>NC_041385.1:388105965-388248713 GCF_002162155.2 Triticum dicoccoides | reverse complement strand
CATCAAAAGGCAGCAGGTTCGATCGTCTTCAGTTAGCAGTAGTAGCGAAGGAATCGCCCGATCGGGTTCAGTTAACAGCCAGATCGATTGATCCCTCGGGTTTAGTAACGCGTACCCTGCAGTGCAATCTCTCGGGTTCAGTAGGAGAACGCCTCACTGGGGTTCAGTTAGAGCACAACGCCTCGCACCCATGCGCGTACGTGTACAAGAGAAACGTGCATCGCTCGGCCCCTGACCACTCACCATAACCGGGAACTCCCCGATATTTTCCTCGGCCTCACTTCTACCACGTTTTTTCCGTCATGGACGGCGCAAAGAATGCCATGCAGCTGCGTGTCCGGCCCACCAAGGACAAAAAGCCCATTTTCTGTCATGATTTTTTGTCATAGAAGTAGGAGCCCACCACATCTATGATGATACCGGGTTTTGTCACAATTATCGTCACAGAAGTGTCATAAGCATGATAGAAAAAAATTCATTCGGTCCAAAATGTCACAGATGTGTCTTTTCTTTGTAGTGCATGACCCATGGAGCATAGAATTTGAGGCCAAAAAGATCAATGCCAGAAGCAGCTAACTGACGAATGAAAAAGTCTTACGAGTTGAATCTGATGCCATTCAGAATGTAGAAGACCAATGTCTTCATTGTGCCTTCAAGCTTTGCACCAGAGGAATTTCGCTTGATATGCCACATAGTACGCCTGATGATGTGATAGATGGTGCGGGGCAGGTACTCAACGTCTTGGACAAAGAATTACTTGGGATATTCAGCTTCAAGAGGAAAAGGCTTCATCATGTAGAGCATTTCAGTCATGTTTGGCTCAGGCCTCTAGAATATACTCTGCAGCTCACGCTCACATGGAGGACAACCTGGCTCATAGAGATCACCAGGAGTGGGCAGGGAGGTAAGCTCAATGATGTCTTGAGCTTTGGCTTCATGATGCACGTCGCCTGTCATCCACTCAAGAACCCAAGTCTTCGGATCCCTGTTGTAGCCTCTGGTGTGCAATGTGGCATAGAACTGCAGCAGGAGTTCTTCATTCCAGTGATCTTTGTCAATGACAAACGAAACAAGTCCCCTTCCATGGAAACAGTCAAGAGCCTCTTCAAGGCATGGCAACCCAGCAATAGCTTCGCCATCAAGACGCTGATGAGGAAAAATCTGGTCTTGATTGTATAGAATGCAAGAGTAGTAATTGCGCTGCTGATGGCTCCAGAACCTATCTGAGGTGATCTTTGGCTTCTTATAGGGGTTCTTGGCGTAGTCAAAGAATGTGTTGTGCTCTCTGAATCTTAGCACACTAAATGAGCCGTGAGTTGTTACTATGCTGGGAAGCCTTGGTAGCCTTGTTCTGCTTCTGTGTGTCAGGCCTCTTGTGACGCCCGGGTAATTAAGCTACAGTAATCCCCACTAATGATGCCACGTCACCTTTGTCACTGTAGTTAATCTCGGGTTAGTTTAAAAACCGGTTCGAATTTCAAATTCAAAATCAAGTCAAGAATAAATGTTTTCAAAATAAAAACAAAAATGTTCGGTGGACGCCAAATATTACAAAGGTAATTATGGTGCAACAAACCCCTTTTTATAAAAAGCCTAAATACTTTTAGATGAATTTAAACAGAAAAGAAATAATAAAAGAAAATAAAAAAAAGGAAAAACAAAACAGAAAAGCTAAAACCTAAGACTATAAAAAAAAGGAGAAACCCCCCTGGGCCGTGGCCCAACTGGGCCAACCCCCAGGCCCAGCCGGCCGGTCCGCTACCTCCCCTCCATAACCCCCCACCAGGGAGGAAACCCTAGCCCAAACACCCACACCCCCCGAAAATATCTCACCCCTCCCCTCTCTCCCCCGATTGGATCGGGATCGAGAGGAGGAGGACCCCAACGCAGCCCCGTCGTCCTCGTCTCCTCCTCGCCTCGACGCCGCACGGGACGCCTCCGCCACGGCCACCTCGTCGACGCCCGTGGTCCCCGCCGACATCGCCGTTGCCGCCCGTGGATCTCGCGCCCCGCCGTCGTGCTTCAACGCCGGATCTGCCGCCTCGCGTCCCCATCCTCATCCCCGACCGGCCTCCTCGACCACCCCTCGCCCCTCCACCCCGGCGCCCGACGCCGGCGCCCAGAGCTTCCTGGCCGGACCACGTCAACGGCCTGCTTCCTCTCCGTCACGCAGTCTCCGACCTCTTCCCCGAACACCGTTGCCCCGTTCCCTACTCCCCCTGTGAGCCGCCATCCGTCCTCCTCTCTCCCCCTCTGCCTCGATGTGGCCACCACATCCCGGTGCGCTCGCCGCGCCCGGGCACCTCCAGCCACGCCCAACGCACGCGCCCGGGCACCGCGGCCCTTCCCGGTGCGCTCACCGCGTCCTGCCGCTCCACCCACGCGCCCGTCGCCCAAGCACCCGCTTCGGCTGCCGCCGTCCGGCGACGGCCCCTGCTACCCCGGCCTGACCTCGCCCCTTCCCCCCGTCGGTGCCGTGCCCGCCGGTGCCCTTCTGGGTGCCGCGGCGCTCGCTCCTGGGCTGCACAGCCCAGGCCTTGTGCCACTGACATGGGGGCCCCAGCCCCTGAGAACGTTTAAAAAAAAGAAAAAAAAGGAATTAAAAAATATATTAATATAAATATATAAATAAACAATTAGTGATAAATATAATTAATTAATTAATTAACTAATTAATTAACTTAATTAATTCTGATTAAAATTAACCAAATAAGATTAATTAACCTACTGATTAGTTAATCTAATTAACTACTGTTAATTAGCTAAATTATTTAGTATGACAGTGGGGCCCACCCACTAATTAATTTTGATAGACTAATTAATCTGTTAATTAAAATGTGTCACTGACCAGTGGGACCCACTGGTCAGGTTGACCAGTCAACTCTGTTGACTGCTGACGTCAGCATGACGTCATGCTGATGTCATTAATCTATTTTTCGAATTAATTTAAGTAATCAATTAAATTCCAGAAATTAACAAAATCTTTAGAAAATCATATCTTTTAATCCGTAACTCGGATTAAAATATTTTCAACATGAAAGTTGCTTAGAACGACGTGACGATTCCGGATACGCAGTCCGTTCGTCCGCCACACCCCTCTAACCTATCGAACCCGCAACTTTCCCCCTCCGGCTCCTCTGCCCGAAAACACGAAACACCGGGAATACTTTCCCGGATGTTTTCCCCCCTTCACCGGTATCACCTACTACCGCGTTAGGGCACACCTAGCACCGCTCATTGTCACGTCACGCATCGTCGTGTTTATGTTTGCATTGTATTCATTGTTTCTTCCCCCTCTTATCTCCGGTAGACTACGAGACCGACGCTGCTGCTGACCAGTTCGACTACGGAGTTGACGACCCCTCTCTCTTGCCAGAGCAACCAGGCAAGCCCCCCTTTGATCACCAGATATCGCCTACTCTTCTCTATACTGCTTGCATTAGAGTAGTGTAGCATGTTACTGCTTTCGTTAATCCTATTCTGATGCATAGCCTGACATTGTCGCCACATCTGTTGATACCTTACCTGCAATCCTATATGCTTAGTATAGGATGCTAGTTTATCATCATTGGCCCTACATTCTTGTCAGTCTGCCTTGCTATACTATCGGGCCGTGATCACTTGGGAGGTGATCACGGGTATATACTATACATACATACATACTATACAGATGGTGACTAAAGTCGGGTCAGCTCATTGAGTACCCGCAAGTGATTCTGACGAGGGGGCTGAAAGGACAGGTGGCTCCATCCCGGTAGAGGTGGGCCTGGGTTCCCGACGGCCCTCGACTGTTACTTTGTGGCGGAGCGACAGGGCAGGTTGAGACCACCTAGGAGACAGGTGGGCCTGGCCTTGTTCGGCATTCGCGGATACTTAACACGCTTAACGAGATCTTGGTATTTGATCTGAGTCTGGCTACCGGCCTATACGCACTAACCATCTACGCGAGAGTAGTTATGGGTATCCCGGCGTCGTGGTATCAGCCGAAGCACTTCAGACGTCAGCGACGGAGCGGCGCGCGCCGGATTGGAACGTAAGCCTGCTCTTGTATTAAGGGGGCTAGTTCTGCTTCCGGCCGCCCTCGCAACGTGCAGGTGTGCTATGGGCGATGGGCCCAGACCCCTGTGCGCTTAGGTTTAGACCGGCGTGCTGGCCTCTCTGTTTTGCCTAGGTGGGGCTGCGACGTGTTGATCTTCCGAGGCCGGGCATGACCCAGGAAAGTGTGTCCGGCCAAATGGGATCGAGCGTGTTGGGCTATGTGGTGCACCCCTGCAGGGAAGTTAATCTATTCGAATAGCCGTGATCTTCGGTAACAGGACGACTTGGAGTTGTACCTTGACCTTATGACAACTAGAACTGGATACTTAATAAAACACACCCTTCCAAGTTCCACAGACAACCCGGTGATCGCTTTTCCACAGGGCGACGAGGGGAGGATCGCCGGGTAGGTTTATGCTATGCGATGCTACTTGGAGATGATACTTGGAGATGCTACTTGGAGATGATACTTGGAGATGCTACTTGGAGATGCTACTTGGAGGACTTCAATCTACTCTCTTCTACATGCTGCGAGACGGAGGCTGCCAGAAGCGTAGTCTTCGATAGGACTAGCTATCCCCCTCTTATTCTGGCATTCTGCAGTTCAGTCCACCGATATGGCCCTTTACACATATACCCATGCATATGTAGTGTAGCTCCTTGCTTGCGAGTACTTTGGATGAGTACTCACGGTTGCTTTCTCCCCCCCTTTTTTCCCCCTTTCCTTTCTTTCTGGTTGTCGCAACCAGATGCTGAAGTCCAGGAGCCAGACGCCACCGTCGACGATGATTCCTACTACACTGGAGGTGCCTACTACTATGTGCAGCCCGCCGACGACGACCAGGAGTAGTTAGGAGGATCCCAGGCAGGAGGCCTGCGCCTCTTTCGATCTGTATCCCAGTTTGTGCTAGCCTTCTTAAGGCAAACTTGTTTAACTTATGTCTGTACTCAGATATTGTTGCTTCCGCTGACTCGTCTATGATCGAGCACTTGTATTCGAGCCCTCGAGGCCCCTGGCTTGTATTATGATGCTTGTATGACTTATTTTATTTGTAGAGTTGTGTTGTGATATCTTCCCGTGAGTCCCTGATCTTGATCGTACACATTTGCGTGCATGATTAGTGTACGATTGAATCGGGGGCGTCACACCTCTGCTCCACATGAGAGTCATAATGAGGTCCTGGAGTAGTGGGTGGAATCATAATTGGCCACCTCATAGTAACAAGCTCACCGCGATTATAGGCATGTTCCATAGTATGAGGCACTGGTGGAGGAACAGCTAAATCAGAAGTGTTGGTTGCACAATGTCTTCTGTGGCAGCATTAGCTTCAGGCTCCACGTTGTCTTCAGCCATGACCTTGTCATTGGCTTTAGTAGCGACAGTGTGGTAGTCGTCTGAGCTTCAAATTTAGGGTCTTCATGAGCTGGGGGGTCAGGCACGATCACATCCTCTTGAACAACAAGATCACTTGTAGGGGGTACAGCTTCACGGTTCTCTTCTTGAACTTCATCGACTGATGCAGCCGGAATATCTTCAGCCTCGTTGGCTTCAGATTCTTTGGCAGACGCAGAAGGGAAGGCATCAGGAAACACTTTATGTGCTACTGAGCTTTGTTGTTGCACGTCCTCCTCTGGAATGCTGGACATGGAGGCCTAGGGCCTAGGACCTTTGCGAAGCCTTTGGAGGGGCGACGCCCGAGGTGAAGGGATTGTGAAATCCATGTCTTCAGGACTTTCTTGAGTGGGCTCAACCACCAGAGTGGTGACTTGAGTCGTTGGAGTGTGCGGGATAGCTTCCTGTGGAGGCGAGTTGGGGTGGAGCTCTTGAGTGATTGGCGTCATTGGACGTGGTGTCAATGGATGGCCAATACTGATGAACTCTCTGCTCGTTGGAGCAGGCGATGATACTACTAGATTGGGCTCAATCTGAGGAAGGACTTCATCTTCTTCAACATGGTCCTCATGACTGATGTCTACTACATAACCTTCTTCTTGTAGACGTTCTTGGGCCTCCAAGTGCAAAGGTTTGTAGGACAGTAGCAAATTTCCCTCAAGTGGATGACCTAAGGTTTATCAATCCGTGGGAGGTGTAGGATGAAGATGGTCTCTCTCAAACAACCCTGCAACCAAATAACAAAGAGTCTCTTGTGTCCCCAACACACCCAATACAATGGAAAATTGTATAGGTGCACTAGTTAGGCGAAGAGATGGTGATACAAGTGCAATATGGATGGTAGATATAGGTTTTTGTAATCTGAAAAATATAAAAACAGCAAGGTAACTAATGATAAAAGTGAGCGTAAATGGTATTGCAACGGTAGGAAACAAGGCCTAGGGTTCATACTTTCACTAGTGCAAGTTCTCTCAACAATAATAACATAATTGGATCATATAACTATCCCTCAACATGCAACAAAGAGTCACTCCAAAGCCACTAATAGCGGAGAACAAACAAAGAGATTATGGTAGGGTACGGAACCACCTCAAAGTTATCCTTTCTGCTCGATCTATTCAAGAGTCCATAGTAAAATAACACGAAGCTATTCTTTCCGTTCGATCTATCGTAAAGTTCGTAGTAGAATAACACCTTAAGACACAAATCAACCAAAACCCTAACGTCACCTAGATACTCCATTGTCACCTCAAGTATCTGTGGGCATGATTATACGATATGCATCACACAATCTCAGATTCATCAATTCAACCAACACAAAGTACTTCAAACAGTGCCCCAAAGTTTCTACCGGAGATTCAAGACGAAAACGTGTGCCAACCCCTATGCATAGGTTCATGGGAGGAACCCGCAAGTTGATCACCAAAACATACATCAAGTGGATCACGTGATATCCCACTGTCACCACAGAAGCATGGCAAGACATACATCAAGTGTTCTCAAATCCTTAAAGACACAATCCGATAAGATAACTTTAAAGGGAAAACTCAAACCATTACAAGAGAGTAGAGGGGGAGAAACATCATAAGATCCAATTATAATAGCAAAGATCGCGATACATCAAGATCGTATCACCTCAAGAACACGAGAGAGAGAGAGATCAAACATATAGCTACTGGTACATACCCTCAGCCCTGAGGGTGAACTACTCCATCCTCGTCATGCAGAGCGCCGGGATGATGAAGATTGCCACCGGTGATGGGTTCCCCCTCCAGCAGGGTGCCGGAATGGGCTCCCGAGAGATTTTTGATGGCTACAGAGGCATGCGGCGGCGGAACTCCTGATCTATTATTTTCTTCAATGTTTTTAGGGTATATGGGAATATATAGGAAAAAGAAGTCAGTCAGGGTAGCCATGAGGGGCCCACAAGGGTGGAGGGCGCGCCCAGGGGGTGGGCGCGCCCCCTGCCTCGTGGCCTCCTTGAAGCTTCCTTGGCTTGCACTCCAAGTCCCCTAGATTGCTTCCATTCCAAAAATAACGCTCTCGAAGGTTTCATTCCGTTTGGACTCCGTTTGATATTCCTTTTCTTCGAAACACTGAAATAGGCAAGAAAACAACAATATGAGCTGGACCTCCAGTTAATAGGTTAGTCCCAAAAATAATATAAAAGTGTATAATAAAGCCCATAAACATTCAAAACAGATAATAAAATAGCATGAATGCTTCATAAATTATAGATACATTGGAGATGTATCAGCATCCCCAAGCTTAATTCCTGCTCGTCCTCGAGTAGGTAAATGATAAAAGAAAGAATTTATGAAGTGTGAATGCTAGGAGGTTAACAAGTTTGATCAATGATAATTTCAATCACCTTTTCTAGCATGATTATATGTCATAACAATAGTTCATGTCATAAAACTTCTCACAAACAAGTAACAAGCAATTCACATGTTAAAGCATAGACCATAAACTTTCTTGAAAGCTAGCAAACTTCATTATCAGTCATCAAACAATTGCAATTCATCTTATTTTTGGAAGGGTCTATGTCAGAGCTTTGATTTAGCAAACTCCACATACTCAACTATCATATAGTCTTCTACAATTGCTAACACTCATGCAATACTTATGGTTATGGAGTTTTAATCGGACACTGAGAAAGATAGGGGCTTATAATTTCGCCTCCCAACGTATTCACCTTTGGGTGATGTCAACAATAATAGTTCCTGCTAACTTACATCCAATTGGATATATATATATATATATATATATATATATATATATATATATATATCAGGATCTTTCCAACACGAGGTGCTTGCCAAAGGATAAAAGGGAAAAAAGGGAAAGGTGAAGATCACCTTGACTCTTGCATAAAGTAAAAGACATAAAGTAAAAGATAAGCCCTTCGCAGAGGGAAGCAGGGATTTGTAGAGGTGCCAGAGCTCGATTTTGAAATAGAGATGAAAATAATTTTGAGAGTTATGCTTTCATTGTCAACATAACAACCAAGAGTTCCCAATATCTTCCATACTACATACATTATAGGCAGTTCCCAAACAGAATGGTAAAGTTTTTACTCCCCCTCCACCAACAATCGCACTCCACGGCTTGTCTGAAACAACGGGTACCATCCAACTAACATCAATCCAGGGGGAGTTTTGTTTGCAATTATTTTTGATTTGATTTTGATCTTTTGATCATGGGACTGGGCATCCCGGATACCAGCCATTTTTCTCATGAATGATGAGCGGAGTCCACTCATCTTGAGAATAACCCACCTAGCATGGAAGATATTGATAGCCCCTAGTCGCTACATGAGCGATTCGGGCATACAAAACAGATTATTATTTGAAGGTTTAGAGTATGGCACATGAAAATTTACTTGGAATGGCAGGTAAATACCGCATATAGGTAGATATGGTGGACACTCATGGCAAAAAGTGGGTTTAAGAATATTTGGAAGCACAAGTAGTATCTCTACTTGGTGCAAGGAATTTTGGCTAGCATGAGGGAGAAAGGCAAGCTCAACATGTTTGAATGATCCATGACAATATACTTTAACTGAGATGTGAGAAAACATAAACCATTACATCGTCTTCCTTGTCCAACATCAACTCTTTAGCATGTCATACTTAATGAGTGCTCACAATTATAAAAGATGTATAGGATAGTATATTTATATGTGAAATCTCTCTTCCTTCAACATTCTTTTATGAATTGTTCAAATGACCCAATACAATGCTTGCTAACCTTCAATAAATTTACTACCTCTACTTCTTAGATGTGAAGTCATTACTCCCAATAGGGTAAGCATATGAAACATATATAATTTCAGTTTTATGACATTCAACTCATTCAACCATTTACTCATAGGATATAAGTGAAGCACACGAGTAAATGACAAACTACTCCAAAAAGATATAAGTGAAGATCAATGAGTAGTTAAATAATTATGTAACTAAGTGAAGACTCTCTCTCTCATTTAAGAATTTCAGATCTTGGGATATTATTCAAATAGCAAGCAAAGCAAAATAAAATGACATGACGCTCCAAGCAAAACACATATCATGTGGTGAATAAAAATATAGCTCCAAGTAAAGTTACCGATGAACGAAGACGAAAGAGGGGATGCCATCCGGGGCATCCCCAAGCTTAGGCTCTGGGTTGTCCTTGAATATTACCTTGGGGTGCCTTGGGCATCCCCAAGCTTAGGCTCTTTCCACTCCTTATTCCATAGTCCATCGAATCTTTACCCAAAACTTGAAAACTTCACAACACAAAACTCAACAGAAAACTCGTAAGCTCCGTTAGTATAAGAAAATAAAACAACCACTTAGGTACTGTAATGAACTCATTCTAAATACATATTGGTGTAATATCTACTGTATTCCAACATCTCTATGGTTCATACCCTTCGATACTACTCATAGATTCATCCAAATATGCAAACAACACAATGAAAACAGAATCTATCAAAAACAGAACAGTCTGTAGTAATCTGTATCAAACATATACTTATGGAACTCCAAAACTTCTACCAAATTAGGAAGTCCTAAGATATTTGTTTACCAATCCAGAGACACAAGAATCAGATCAAAAGCACGTTTCTGTGAATTATCAAAACTAAGTTACTGGGTACAAAAGTTTTTTTATTTTCAGCAGGATCAACACAACTATCACCGTAAGCTATCCTAAAGGTCTTACTTGGCACTTCATTGAAACAAAAGCTATAAAACATGAATATTATAGTAGCATAATCATGTGGACACACAAAAACAGTAAGGATAAATATTGGGTTGTCTCCCAACAAGCGCTTTCTTTAATGCCTTTCTAGCTAGGCATGATGATGACAATGATGCTCACATAAAAGATAAGAATTGAAACATAACGGGAGCATCGTGAAGCATATGACTAGCACATTTAAGTCTAACCCACTTCCTATGTATAGGGATTTTGTGAGCAAACAACTTATGAGAACAATAATCAACTAGCATTGGAAGGTAAAACAAGCATAGCTTCAAGATTTTCAACACATAGAGAGGAAACTTGATATTATTGCAATTCCTACAAGCATAAGTTCCTCCCTCATAATAATTTTCAGTAGCATCATGAATGAATTCAACAATATAACCAGCACCTAAATCATTCTTTTCATGATCTACAAGCATAGAAAATTTACTACTCTCCACATAAGCAAAATTCTTCTCATTCGGAATAGTGGGAGTATCATAAGAGACTCGAATACTAAAAATTGTTTCCACACTATGTGTGGGTTCAACCTTCTTCTTTGTGCTCCTTATTGATGGGATTGGTTGAATAGAAAGCTCCTCCTCGTTACCTGGTTCATCATAAGAAATAATAGGAGGATAATGGGAGGTCTCTTCCCTTTCATTAGTATTCTCTTCATCTTCTATTTGCTTTCTTTTCTTTATGTAATTGGCAATATAAGGATTTTCAATGCAATTCACCGCACAAAACATATAAATTGTCTCTAGATCAAAATCAAGAAGTTTATAACAGGCAAATTCTGGAAGGTGCTTAATTAAACGTTTCATTTCTTCATAACCCATAAACAAACTAAGTTCATTATAATGTGCAAGGGAAATCAAACATCACAATTTTTGGACACGATTCGATCATGAAACAATTTGCATCGGAGATGTAAATGACCACTTTCATTGCAAAGTTCACAAGTACGGCAAAGGAAATATAATTCTTCAGCACTCACCCTTAGCCTTTCTTGCAACAATTTAGTTTCTACATGCTTATGCCTTTTGCAATATCTATCTTATCTATTTGGTGTGTCCATGCAAACCTAATGCTCTCCACAAAAATCGACATGCTTATAGGAGACATTTTCATCATAACTAGTGCAATTATCATTAGTACTATGGATAATCAAAGAGTTCATACTAATAACATTGCAATCATGCTCATCATTCAAAGATTTAGTACCAAGCATTTTAATGCTTTCTTCTTCTAGCAATTGAGCACAATTTTCCTTTCCATCATTCTCACGAAAGATATTAAAAAGATAAAGCGTATGAGGCAAACTCAATTCCATTTTTTTGTAGTTTTCTTTTATATACTAAACTACTTATAAAACAAGAAACAAAAAGATTCGGTTGCAAGATCTAAAGATATACCTTCAAGCACTCACCTCCCCGGCAAGAGCGCCAGAAAAGGGCTTGATGTCTACTACACAACCTTCTTCTTGTAAACGTTGTTGGGTCTCCAAGTGTAGAGGTTTGTAGGACAGTAGCAAATTTCCCTCAAGTGGATGACCTAAGGTTTATCAATCCGTGGGAGGCGTAGGATGAAGATGGTCTTTCTCAAATAACTTTGCAACCAAATAACAAAGAGTCTCTTGTGTCCCCAGCACACCGAACAAAATGGAAAATTGTATAGGTGCACTAGTTCGGCGAAGAGATGGTGATACAAGTGCAATTAAGGATGGTAGATATAGGTTTTTGTAATCTGAAAATATAAAAACAGCAAGGTAACTAATGATAAAAGTGAGCGTAAACGGTATTGCAATGGTAGGAAACAAGGCCTAGGGTTCATACTTTCAGTAGTGCAAGTTCTCTCATAAATAATAACATAATTGGATCATATAACTATCCCTCGACATGCAACAAATAGTCACTCCAAAGCCACTAATAGCGGAGAACAAACAAAGAGATTATGGTAGGGTATGAAACCACCTCAAAGTTATCCTTTCTGCTCGATCTATTCAAGAGTCCGTAGTAAAATAACATGAAGCTATTCTTTCTGTAAATCTATCATAGAGTTCATACTAGAATAACACCTTAAGACACAAATCAACCAAAACCCTAATGTCACCTAGATACTCTATTGTCACCTCAAGTATCCGTGGGCATGATTATACGATATGCATCACACAATCTTAGATTCATCTATTCAACCAACACAATGTACTTCAAAGAGTGCCCCAAAGTTTCTACCGGAGAGTCAAGACAAAAATGTGTGCCAACCCCTATGCATAGGTTCATGGGCAGAACCCGCAAGTTGATCACCAAAACATACATCAAGTGGATCACGTGATATCCCATTGTCACCACAGATAAGCACGACAAGACATACATCAAGTGTTCTCAAATCCTTAAAGACTCAATCCGATAAGATAACTTCAAAGGGAAAAATCAATCCATTACAAGAGAGTAGAGGGGGAGAAACGTCATAAGATCCAACTATAATAGCAAAACTCGCGATACATCAAGATCGTATCACCTCAAGAACACGAGAGAGAGAGAGAGATCAAACACATAGCTAGTTGTACATACCCTCAGCCCCGAGCGTGAACTACTCCCTCCTCATCATGGAGAGCGTCGGTATGATGAAGATGGAAACCGGTGATGGGTTCCCCCTCCGGCAGGGTGCCGAAACGGGCTCCTGAGAGGTTTTTGGTGGCTACAGAGGCTTGCGGCGGCGAAACTCCCGATCTATTGTTGTCTTTGATATTTTTAGGGTATATGGGAATATATAGGCGAAAGAAGTCGGTCAGGGGAGCCACGAGGGGGCCACGAGGGTGGAGGGCGCACCCAGGGGGTGGGCGCGCCCCCCTGCCATGGCCTCCTCGAAGCTTCCCTGGCTTGCACTCCAAGTCCCCTGGATTGCTTCCATTCCAAAAATAACGCTCCCGAAGGTTTCATTCCGTTTGGACTCCATTTGATATTCCTTTTCTTTGAAACACTGAAATAGGCAAGAAAACAACAATATGGGCTCGGCCTCCGGTTAATAGGTTAGTCCCAAAAATAATATAAAAGTGTATAATAAAGCCCATAAACGTTCAAAATAGATAATAAAATAGCATGAATGCTTCATAAATTATAGACACGTTGGAGACGTATCAATGACCAATGTCTTCAGCTGCGCTGGAGTCGCCAGCTGGAACATCTTCAGATTCATGAGCCTCTGTGGGAGCAGGCTCATGCACAACGATACGACTCTCGTGATTGGTGGAGGAAGGGAGTGCAACCGAAAGGGGTTCGACATTTAGCGGTTCTTGGGCAGAAACACCCTCTTTGCAGGAGGACTCTGAAGCTTTTGTCCTCAGCTTTTTCTTGGAGGGAGTAGCCTCAGAGGTGTCTTAATTCTTCCTATTCTTGGCTTCAGCCTCAGCAAGCTTTGTCTTCTTTTGTTCAGAAGCAGCTAAGGGGAGCTTTGGCTTCGAGCCAGTCATACTGGCAGGGAAGACAATGCTTGGCCTTTCCTGCCTTGGAGCTTCGGATTCAGCTTCACTCTGCTTCTTCTTCTTCTTGGCAGCAAGTTTGGGTCAATGCCAGGATGCCCAAGAGCCTTCCGCTTCACTGCCTCATTGTGAGCCTGAATGCACGTTTCAGCATAGTACTTCATGTGCTCACGAGAGCCTTTGGCTTCCTCCCACTTCTTTGTGAATTGAGCCTTGAGGTCAATCATCATCTGGTTGAACTTTTGCACATCAGTAGCACTGAGGCTTACCATGTGCTTCTTGAACTGCGCCTTCTCATAGTCAATCTTGTTCTTCAACTCAATAATTTTCTAAGCTATAGCCAGCTCCTGTGCAATGCTATCTTGGAATGTGACGCTTATGTCCATGGGCAGCTGCAGATCATCAATGGTAATAGTAGGATCTTCGAACCATTCATCAATGAAGTTATTCAAGATATCTGCATCAAAGAGAGGCTGATCCTTGAAGATCTCAGCTTCTTGCTTGCTCTTGATCAGCATCTCTAGAGCATCATCAGCAAGATCTTCATCACTGGACAGATCAATAATATGTTCTTCATTCCTCGGAATGCTAGCTTTCGGGGAAACGACACCTATGGGATCACGGGGATCCCTTCTACGGTTGGAGGGGAGAGAGCTGCGTGAAGAGCAGGTCTAGTGATCAGTGCGAGAGATATTTGCCCAGGTTCAAGCTGCAATGATGCGTAAAACCCTAGTCCTGTTTGAGTGTATATTTTTGTTCTTGAGTTCTTGAACTAGCAGAAGTGCATGCCCAGTCCAAAAAAGTCTGAATCCCCCTCCAGTATGCCTCGGGCTTCCTTTTATATGTCAAAGGGGTTGCCATAGTGGCACACAGGAGGTGGAAAGTAGGCTACAGTGCACAAGCTTATCACTGACATAGTAGGACAAACGCATTTAATGCGCTGCCTACGTGCCCTCCCACTTTATCAGGGACGGCAACAGGAGCCCTCTCGTCCGTCGCCACCTCTCCTTGCCTCGGCACGCGTCCAGGCTGACGAAGCATGCAACGCTAGGCTGGATGGGTAGCTGCTGTGTTGGCGCGGTGGTAGAGCCTCCACGAAGATCTGTATATGCCGCCACGCAGGCGTATGCCTAGTTGGCAGGCTGGTCGTCGCACTGGATTGGTGTTGAGGTGGCGAAACATTGTTGGGTACGGGCATGGTTGTGTCCCCGCAATTTTCCCCGGCAACCTCGTAGTCGTCCCCAGCAAGGCCTTTGTCTTCTGGTCCCCCGTGGACGTGCAGGCTATGAATCTACACAAAGATCTGCATGCTACTATGCATGCGTCCCCCGAGAATTGGTCTTCACGTTGTCGATGATGTAAGAGCTCTCAGCCCCAAGGGTGATGGCTTTGCTAGTGCCTCACGAGTTGCCCCGGCAAGGACCTTGCCGGGGCCACGCAAGCCACCCCGGCAAGGATGTTGCCGGGAGAGGTCCAACTTGTCTTCTGATCTCTGTCCACTGTCTTGTATGTTGTCTTGGTAGTCTTGTATTTTGTCCCCTGCTGCCCTACCAAGCCCTGCCGCGGGTGCAGCTACGACTGCCCGTGCACAAGTAAGGGGTACAGAAGAGCCCATACTTTTGTACACCGACAGGAGCCCCCGGGCCTGGGCCAAACATAAGCGCAATGCGTAGTTAGGCCATGCCCAAAGCAGTGCGCGGGCACGCGTGGCAGAGATTAACCGCCAATCTGTTCGTCAGTTGTGCTTCCCCATGATCTGCATTGAGTGCGTGACGTGGGGGTCGTGCATGGAACGGCCGCAGCACGCATGCGTTACCTCGCAATGAATAGTAAGGAGGCGGCCCGCGCCTTCCCCATAAAAAGAGGAATTCACAACGGCGCTGCTCATTTACCTTTCCTACCTTTCCCAATCTAGGAACTGTCGTTCCCCTTTTCTTCCTCGAGCGCAAACCAGAGTTCTCACCCTTGCTCGCCGCCGTCGCACTCCCATTGCTTCTTGATTCCTCGCCCCTTTCAGCCGCCATGGCGCCCAAGGAAATCAAGGGCAAGGGAGCGGCCAAGGCCGCCGAGGGGAAGGAGGTGCCAGAGAGCGAGCTGGTGAAGCTGCAAAAGAAGCACGCCCTCTTCATCTCGATGGTCGACGTGCTCACCCTTAGGGAGAAATTCAAGTTCCCGTGGGGGAGAGAGACGGCAGTGCACCCCGCCACGGTCATCATCCCCGCTCCCTTCGCCAAGCCAGGTCTAGACAAATACCTTTCTATGTCGATTACTTCTCCTGCGGGCTCTGCCCCTCTTTCTCCGATTTCTTCAATGACACCATGCACACCTACGGCTTCCACCTTCTGGGTTTTACGGCGAATGTCGTGGCGTGCATGGCCTTCTTCGCCCACCTTTGTGAGGGCTTTGCTGGGTGCATCCCAACATGGCGCTCTTCCGCCACTACTTCGTCCCTTGCAAACAGGCAGGTGGTGCCATCTCTGGGTGCGTCACTTGGATTCCAAGGGCTTTGAGCAAGGGTACGTACCCGGAGGGTTCCATGAAAGATAATGGGACGAATGGCGGGGCCGGTGGTGCTGGATTGAGGAGGAGGATCTGCAAGAGTTCTGCCAGGTCTGTCGAAGGCCGCCGATCCGCAACAATGACTGGGGCGAGCTCTACGCCAATGATGAGAAGCTCATAGTCGCCACCACCAGGATACATCGCCTCACCTCAGCTGGGCTTACGCTCGAGATGATTGGTGCCAATTTCATCCACAACCGCATTGCTCCTCTACACAATAAGGGGAGGCCGGCCTAGGACTTCAAGAATGCAGCCGACATCAAGAGGCTTCACCCCGGCCTGAATTATAACTTAATGGTGATACAGCACGCGGATCTCTGCCAGAGGCTTTTTCAGCTCAAGGTCGACAAGACCGGCAAGGCCGCCAAGACCGGCAAGGCTGACAATCCATTTAGGTTGCCAGTGGGGGTGGTCCCGTTGAGCAACAACTCTTGTTTGACCGCCATCATTGCCATGATGTTGGTGTTCATCGCGCACGGCCTCGATTCAACCTGGGTCGAGCCAAAGGCAGAGCTAGTGCAGAAATTCTTCGACAACTTGTTAGAGAAGTACGTCCGTGCCAAGCCGCAGCTCACCCACCCTACCACCAAGGAGGAGGTGGCATACATTGCTGCCAGGGCGGAGGAGGCGGCACTTGCAGAGGAGGCCGGCAGCCTTGGCACCATGGAGGACGAGGCTGAAGAAGCCGAAGAGGAGAAGAAGTTTGCTGAGTGGATGGGTCCTTCCGGGGAGTCCAGTGGCGCCGGCACGGGGGTTCCCCTTGCTAATGAGGAAGCTGAGGAGTTGGCTGAGGAGGGATCTGACGCAGATGAACCATCAGCCCCAAAGAAGAAACGCGTTCTGAGAGGGCCGGCTCCAGCGAGCCCTGCCCGGCAAGGCCACGCAGCGGCAAGAGGCCCTACCGCAACCCATGCGCCAGACGAGGCGTGCGGTTGCGGAAGCGACGGAGGAAGCTGTGGCGGTGAAGAAAGCTGCGCCCGCTACCTCCTCCTCGACCAAGCGGCCCAGGACTCCATTTCCTTCTCCTCCCCTTGCAGACACCGTCTCGGTGGCCGATTTTGACCTTGGGTCCTTTAGCCCGAATAGGAAGACGAGTAAGCACCTTGCCTCCCCATTCATTTCCTGATCCTTTATTTGGATTATTTTGCCTTGACTTGATCTTGTCTTCACAACGACACGGAGATGCTGGCTCAGAGGGTGGCAAAGATAGCCAGGGCCCCGACAGGCGATGAGCCCCCGCCAAGCACTTCACGTGCGCAGGGGATGATCATGATCAGCCCGGACACCAGCCCTCAACACAACCCCTGCTCCAGCCCCCAGCGTGAGTCCGTTACTTATTTCTCGTTGGCGGGTGTTGGAGTGTGTATCTTTAGTGCCGACATTGCCGGGTTCGTAGGAGGAGAGAAGCAATAGGAGGAGCCACTAAGGGCCACCCATGACATGCAGCCCCCATCAACCACGCCAACCAGAGGGGTGTCCCTGGCAAGGGCATCCACCGACGAGCCCACGCGCATGGAGAAAGAGGTGGTGGGCATAGGCGTTGGTGACTTCGTCCCAACAATGGACGTTGCCGGGGAGGGAAACACTTCCTCTCCAATCATCATAGGTAAGCCACCTGCCTCTCGCCCCTTGCCATCTTTGCCACGCAATTTTGTTTCTTTCCTTCATCTTGAACTTTGGTTTTGGCTCTGCCTTACTCTCCTTTTCGGTTTTCAGATCCTCCCTCGATGGACCAGACGGACGTCGATGCTGTTACTGAGGAGACAGCCAAGGATGCCAAGGCTGAGGCCACAAAAATTGCTACCGAGGAGGCCGCCAAGGGATCTGCTGGGGAGGCCGGCAAGGCCGCTGCTGAGGAGGCCGCCAAGGGGCCTGCCGGGGAGGCCGGCAAGGCCACCACTTAGGAGGCTGCCAAGGAGTCGCCGGGGAGGAGGTGGTCGATGACCAACTCTCTTCCTCTTCAGCCCCCGCCTCGAGCAAGTACTTGAAAGTGGGCGATGATCTGTTCATCAGCCTCCCAGGGACGGCAAGCACCGGGGCGCTAGCCGAAGGGGAGGTGTTTGACGATGAGGTCCTCGCCGCTGCCGGGCTCCAAGTTGTCGACAAACCGAGCACTAGCAGCGGTGGTTCCAAAGAGGACCAACTCCTCCAGGCCATGAGCGCCAATTTTTAGAAGCTCCAGGCACTCTATCGCGCCCGCAAGGACAAAGCAGACTCCAGGATGGCGGCCGTGGACAAGGTAGAAGCAGACTTCCAGGAGCGCGTTGCACATATGCAAGTCTGGTTTGCCGAGGCCTAGCAGGATTTGAGGGCCACCCAGGACCAGCTGGACGAGCACCAGCAAGAGCTCCTCCTGAAGCACGCTGACATCGAGAAAGCCCAGGACGTGGCGAACGCACGGGCCGCCAAGGATGAAGCTGACCAGATGCAGCGCCGCATCCTGCTTGATGCCCAAGAAGAAGACTTGGTCGCCCGTGAGCATGCGCTCGTCGCCAAGCTTCGCGCCAAGGACGAGGGGGTCGAAAAGCTTGCCGCGCAGCATGCCCAAGAGCTGGAGCAGAAGCACAAAGATGCTCTCGATGCTTTGACCCTGGACCATGCCAGCAAGCTGAAGGAGGCCGTTGATGGTGCTAAGGCCGCAGAGGCTGCCAAGAATGAGCTGGCCGGCAAGGTGCAGAAGCTGGAGCTAGAGCTAGAGGAGTTGAGGAAGGGGATTGTGACACTGAAGGATGACAGGGATAAGACTACCCGCACCTTGGCGGATCTGCACGTCACCATCTCCGACAAGACCAAGCTACTCTTCGAGGCCAACAACTCCATTGTTGATCTGAAGCTGAAGCTAGAGACTTTAGATAGGATGCTCTCGGAGACTAGGGCCCGCGAAAACACCCTGATCAAGGACCTCACGGACGAGAGGCAGCTGCTGCAGAATGTCGTAGCCACCCACAACGACCTTGTGGCCAGCACGAAGCTCTGGACCAGGCGCCTCATCGATGTTGCAGAGAGGTTCACCACACAGCTGTCCGTCATGGGCATGCCAAACTTTAGGTTCTCCCATGAGGTGAACGTGACCGACAGTGCCATGCTGATCCTGTTCTTCGAGGGCGTCCTCAACACCCTGCTGCTGCTCTGCTCCAATCGAGCAACTTATCTGGCTGAGGAGGCCCGAAAGCTTTGCCGGGGCGCCCTGGTCAAGGTGGTCACCAAGGTGGCATACTGGAACCCCAACGTTGACTTTGCCAGCACGATGGATAGGTTGCTAGAGGATGCGAACCTCAAGGCACTAGAGGAGCGTATCGAGCCCATCATCAGCTGCGTCGACGGAGTCAAGAGGCTGGAGGGCCAGCGCCGGGATTAGCTGCTTCGTTTCTCATTGCCGCTGCGAGCTCGTACCTAAGATAATTTTATCTTAAGTTAGAACTGTGGCAATCACTGATGTTATATAACTTTGCCATGCTTTGAACTGAATGCATGTTATTTTCCTATTTGATCTCATTTTGTATGTACTACACCCTACGCTTAGTTGGATAGGCTTGCCGGTGCGTTAACCCTTTTTGCCGGCATTCTGGATATGGGGGTACCCAGACTTGCCTGCCTGTGGCCCACTGCATGGCTCCATCAATGACCTGGTACGGCCCAGCTCCAGCATCAAAAACTCAAGACCCTCGCAAGGCGGACAACGGCAAGACCTCCAAGGGGATCGGCCTCCTCAGGTTGGCTCCCGAGGGGCGGAGACTTCTATGCAAGGTGCACCTCATGAGGCTCAGCTGACATGAGCCATGACGACCTAGGCCAGGCAGATGCCAGGCGGGCGCCAGCGCACGCAGAGTGCCAGTTTCCTCTTCGGTGCAAAGGAGGCAAGCAACAGGCATGTAGTCTCGAGAAATCAGCCGAAGGTTTCCGTTCTAGTGCAACAATACCAAGACCGCCAGTATAGCAGGACGAAGGTCATTGCCGAGCCCACTGCAGCGTCACGACCAAAGGCTTTTGCAGGCGAAGACCACTTTACTCAGGATAGGGTGTACTTCTTGCCCCCCTTCAAATCCGGCCTTCTTGCCCCACTTTACAATAGGTCCTACAACTGATCACGGGGACCAAGCGATGAAGATACCATCTTTCTTGAACACACACTCACAAGGATATCCCTTTGGAATGAACTGAGTTAGGCAAAGCTCTTATCTTCCAACTCTTCAAGTTGTTGTGTAGCTCAACCAACTAGCTCAGGGACATCCAACACAAATTCTTGGAAAAAGGGTGGTTTCGAAAACCAACTTGATCACGAGCTCAACATAGCGGTCAGGTGACAACCTTGTGATACTTCCGAGAAGATATTTGGAAAATCATGAACCACCGATATGCTATTAAGCTCAAGAACAATCTTGCTTTTCAGGGCAAGATGAGATGATCAAATAAGCAAGGGATTAGCATATCCCTAACTCATTGATCAAAAAGTGCACCAAAAATAAGGACTAGGTAGCACAATCTATCTTAGAATGATGATATTCAAGAACCAACACGCTAAGAATGTGGTTATTGTTCATTTAACTACCAAACAACGAAGTTGCTAGGAGTATAGATTTCACACATCACGATTAACTTGTTGGCATTCTGGTTGCGGCAACACGGAACCGAGGAATGAATAATGATGGCGAGAGGTATCACTACATCAAGAATTCATAAGGGAAGGTGCAATTCTCATGACTTTCTTGACATAAAGTGGGTAATACTTCAGGGTAGAACCGACCAAGAGCTGGGTTAGCATTTTGATCTGTGGAACACAACTGCTTTGACCCAATCCTAGATATGGACGAGGTACTGGAGTTTGTTTCTCCTAGTCATTCTGGAATAGAATGGCTTGACGGACCATAAAGGTAATAAGCATCGATGAACATGAGTGCATGATTACTCCTGGCTATCAATTGATAGATGAGGGTCAGAATACAACTAAAGTGGGACAACTCAAAGGAACATATAACTTTCTGAGTTGTGGATGCATAGATTAGTATGTCGAACCAAGTTCAACAGGTTTCTTCCAGATAACCCATGCAGAAAAGGTAGAACTGACAGATTCACAACATATGATAGAAAACTCATCGAGAGGACTCTTGTTGTGATCTTTTGGTCAAGATCTTCTGCCATAAGCAGTTCATGGTATTTGGAAAAAGGACACACCACGAACCTCGAGGACTATAACAAAGGTTACTAATGACCTAAATGAACTAGCAAACACTATCAACATGAGGTAGGTAGTGTGAATCTCGGGTTCAAAAACCCAAGAGTAGAATGCCTACTAAATAAGTGGCATCACGACATGCTTTCAAGAATAATGTCCACAATCATCACACTAGAAACACAAAATATGGCTAGATTACTAGGTGATCCCCTAAGACACCTAGGGTCATAATAATAAGTCCAACATATATGTCGAGGCAATGAATTACCTCAACACACTAGCTAGTGTGGTTAATCTGGCCAAAGAAACACCGAGAACGGAAAGAAGGGATTTGCAAATGCATCGGACTATTTAGAGACCTGGGATGACTCAGATAGCATAACAGTTGTAAATGCTCAAAAAGATTTGAGACATCCTGCAAAATGGTGGCATAACCACTCAGTCATCACAATATCAAGAATCTGGGGCCAGCTATGAATACACAAAAGTAGTAGGAACCGAACTGATTCTTAGAACCATCAATCCTATAAGTCTACGGATTAGTAACATGTGATCCTGATAGAAAGAAGAGGAAGCCTAGTTCCTTAACCCCGTAGGAAAGGTAAGATGACTCGGATCAGAAGGCATAAGTAAAGGAGTAAAAAGAGCCTTACGTTCCCATCCACAATCAATTCCCTTATATAACTAAAGAATTTCTAGACTCAACTTCGACTAGTTTGGCTTGGTGAACCTACAGGCAGTCAGGCTCTGATACCAACGATGTTAGGACCCCGACTCAATGCCACACCGATCTAGCATGTAACACCTCATATCACTTTGCAGCCTCATGCACGATATCCCCACAGGTGTTGCCTTACCAGGCCCGGGACCGTTTCCGCCTTTTGGCACACGTATAAGATAGTGTCGCTAGCATCCATATTACAAGGAGCCCGGGCTGACATGGCTAGTCGTGAACCCAAAGTGGCACTAACTTACAGGGACAGGCATACATGACCCAACAACGAACATGTTGGTCATCAGCGAGTGAATCTGGGTTGTAGCAACTAGGCTAGCAGGACTCCGAAGAATCCGGGCTGTAGTAGGCTAACAGGACTCCGGTAGACACCGCGTGACATTTCCCCGAAGTGACAGACACACGAACAAAGAAGGACACATGCCGGCCAGCCTAAGTGTTCCAAAGCAGTAGCAAGCTACCAAGGCTGAGTGGAAGCACTAAGAGACATTTCCCGGTAAGATAGGCTACCAAGGATAAACAACTAGGTTGTTAGATCCCACACATACCAAGCATTTCAAATCATACACACAATATGCTCGTTATGTGCAAATACAACATGGCATCACAACATAACTCTACGACTCAAAGTATTTATTCAATAGGCTCCGAGGAGCGAGATATTACAAACATGGTCTCTTGACCCAGCATTCAGAGCATACAAGTCAAGCACAAGAGGAAGCTTAACATGTCTGAGTACAGACATCTACAAATGAAAAGGGCTAAGAAGCCTGACTATCTACCAGATCCTGCCGAGGGCACAAGATCGTAGCTGAGGTAGCAAGCTAAACGTCAAAGTCCAGGCGGAACTACTAGCAAGACTGAAGTCTCTCTGCAAAAACATAAATTAAGAAAACATGAGTACAAATGTACCCAGCAAGACTTACATCAGAACTAACTACATATGCATCATTATCAACAAAGGGGATGGGGGGGTTTAACTGCAGCAAGCCAGCTTTGACTCGGTGGCTATCCTGAACTATGACTGCAAGTAACTCTTTTGAGGTGGCGCACACGAGTCCACATATTCACCATATCAATACACCACTATGGATCCGCTCCCGTCTTCCTACAAGAATGCCATCCATAGCACTCACGCTTATCTTGCACATTTTAGAGTATCCACATTCACTTGTCTATGAACTGTATAGGCAACCTAGAGGTCCTTTACCGCGGACGCGGCTATTCGAATAGATCATATTAACCCTGCAGGGGTGTACTTCTTCACACACGCTCTCGCCACTTACCGCCATGTACACGTCATGTATCTCGGCAACCTTCAAGTGGAAGCCTGGCGAGGGTGTCGGCCACAACCTGACTAACCACGCTAGTCTCTAGTCTAGGTTTCTCGGCTATTCGGGTTCCATCCGCAAGGAGATCCGGCCGGGGTGTCGCTCACGGACCCAAACGATGTGAGCAGGGTTCCCAAGCCCACCATCCGGGTGCCACTTGGTACACCGTGCCACTGCACCTAATCTGTCCCAAGCCCACCTGTACCGGGTGCCACTTGGTAGACTACTAGCACTACCTACAAACACCAAAAACTAGTTGCAACTCCTAGACAGAGATCAGGCTGATTAATAAGTCGAGAGGGGTCGAGTTACCGAAACCCAATGTGTGGTAGTAACTATTCATGGATCACAAACACAGAACTCAGTTCCTGAGGATGGCTTCAATGAGAACCCACCTTGTACTCCTACATGGCCTCTCACCACTACCTTTACCAAATCGTGTTCACACACTTAGCTCACACACAATACGACATGTTCATCACTGTTCCAATTCATCCCCAATAAATTAGACCTGACACAACTCTAAGCATAGCAGGCATGACAAACAAGCATGAATGAGTAGGCACATCAGGGCTCAAACAACTCCTACTCATGCTAGTGGGTCTCATCTATTTACTGTGGCAATGACAGGTCATGCAGAGGAAAGGGGTTCCACTACCGCAGCATGCAACAGTTGAATCGTTGTTGTCCTAATGCAGTAAAAGAGAGCAGGAGCGAGAGGCTGGGATTATATCAGAATGAAAAATGGGGTTTTGCTTGCCTGGCACTTCTGAAGATAGTAAATCTCTTCATCGGTGTCATCGAACTCATCGTCGAAACATACGTCTATTGAGGGGGGAATAACCACCGGCAATAGAGAAAGAACACAATCAATGTAATGCAACAATATGATGCATGATCATGGCATGGCAACATGTTGTGATTTGAGCTAATGCAACTAGCAGTGATTTAAATGAAGTTGATTTGAACCAAGGGTTCAAATTCAAACTCCATATGTTAATATTCAAATGACATTTAATTGATTTGACCTGGTCAGCAGGCATAAGTATCTCAGACATGCATGAAAATGCCATAAACAGATTCTTTGGATTTTGCTGATAATTTTTCATATATAATTTATTTCATTCTGAGTTATAGATTATTTTCTATGATTTTTAGAAGTTATAACTATTTACTGGAATTTCCTGGATTATTTTAAATCCAGAAAATCACTTACTGCATCAGCCTGACGTCAGTGTGACGTCAGCAGGTCAATTGACCCGGTCCAGGTCAAACCTGACCAGTGGGGTCCACTGGTCAATGACCCAGTGTTTTTTAGTGACAACGACAGGTGGGGTCGGGCCAACAGACACGTCAGCACAGTCAGCTCTGACTGGTGGGTCCTGCGTGATTAAACTAATCTAAAACCTAGATTAGTTAGGGAGCGGGGCCCACGGTCACTGTCTCAGGGGGATTTAGTGAAGTGGTGATTAGCACTAATGATGGAGCCTCGTCATATCGCCGGACTTTGGCCGGCGACGACCAGCCCGACGGCTAAGGTTCACCGTGCTCCCGCTACAGGGCACCATTTCATGCGTGGTTTGCAGCTATGGGTTTCTGGGGTTAGCGCACATGTAATGGAGCAAGCAAGAGGAGCTGGGGTGAGCTGTGGCGTCGGCGGTGGCGGGCAAGGTGGCGGCCGGAGTTCGGGTTAGTTTGGGCTCAGCGTTAGGGTGCTCGGGAGGAGGAGCTGGTGGGAGCTGCGTGCTCCTGGGAAGGCACCGAATGCATTGGCGCGCTCAGGCGCGAGCTGTGGTAGCTAAAACGGCGGCATCATCGCCGACGGCGATGAGCTCTCGGCTCCGGCGGAATCGAGCTAGCGGAGAGAAATAGAGGGGCGCCAGCATAGGGGAAGGTGCAGGACCTCACAAAGGGTCGGGAGAGAAGCTCAGCAGGCTCGGGGAAGCTTCTGCAATGGCGAATTGATGGTGGCGATCTCTCGGCACCAAAGATGAAGACGACGACGCTCCGGTCGACTGAGGCCTCCTCTTGTCGTGTGCATCGGGTCCACGGGGTTGTGGCGGAGGTCAGGGATGCGGAGAGGAAGCGAGGCGGTGGTTGTGGCCGTGGTGGAGCTCGTCGGTGTTCTCGGTGCATCCGGGCGAGAATGAGGGAGAGAGACAGAGGAGGGGGGTGGTCGCGAGAAGAGTGAGAGGGGATCGAGGGGGTCGCATGTCATTCGTAACCAGCTCCAGGCGGACAGCGGCAAGCAGGAGGTGGCGAGCTACGGCGCGTGCGCGGCCACACCTCTGCCAGTAGGCAGAGGTTGAAGACGGCTCTGCCCCTGGTGGGCTGGGCCACCAGGTGGGTTGGCCAGTGCAGCTGGGCCGACTACAGGTAAGGCCAGGTGGGTCTTCTACTTTCTTACTTCTATCTCTGTTTTCTAATTTTTGCAGATTTGTTTTGATTTGGTTTCCAAACCAAATCACTTCTAAAAATTCTGAAAATAGTTATGGGCACTAAATGAATTATTCCAGAGGCCCTCAACTAATTCCAAAATTGTTGGAGCATTTTAAAATATTTATATTATTTAAATGCCCCAATTCAAATACAATATGAGTTAATTCAAAAATCTAGGTTGACCTAGAAAAATGTGCACCATTTTTCGCAGAGGTTTTCAACTAATTCAAAAATGATGAACTTTTCTTAGAGCATTTTGGGTTCATTGAGAATATTTTTATTTGAACCTAGTTGAATTCTTTCTGATGCTAGGGTTTGATCAATCCCCATTTCAACTTAAATAATTTTTGAACATGATGCAAGTGTTATGCAACACTAGGCAGTACCAGAAGCTAGGGATGTGACACCAGTGCAAGGTCATCTTGGCACCTTTGAAGCTCCGCGTTGACAACAGGCGCTTCGCCCGGCGACACGGCCAGGAGGGCATGCCGAGCCTCGATCTCCTGCTCAAGGGCGGCATTGGAAGACAGGAGCTCCCGCTCTCACTCCTCAACTACCTCATGACGGCGGTTGGCGGCCTCGGCCTCCTCCAGGGCGCGGGCGCAAGCCTCATGAGAAGTTGCGAGACAGTCTGCCGCACGCGCGTCAGCCGGATCGCGCCGAAGCTGCCCAAGGTTAATGGTGACCTTCAGCTGGTCCTCTGCCTCAAGCCGGGTGTCAACGTTGGCCAGCTCTCCACCAAGCCGGATCATCGCGCGCATCGCCTCGCTGAAGAACTCGAAGCGGACAGCACTGCGCTCGCGCATGAATGCCGGCGCGTGGCCAAGCCCTTCCTCGGCCCCGGGGGCCGCCGAAGGGGTGTAGGGCATCTTGCGTGCCTCTAGCCGGGGGTTGGCTGATGGAGCTCCACAACTCGAAGACGAAGACGGCCCAAGGGGCACCCGACCACTAGCAGTGACCAGTGGAAGAGCCATCCATACACCCCTCTCCCCCCAGGCCAGGTTGCGGAAGAAGGAGGTAGGAGGATCGGTTCTGGGCCCCCTTGCGGTGCCGCAGCAGCCAGGGTCGGCCCCGTGCCTTGAGCGAAGCCTGGGTGTGAGGGGTTGTGCGTCAGGATCCTCGGAAGGACGCCTCTTCTGAGGCTTCACCGTCACGGGGACCCTGCGAGGCCCTAGTGAGAAAATAGCATGGCGCGCAAGGAATCGCAAAATGAGGTACTTACTCATCCAACAACCATGTACTTCCTCAGCTTCAGCGGTCGGTGGGTGTCACCACCGCAGCTTGGAGATCCCTTCCTCTTGCGAAGCACTTCAAGGTTCAGACGAAGCCGGCCGGGCCTCAAGGGATGGTCCCCGGGAGCAGGAGCGCTTGGCAGGGTTCCCTGAGCCGCAGCCTCAGGGGCACGAGGAGGCGCCTCCCCATAAGATGCCACCTCCGGACCACTACCCCGCGCCTCGGAAGCCTTCGCCTCTGGAGCATCGGGTTGCGTCGACCCCGCGGTGGCCCTTTCCTGGGCCTCAGGACTCTCCACCTCCGGAGCTCTTGGTGGTGTAGGATCTCCGGAGGTCCCCTCGACAGCGGCTCATGGCATGCACCCCCCTGCTTCCACACGTGGGGCGCACGCCACAGGATCAAGTTGCAGGGGAGCCACAAGGATGGGATTCTCGCAGGGCCCCTCAAGGCCCGCCGGGAGTAACCCCCACTCGTCAAAGAGGGCCATCTGCTGCACGAAGGCCACCTTATTCGAGCATTGGTAGAGGAGGCAGCCATTTCCTAGAAGATCGGCGGGCTTGTAGTCGCCCATCAGAAGCTCAAGAACCTTTCTTAGGGTCTTGGAAGGAAGCGTCAGCTCCTGGAGCCTCATGGAGTCCACGGCGCCGGTGAAGGTCCACATCGGACGGTAATGGCGTTGAAGCGGGGCGATGCGCCACCGGACGAATTCCTTCACTAGCATTGGCGCTGTCACCCCCAGCGTATGTAGCCTGTCCAGCCTCTTCCAAACGCGGGTAAGCCGGCGGTCGACAAGCTTCACATGCTCCCAGCCAGAGCTAGGCTCCGTAGGCACCTGAGGGTTCAGAAGCAGGGGGCTGTGCATACAAGCGTCTATGAACAGCCACTGCTTCGAGAACCCATTTGCATCAGATAAAAACTCGAAGTCGATCCCTGAGCCGGCAATCGCCGCAATAGCTTCGAAGGTCACATACCCCGAGCGTTGGCAGGCGTCGACCAGACGGAGCAAGAAGAAGTGGCGAAACAAGGCCATGGAAGGAGCAATGCCGACCATGGCCTCACAAAGGAAGGCGAAGACAACAAGGAGGATGATGGAGCGGGGATCCAGGTGCAGTAGGTGGATCTGGTAGTGCGAGATTATGGCAATGAAGAAAGGAGAGAAAGGGGGAATCAGGCCCGCGAAGAGAGCATGAAGATAGTTGGGAATCTCGGTGGCGCTCATATCATCCACAAGCCAAGACGCGGGCCGGGCGGCTGTTGCCTTCCACTCGTTGAAATCGGCCGCAAGAGTAGGGAGGACCTTGTTAAGCCCCTCCCGCTTGATCACCGTTGACTGCTCGAGAGCCGGCTCCAAGGCCGGCGGGGGTCCAGCCGGGGCGCACGACCTACCCTTCTTCTTCTGCTGCTGCGGAGCCATGGCAGAAGCTAGGAAGGAGGAGCGGCGCTGGCACCAGATCCGCATGAGGATTCCAAGACTTGGAAGAGAAGGAACGAAGGCCAAGCGCGACAATCTACAGGGGCGAACTACTCTTGCAACGGGCGGCCGCCAGGCTTGGCGGATTTAAAGGCAGCATGGGGAAGTGGAGACGCCCACGTCCCACCAATCACCACGCGTCGTTCAAGGCTGCAGGCGGTTACGGCCCGCGGCACTCCGCACTTGCCCTTTGGCTTCACCTAGAAGCCAAGTCCGAGCGCGCCTTGGGCCCGGGGGCTACTGTCGGCGCTCTGGATAACGGGGTACCCAGACTTGCCTGCCTGCGGCCAACTGTGTGGCTCCATCGATGGCCTAGTCTAGCCCAGTTTTAGCATCAACAACTCAAGACCCTTGCAAGGGGCCAAGCCTTGCGAGGCGGACGATGCCAAGACCTCCAAGGGGATCGACCTCATCAGGCTGGCTCCCGAGGGGTGGAGACTTCTATGCAAGGTGCACCTCACGAGGCTCAGCTGACGTGAGCCATGACGACCCAGGCCAGGCGGATGCCAGGCGGGTGCCAGTGCGCGCAGAGCGCCATTTTCCTCTTCCGTGCAAAGGAGGCAAGCAGCAGGCGTAGAGTCCCGAGGAATCATCCAAGGTTTCCATTCTAGTGCAACAAGACCAAGACCGCCAGGACAACAGGATGGAGGTCATCGCCGAGCCCACCGGAGCGTCACGACCAGAGGCTTTTGCAAGCACAGACCACTTTAGTCAGGATCTGGTGTGCTTCTTGTCCCCCTTCAAATCCGGCTGTTGTGGGATCCCTTCCTGCCAACATTTTAGAAGAGGACTGAGGCCACTATAAATAGGACTTAGCCACACCATAGAGGGGATCAGATCCATTCTCACTTGACCACCTCACCAGCTCTCTTGAGATCGAGAACACGTCACCTCCCGAGGCTTGTTCATCCACTGTACTAGTTCATCCTCATCCCCTCGAGGCAATCCACCACAAAGCTGGAGTAGGGTATTACACCGCAAGGTGGGCCCAACCAGGATAAACTGCTTTGTCTCTCTGCCCCTTTCAGCTCGACGCGCTAGGCCTTGAGAATCGTGAGTAAGCAGGATGGGCAGGTTGAGATCTCCGCACGCACCCCAAAGTTTGAACCTATCAAGGGTTTGTGGAACCCGAAATCCGACACTTGTTGTCGGCGCTTTGAGGAACAGATCCTTAGCAACCTGCTAGGGGTGTCGCTGTCGGGCAAGCCACCCTTGCCGTTCTTGGCGCAGCCACTTGAGCTGTTGAGCAGTCGAAACAGAATAAGGGCGCTGCCAATAGTGGCTGGGTTCCTTCGCATGTAGGTTTTCCATACAAAAACCAAAACCATTCGAGGGAAATAACCTTACAAAAAGGAAATTACTCAAGGTTTGGCGTGACTTAGCTTTTTGTTGCCACGCGGATTGTCGCCACGGCTGCGGACGACAACACTCATCTCGCTTCTGGTATCAGGGTGGAGTGGATGATCTTGATCTCCTCCGCCACCAGCATCTACCATGTCGCCCATCCACGCTGGCATGGCCGAAGCGGCTCCAGACGAACCGATCGTTGCAATCGTCTTCTTCTTCGGAGCCATGGTGATGAAGAAGCTGCTGCACTAACTAATAGGCCAGATTCTCACAACTTCTACCCCCTACCTGGCGTGCCAAAGATGTCGGAGAAACGACACCTTTGGGATCACGAGGATCCCTTCTACGGTTGGCAGGGAGAGAGCTGCGCGAGGAGCAGGTCTATTGATCAGTGCGGGAGAATTTTTCCCAGGTTCAGGCTGCAATGATGCATAAAACCATAGTCCTGCTTGAGTGTATATTTGTGTTCTTGAGTTCTTGAACTAGCAGTGGTGCATGCCCAGTCCAACAAAGTTCGACACCCCTCCAGTACGCCTCGGGCCTCCTTTTATATGTCAAAGGGGTTGCCACAGTGGCACACAGGAGGTGGAAAGTAGAGTACAGTGCACAAGCTTATCGCTGACATCATAGGACAAACACATTTAATACCCTGCCTACGTGCCCTCCCACTTTATCGGCGACAGCAACATGAGCCATCTTGTCCGTCGCTGCCTCTCCTTGCCTCGACACGTGTCCAGGCTGATGAAGCATGCAACGTTGGGCTGGATGGCTAGCTGTTGTGTTGGTGCGGTGGTAGAGCCTCCACGAAGATCTGCATGCCGCCAAGCAGGCGTATGCCTAGTTGGCAGGCTGGTCGTCACACTGGAATGGTGGTGAGGTGGTGAAACCTTTTCGGCTGAGGGCCTTGTTGTAGCCCTGCAATTGTCCCCGGCAAGGCTTGCCGGGGGCATCACAATCGTCCCCGGCAAGGGCCTTGCCGAGGGTCTTTATCTTCTAGTCGCTCGTGGACCTGCAGGCTATCAATCTTCACAAAGATCTGCATGCTACTATGCATGTGTCCCCCGAGCCTTGGTCTTGAGGTTGTTGATGATATCAGAGCTCTTAGCCCCAGGGGTGATGACCTTGTTGGTGCCTCACGGGTTGCTCCGGCAAGAACCTTGCCGGGGCCATGCAAGCCACCCTAGCAAGGATGTTGCCAGGGGACTTCCAGCTTTTCTTCTGCTCTGTGTCCACTGTGTTGTATGTTGTCTTGGTAGTCTTGTATTTTGTCTCCTGCTACCCAGCCAAGCCTTGCCGTGGGCGCGGCTACGACTGCCCGTGCACAAGTAAGGGGTAAAGAAGAGCCCATACATTTGTACACCGACACTAGCTGGCGTCAGATCATGCGCAGAGTTCTTCATGGGCTTCGGCTTCTTGGTTCTCTTGGAGATGCAGGACTGATCTTCAGACTACACACTGGATTCAGGAGGTGCAGTATTCACAGGCTTCACTCTTGAAGCTTTTGGTGCAGCAGGAGGTTTTGAAGCCTTAGACTTCTTCTTTTGCTCCGGGGACTCAGGAGCATCTTCAGAATCAGCTTCTTCAGCAGATTGTTCCATGGTGGCACTTTGTGCAGCAATATGGGATAGGAGCCCATCGAAGCCATTGAAGGGGACAATCCTATTCTCATTGGCTTCACGAGTGCCATCAGACCTTGGAGAGGACGGCCCTGGTGTGAAGTTGAGTCCAAATGCCTTTTTGTTCTTGGCTGTAGACTCCTTTGCAAACACAAAATTTCTCTTGAATAGATCATCTTCACGACGCCATCTAAGACTGGATGGGTTGGCATCTTCAGGTTGGGGGCCTCGGACCATGCAAGGATAAAATTCCTGTGCAATGGCTTCAGCCTTAGTTGCAAGCTGCAACTTCTTATAGAGAATGTCACCCCATGGCTGCTTGATGCATTCTTCTTAGCATAGTGAGTCACGAAGCGATAATTGAACCACTGCTCTGCCCAATATCTTCAAATCCATTGGATCCTAGATTTGCGCTGACCACAAGATTCTTCTAGATCAGACTTACAACTCACAGAGATCTGGGGGAAAATCCAAAGCAGTATTGCCATGGCACTGCCTGCCACCCTTCTTGGAAGATTTGTTAGAAGCCATTGGTTGCAACCTAAAACCCTTCACAACAGAGTTTGGCTTCAATCTACTTGTCAGGCAAGAACTGGCTTCAGGCGAGTCAATATGCCGCTAGAAGAACTCTGGAAATGAACACAGACTATGAGAACCAAGGGATTCCCCCACGGACATGTACCTGTGACAGCATTAGAGATGCGAGGAAGGGGAAGAAGTCATATGCATTCTTAGAAGATTTTTGAAGATAAATCAGTTTGAAGACATTGACCTCATAGCGTGAAGACAATCACTTATTTGAAGTGAGTTGGTTCCAGATTTTTACGAATCCATGAATAAGTACAAGTGAGGAATCAAACTAGTTTGAGGCATAAGTGAATATACTTGCTAGTTATGAGATGCAGAAATAGAAAGAGTAGATCTAGAAGTGTAGAAACTACTTGTGGAAGAAGTTGACAGATTCAACAAATCAAATAGGTGGTAAAAAGTGAGTTTTAATTACCACACGAAGAACTACTAGTCGAGGCAATGTGCATGTCGAGCAGTCCAATCCCTCGTGCCCTAACTCGGCGACGAAAGAAAACTACGGCGACGGCGGAGAAGACAAGGTCCGCGGCTGGCATGAAGACGACGTCGGAGTAGTTGCGGCAGCTAAGCGCTTTGACTCCGGCAGCGACGGAAGCTAGCAGTGGCGCTAGGGTTCGAGCAAGACGACGAGGTGGGAGAAGGAATAATGACCACATGGGGAGAAGTATTTATGAGGAGGAGGGCGGCACATCGCAATTACGCAGGTGCCCCTAGCGGTTCATATTTGGATGACACATGGCCGGCATGCAACTTATTGAGAGTTGAGCCATGTTCCCACGAGCGCCTGGATTGTCGGGTGGTTGTTCCGGCTTCTCCGGTTTTCAGGAAAATGAGATAGAGCATTAAAATCTATTTTAAATGTGCGTCTCTATATCTTCAGCTGACAAGGACACAGTTAAGACATTCTACATGAGTCAACAGAATGCATGTGACTACACAGAGAGAATTTGAGAGAGTAGCATAGATGGGGTTAGGGTCCGATCACATTCACTCAGGTCAGAAAAATAGCAACTTGAATATATAGCTATAAGTGAATGCTATAGAGGACATAACACATAGATATGTATATATCATTGAAGATAAATCAACATTGCAAAGATATAAAACTTGAAGACAAATCAATGTTGAGGACAATCAAAATATGAAGATAATGCAATCATGACGCCAAATGAAAATCTTTAAGAAAGTGTGGTGGTGGCGTTACCCACGTATAGGAGATATTAGACCCAGACACGGCGCACAATTATCGTGGCGCTCCAAAGTCAAATTCCACATTAATGTATTCACACTCAGAGGGTAAGTCTTCATTGATTGATGAAATACGTTACTTTGTGTGTTGCACATCTAAGTCATCAACATGCATAAGTGTTAGGGTGTGTGTCCATTCACTGGACATTCAAGGATTCTAAGATATTTAGCTCACACCGCAGCTAAACCTTTTCTCATCCAAGGGCTTTTTGAAGATATCTGCCAATTGCTCTTCAGTGTTGACGTGAATGATATCAATATCTTTCTTCATGGCATGATTTGTGAGAAAGTGATGACGAATCTCAGTGTGCTTTGTCTTCAGTGCTGAACTGCATTTTTGGCAATCTTGATGGAGCTTTCATTGTTGCAGAAGAGTGGCACATTCTTCAAGTTGGTGCCATAGTCCTTGAGAGCTTGCTTCATCCAGAGAAGCTGCGCACAGCAAGATCCAGCATCAATGTATTTAGATTCAGCAGTGGAGAGATATACACAGTTCTGCTTCTTTGAAGACCAATAGACAAGAGATTGTCCAAGAAAGTGACATGTGCCTGATATAGACTTGTGATCAACCTTGTCATCAGCATAATCAGCATCTGAGTATCCAACTAGATCAAACGCTGAGCCCTTTGGATACAATAATCCTAGTGTTGGGGTGTGAGCCAAATGTCGAATAATTCGCTTCACTGTGAGGTGATGCGATTCCTCTAGTGCCGCTTGGAATCGGGCACACATGCAAACGCTAAGCATAATATCTAGCCTAGATGCACATAAGTACAATAAAGAACCAATCATGGAGCGGTATACCTTTTGATCGAACTCTTTACCATTGTCGTCAGGGCCTAAATGGCTTTTGGTTGGCATTGGCATCGTGAACCTGAAAGTGCGTTAAGTCGACTAGAGGGGGGGTGAATCGGCGATTTTTACAAATTTGTCATTGAGGAATTTCAGGGTGAGGAAATTCCTAAGTCATGAACTACAAGCAGCAGAATAAGTACTCGGGTATAAGCATAACAGAGCAATAGCATAGTCATCATGATGAAATGAAAGACAGACACAGAGTACAGAAAGCGTAAACACGGGATAAGCAGGCTCAAGACAATGTAACTGAAGAAATAGGATTGAGGAAATAGAGAAAGTCTTCAGTCAAAGTCTTCAAACAGTTATGATCAGGTTCATCAACACATGAATGAGGAAATGAAAGGGTTGAGGAAATAGAACCAGTAGGCATGGTGAAGACAATGATTTGGTAGACCATTTCCAACTGCTGTGACAGTTGTACGTCTAGTTGAAGCGACTGAGTATTTAAACTCGAGAACACACAGTCCTCACCGTATTCTCCTTGAGCTAAGATCACATAGACCTCGCCCAACACTCATGGTAAGTCTTCACAGGTGAGTTCCAAACCTTCACAGACTCGATCACTCGGCAATCCACAATTCCTCTTGGATGCTCAGACCATGACGCCTAACCGTCTGGAGGATACACAGTTCTCAAAGGTAACAAGCATCGGTTCCACACAGGAACAATCTCTTCAGTGATGCTCAATCACTTTGGGTTTGTAGGTTTGGGTTGGGATTTGGGTTTTTCCTCACTTGATGATTTTCGCTCAAAGTCCTCAGAGGATGGGATGCTCTCAATTGACAAGTGTCAGTTTCTCTCGGAGCAGCCAACCAGCTAGTGGTTGTAGGGGGGCGGCTATTTATAGCCTAGGGAGCAGCCCGATATGATAAGACATAAATGCCCTTCAAGGATATGACTGTTAGGTGGTAGGATATTTTGGACAGCTGGCGCATAGCACAACAACAATCGGATTTTAGGTTTGAAATCCTCGGGGCTATCATGTTCCTCACTGTGTAGGCAATCCGCACTAGCGAATTCCTAACTCCTCAGTCAGAACAAATTCCTCGGAGACCAGAAAATCTTCGTCTCTGTCACTGAAGAAATTGACTGAACTGATATGAGATTTCCAATGGCTTCACTCGAAAGGATTGGGTAGGTGTAGGATTTTGGGATGAGCATCACTTGGAAATCAGTTTCCTTAGTATTACCTCGACCCCGTTTAACAGTACGATGCTTCCTATGATTCAAGAAAGAGAAAATGAAACTACCAAAACAAAACTCTTCACGCTTCATAATCCTCGCATGAATATCCAAGTCTTCAAGGTCACACAAATTTCATCACTTTCAAAGTCTTCAGGAGAACCAAAGTCTTCAGCCAAAGACATTCATTTCTAGGGGTCGACTTTCACTGTAAATATCAAACTCCTTGTCGACTTATAGAGCCTGTGTACACTCACAAACATATTAGTCCCTTAACCTACAAGTCTTCAATACACCAAAATCACTAAGGGGCACTAGATGCACTTACAATCTCCCCCTTTTTGGTGATTGATGACAATATAGGTTAAGTTTTCAACGGGGATAAACTTATGAATTGAAAGTTATCAATATTGAGGAATTTGATTGCAAGATATAGAAGAACTCCCCCTGAAGATGTGCATAGTGTGGAATTTGCTTTTGAAGCAATGCAGATTTGAAGAGTAGAATCATGGAGATCTCCCCCTATATCTGGTAATTCATACACGCATTTAACATATCGAATGAAGAATTTCAAATGCATGATGAAATATGGTGACTGATGTAATTCAGCATGCATAAAAACAAAGCAAAAGTATCAGGTCACCACCGGATTTAAGTTTACAACTCAATCAACAAACACTTCAGAAGAGCGAGAGTTGCAACTTAAAAAAACGCCCATATAGATAGACCCTCTTGAAGACTAACTCAAATTTCTCCCCCTTTGTCATCAAATGACCAAAAGGCAGGAAAGTGAGGACTAACGCCCCTGAAGAATTTCATCACGAAGTTGATGGAGGAGCGCCAGCGTTGTTGGGGTCGGTTGTTGGAGAAGGGCCTACCGCAGTGTCTTCCAAGTCTTCGTTTTCATCGGTCTCGCACGAAGAAGAATATGAGCTGGGCGCCAAGGGAGGAACTTCGACTTTGTTGAATTTCTTCGCTAGAGGCTTAGACCAGCTGAAGTCGTGCTTGAAGCCCATCTACTTGAGATCTTCATCACCGTAGAGATGAGTCAGAACAGCCCAGTTGCGATCAAAAACATCATGGAGGTAGTAGTGGCTCTTCTTCAATGAATTGTGTCTAGCAGTCATGTTGTGAAGAATTGAACCAAACTGACGCTTGACCCATTTATGGTTGCGATCGACCTTCTGATGAAGACTGAGGAGAAGCTCATGATCAGTCATTACCCTTGGAGCTGTGGCTTGAGGACTTTGCTTTGATGCATTGGCGGCAGAATCATGAGTGGCAGAGTCATCATTGGTGGAATACGATGTAGCTTTGCGGAACTGTCCATCCAATGGACGAATGCCCTCATCAACAATTGCAGTGGCCTTGCCCTTTTCATCAGCTGAGGAAAATATCCGCTTGAGGACTTCAATAGGGGGCAAGTAACTGCCATGGTTAAGTGTGTCAGCCTTGTAGTTGATTTAAGACCTTGATCTGAGGAATCTCATAATCCAGGGAGCGTAAGGCTTCAATTCAAAGGGAGACGGTGCAACATTTACCATAGTCTATATGAAGAAGTCATGGTAGTTTATTGGAATACCATGCATGATATTGAACAGTAGGTTCTTCATGATGCCAACGACTTCTTCATCATCCGAGTCATGGCCTTTGATTGGACTCAATGTCTTGGTCAAACTTTGATAGACAGTCCGAGGCACATATAGCAATTGCTTCACGAGGAATTTGGTCCTTGAGGCTTGGTCGGGCTTCAGTGGCTTCATCAGTACTTGCATGAAGTGATCGGACAGCTCAGGTTCATGATATATACGACTGGCACCTTCAAGGGGAGGACTGACAGGCAGGGCATGAAGTAATTCAGAGGCCGGTGCTTTGAAATGGGTGTTCTCTGTCATCCAGTCCAACACCCAAGAGTTGACATCTTCAACATTGCCGGTGATGTGCAGCGTCGCATAGAACTAAAGAATGAGTTCTTCATTCCAGTCACATATATCTGTGCTGAAGTTTAGCAATCTAGCATCATGAAGAACACTGAGGACTGGTGTGAAGCACGGCAACGATTCCATGTCCATGTGAGGAATATGCACATGATCGAAGATTTTGTCCTTATCGAAAAGCAGTAAAGAATAGAAGTTTTGTTGGGGGTTGGGTGCGACATATGCCAATGGATGGCTTATCATGGTGGGAGCGAGTAGAACGTCGCCGGTGCCTGGAAGCGGGATGAGGCATAGACACGAACGCCAGCATACTTTACCCAGGTTCTGGGCTCTCCTAGGAGATAACACCCCTAGTCCTGCTCTGCAGGGTCTCCGCATGATCACTAAGGCACAAGTGATACAAAGGCGCTCCTTGAGTTGTGTGCTAAAGGCAAGAGAAGGCAAGGCTAGCTCTCTCCTACTCTAGGGGAGTGGCTAGTTCAAATGGGGTGGGAACCCTTTGCATGGGTGCCCTGGAGGGTTTATATAGGCCTACCCCCAGGGGTACAATGGTAATCTGGCCGGGTGCTGGGCCCGGCTGTCAGTGTCTCCGGCCTCCGGCTTCTCCGCCGACTACTAGGGCCCGCCGCCTGGCGGGCCCCTCCGCCTGGTCTGGTACGGAGCCGATAGGCTGCTCCCACTGCTGGCGGGTCTGGTTGGTGGCTGCTCACTGTAGCCGTGCTGCTAATGACGCGGGCTTGGTCAACTCAGTGTGGCTACAGTCCCGCCGCCTGGCGGGAGATCACTGTAGCCACACCTGGTCTCATCAGGTTAATGGTGCACTTGCTTCGAGGGAAAGGACGCCCGCCTGCTGGAGGTCGGCCTTCCCATGGTCCGACTGGTTCGACGTACGCCGTCTTCCGAGGTGTCACTGCCCAATAGGGCCCACAACCTACGGGCCGTACCAACAGGTCGTCGTGGGGAACAGGGCTCCACCTGTCCAGAGTGACGTCAGGGGGAAGTGGCAACAGTGCCACGTCGTGCGGAGATGTCTGCTTGTACGGGGCACTGTGGCCACGCCCAGACCAAGATTCGGGGGTGAAGGGCTTCACTGAGGCCATGCCCCATCTCATCCTCTTGATGGGGGCACAAACTCTAAGGGCGCCAGGTGGCCGCCTACTTGACGCCGTCCTCTCTAGAGGCCGGCTGACTGGAGTCGGCCGCTCGTGGTGCCGTCTGTAGGTGGTTGGCGGTCCTCTGGGGGCCGTCCGTTGGGCTAGCCGGCCCCCGGAGGGTGGAGCTTAAGCTTGGGACACTGCGGGGCGAAGCCGACCCAAATTTTTGATACGTTCAGGGACTCGGGTGAGGCTACCCGTGGCCCATTACTCCGACAGTAGTCCCCAAAGCCAGTGAGGCGTTGTGGTCGAGGGGCCACAAAGTCTCAACGGCTTCCCCCCTCACCGAGCTCTGGGAGAATGTTCGATCCACCTTGCGTTGGGCCGACTGCTGGAGTCGGCTTTGGCTAGGCGGGGTTGTTGGCCGATTTTGAACTCCAAGGCAGGAAAACAAGTGGCATGCCTGCTAAGTTTCCCAGGGCCACCGCCCCGCCACAGGTATGCCACGCGGCGCATGCCAGCCCGGCCAGCCTTCCACCCCACGCTCCCGATGGAACGTGACAGCGGGCCGGGCCCGCCACTATCGGGCCTCGGTACGCGGGCGGATCTGCTGTGCCGAGGTGGGCGGTCACGATTCCCACGATCGTTCAAGGCGCAGTAAGTTTGCGCAGTAAACGGGGGGTCGTGGGCGCAGTTAATCCTAGGATCCCACGCCCCGCCCCACGGCTTCGTAGCCCGAGGCTATAAGTAGGGGGAGGGAGGGGTGCGGTGGAGCACGTGCGCCCCCTCCCACACTCTCCTCCTCCTTCTGCTCTCGCTGCCATTTGCTACTACCGCGGCTCCGTGCTTGCCGTGGTGCTGCCGCCGTTTGCCGCCGACGCGCTCCTCCTCCCTTCGCGGCCCCGCCTGAAGCCATGGCGTGCGAGAAGGATGGCGACCGGGATGGATCGACGGTGATGGAAGACCACATCTTCTTCCTCTGAGACACGCGCCAGATGCCCAACGTGGTGTTCGTCAAGGCGCGGGTGCCGCCAGCGGAGGAGATTTCGCCGGCGCCGAAGGGGAACGAGCGGGTCGTCTTCCGCTCGCACTTCCTCCGTGGCTTCGGCCTTCCAGTGATCGGCTTCCTATGCTTGTTCCTCGACTTCAACCATCTCCAACCTCATCATCTGACGCCCAACACCGTGACCATGCTCTCCGCCTTCGTCACGGCGTGCGAGCGCTACATCGGTATCTGATAACCCACAAGTATAGGGGATCGCAACAGCTTTCGAGGGTAGAGTATTCAACCCAAATTTATTGATTCGACACAAGGGGAGCCAAAGAATATTCTTGAGTATTAGCAGTTGAGTTGTCAATTCAACCACACCTGGATAACTTAGTATCTGCAGCAAAGTGTTTAGTAGCAAAAGTGGTATGATAATAATAGTAGCGGTAGCAAAAGTAAAGATAAATGTTTTTGGGTTTTTGTAGTACTTGTAACAGTAGCAACGGAAAAGTAAATAAGCGAAGAACAATATATGAAAAGCTCGTAGGCAATGGATCAGTGATGGATAATTATGCCAGATGTGATTCCTCATGCAATAGTTATAACATAGGGTGATATAGAACTAGCTCCAATTCATCAATGTAATGTAGGCATGTATTTCGTAAATAGTCATACGTGCTAATGGAAAAGAACTTGTATGACATCTTTTGTCCTACCCTCCTGTTGCAGCGGGGTCCTTACGGAAACTAAGGGATATTAAGGCCTCCTTTTAATAGAGAACCGGAACAAAGCATTAGCACATAGTGAATACATGAACTCCTCAAACTACGGTCATCACCGAGAAGTATCCCGATTATTGTCACTTCGGGGTTGTCGGATTATAACACATAATAGGTGACTATAGACTTTCAAGATAGGATCAAGAACACACATATATTCATGAAAGAATAATAGGTTCAGATCTGAAATCATGGCACTCGGGCCCTGGTGACAAGCATTAAGCATAGCAAAGTCATAGCAACATCAATCTCAGAACATAGTGGATACTAGGGATCAAACCCTAACAAAACTAACTTGATTACATGGTAAATCTCATCCAACCCATCACCGTCCAGCAAGCCTACGATGGAATTACTCACGCACGACGGTGAGCATCATGAAATTGGTGATGGAGGATGGTTGATGATGACGATGGCGACGAATTCCCCTCTCCGGAGCCCCGAACGGACTCACGATCAGCCCTCCCGAGAGAGATTAGGGCTTGGCGGCGGCTCCATGTCGTGAAACACAATGAAACTTTCTCCTTGATTTTTTTCTCCCCGAGACGGTATATATGGAGTTGGAGTTGAGGTCGGAGGAGGTCCAGGGGGCCCACGAGATAGGAGGGCGCGCCCTAGGGGGGCGCCCCCCTGTCTCGTGGACAGCCCGTGGGCCCCTAGCCTTGATTCTTTCACCAAAAATTCTTATTAATTCTGAAAAGTGCCTCCGTGGATTTCCAGGACATTCCGAGAACTTTTCTTTTCAACACATAAAACAACATCATGGCATTTCTGCTGAAAACAGCGCCAGTCCGGGTTAGTTTCATTCAAATCATGCAAGTTAGAGTCCAAAACAAGGGCAAAAGTGTTTGGAAAAGTAGATATGTTGGAGACGTATCAACTCCCCCAAGCTTAAACCTTTGCTTGTCCTCAAACAATTCAGTTGATAAACTGAAAGTGATAAAGAAAAACTTTTACAAACTCTGTTGCTCTTGTTGTTGTAAACATGAAAAGTCAACATTCAAGTTTTCAGCAAATATTATGAACTAACCATACTCACAATGACACATAGGTCTCACAATTACTCATATCAATAACATAATCAGCTAGCGAGCCATAATAATAAAACTCGGATGGCAACACTTTCTCAAAATAATCATAACATGATATAACAAAATGGTATCTCGCTAGCCCTTTCTAAGACCGCAAAAGATAAATGCGGAGCACCTTTAAAGATCAAGGACTGACTAAACATTGTAATTCATGGTAAAAGAGATCCAGTCAAGTCATACCCAATATAAACCAATAATAATGAATGCAAATGACAGTGTGCTCTCCAGCGGGTGCTTTTTAATAAGAAGGGTGATGACTCAACATAAAAGTAAATAGATAGGCCCTTCGCAGAGGGAAGCAGGGATTTGTAGAGGTGCCAGAGCTCGATTTTAAAATAGAGATTGAATAACATTTTGAGCGGCATACTTTTGCTGTCAACGCAACAACTATGAGATGGCTGTATCTTCCATACTAAATGCATTATAGGCAGTTCCCAAACAGAATCGTAAAGGTTTATACTCCCCAACCACCAACAAGCATCAATCCATGGCTTGCTCGAAACAACGAGTGCCTCCAACATACAACAGCCCTGGGGGAGTTTTGTTTAATTATTTTGATTTGCTTTGATCTTTTTGGATCATGGGAGTGGGCATCCCGGTTACCGGCCCTTTCTCATGAATGAGGAGCGGAGTCCACTCCTCTTGAGAATAACCCACCTAGCATGGAAGATATAGGCAGCCCTAGTTGAAACATGAGCTGCTCGAGCATATGAAACAGAATTTCATTTGAAGGTTTGGAGTTTGGAACATACAAATTTACTTGGAACGGCAGGTAAATACCGCATATAGGTAGGTATAGTGGACTCATATGGAACAACTTTGGGGTTTAAGGAGTTTGGATGCACAAGCAGTATTCCCACTTAGTACAGGTGAAGGCTAGCAAAAGACTGGGAAGCGACCAACTGAGAGAGCGACAACAGTCGTAAACATGCATTAAAATTAATTCACATCAAGTACAAGCATGAGTAGGATATAATCTACCATGAACATAAATATCATGAAGGCTATGTTAATTTGATTCAACTACATGCGTGAACATGTGCCAAGTCGAGTCACTTAATACATTCAAAGGAGGATACCATCCCATCATACCACATCATAATCATTCAAATAGCATGTTGGCACGCAAGGTAAACCATTATAACTCATAGCTAATCAAGCATGGCACAAGTAACTATAATCTCTAAATGTCATTGCAAATATGTTTACTTCATAATAGCTGACTCAGGAACAATGAATCATCATATTTACAAAAACAAGAGAGGTCGAGTTCATACCAGCTTTTCTCATCCCAATAAGTCCATCATATATCGTCATTATTGCCTTTCACTTGCACGACAGAACGATGTGTATAATAATAAGAGTGCACGTGCATTGGACTAAGCTGGAATCTGCAAGCATTCAACTCAAGAGAGAAGACAAGTAATATGGGCTCTAAGTTAAATAAACGATCATGCGTAAGAGCCACTAAGCATTTTCAATAAAGTCTTCTCGACCCCAAAAAGAAAGAAAAGAAAATAAAACTATTTACACGGGAAAGCTCCCAACAAGTAAAAAGAAGAACGAGAAATCTTTTTGGGTTTTCATTTTAATTTCTACTACAAGCAAGGAAATTAAACTAACTAATTTTTTTGGTTTTTCTTAAAGTTTATCAAACACACAAGAAGAAAACTAGAAAAAGAAATTTAAACTAGCATGGATAATACAATGAAAGAGTATGAGCACCGACGACTAGTGTGTGAACATGAATGTAAAGTCGGTGAGAAATACTTACTCCCCCAAGCTTAGGCTTTGGGCCTAAGTTGGTCTAATACCAAGGACCGCCGCTACTCTCCCCGGTGTAGTGGGAGGTGTAATCAGGATAGCACTGGCTGGTCATCTCCAGATCCCACTGGACAGATGATGCACGATAAGGGTCCAGCTCAGGTTCCAGCTCAGGTTCAGGTTCCGGAGTAAAAGCTTGGGCTAGATGGTTGTTCACCGCTTCCGGCGTGACAAGACGATTTTCTGCAAGCAAATCAAACAACAAAGGCGCAGGCAAAGTAATAAACTCAAAGTGTTTCTTATTGAATCTAAGTCTATACAGGAGCATATTTTCTTCGTTGTCAACAATAAACTTGTGTGCTACCATGCTCTTGTAATCTAAAATGTGAGGAGGTAATTTTTTCTCCTCCTCCTCAAGGTGCCTAATGGGTATCTGAAAATGTTCAGCAAGACGTGCAACATAGATACCTCCAAATATGGGGCCTTTTGTACGATTCAGGGCTAGCCGTTTAGCAACGACGGCACCTATACTAAAAGTATTGTCTCCCAGCAAAGCATGTTGAAGAATAATAATATCTGGAACGCTCAAATTTCCACTATTTCCACGACCAATCAAGCATCTACTAGAAATTATGGCAAAGTAGCGTAAAACGGGAAAGTGTATGCTAGAGACTTTTGCCTCAGAGCCCTTCTTTGGCTCTTCTACAACAATAGTTTTAACGAAGCCATCCACATCTTCACGATGGGGTTCCTCTAATTCTCCCTCATAAGGTATCCTACATACCGCGCAAAAATGAGATAAAGACATTTCTTTGAATTCATCATATAAATGAAATGATACTGCAGGCAGTGACTTCTTAGGATAATAATAAAAGTTTTGCACGAAAGTATTGGTAAGTAAGAGATACTGATCGATTCGGTCGTTCATGAAACCGGTGAGGCCTGCAGTCCCGATTAAAGCATAAAAGTCTTCATGAATTCCGGCTTCTTTCAAGAAATCCTCACATGGCCATTCGCACGATCGTACTTCCGCTAGGCGAGGAAGATTATACTTGGGTTTTTCCTTTTCTTTGTCTTGTTTTTCCTTAGAGCTTTGGCTAGAAGAGCCTTTAAAGAACCTCCTTAACATTTTTTGAAAATTTCTGAAATTTTAGTAACTTCAAAATAAAAGTGAATAAAACTAAACAAGATTGATAGCAACTACTCCTACAAGTGCCTAGAGCCTATATCATGCATTGGAATTGCTTGGGACCTCAAAAATTTAACATGCAAGCTCAAGAACATGGTCACCTATGCAGCAAAAATTTGCAGTGAATAAAGCACTAGAACAAAAACTAAAACCAATGGAGGAGTCACATACCAAGCAACAATCTCCTAAAGCAGTTTTGTGAATGGAGCTTTGAGCTAAGAGATCGAAAATTGCAGCAAAACGAGCTAGAACTCGTGCTTGAGCTGCATGGGGATTTTTTTGGGTAGAAGATGAAGTGTGTGGGTGCTGGCATAAGTGGAGGGGGGCCACCAGAGGCCCACGAGACAGGGGGCGCGCCCTACAGGGGGGGCGCCCTCCTCTCTCGTGGCCTGGTGCTTGCCCCTCCTGCGGTGTTTTTAGTGCCTAAAATCCTCAAATATTCCAGAAAAAATCATACTAAATTTGCAGGGCATTTGGGGCACTTTTATTTTCAGACTATTTTTTAATGCACGGATAAATCAGAAAACAGACGGATAATACTATTTTTGCTTGATTTATTCTAAATAACAGAAAGTAAAAAGAGGGTACAGAAGGTTGTGCCTTCTAGTTTCATCCATCTTGTCATCATCAAAATGAACCCACTAACAAGGTTGATCAAGTCTTGTTAACAAACTCATTCTGAATAACACGGAACTGGAGAAATTTCGAATAACACTAAGTTACCTCAACGGGGATATGAAAATCCCCAACAATAAGAATATCATACTTTTTCTTGACAGTAGGGAGAGGAAATTCAAAACCTCCAAAAATGATAGTTGGAACTTTTTCAATAGAATTGATGCTATGAACTTGAGATTGTTTCCTCGGAAAGTGTACCGTATGCTCATTACCATTAACATGAAAAGTGACATTGCCTTTGTTGCAATCAATAACAGCCCCTGCAGTATTAAGAAAAGGTCTACCAAGGATAATAGACATACTATCGTCCTCGGGAATATCAAGAATAACAAAGTCCGTTAAGATGGTGACATTTGCAACCACAACAGGCACATCCTCACAAATACCAACAGGTATAGCAGTTGATTTATCAGCCATCTGCAAAGATATTTCAGTAGGTGTCAACTTATTCAATTCAAGTCTACGATATAAAGAGAGAGGCATAACACTAACACCGGCTCCAAGATCACATAAAGCAGTTCTAACATAATTTCTTTTAATAGAGCATGGTATAGTTGGTACACCCGGATCTCCAAGTTTCTTTGCTTTTCCACCCTTAAAAGTGTAATTAGCAAGCATGGTGGAAATTTCAGCTTCCGATCTCTTTCTTTTATTTGTAATGATATCCTTCATATATTTAGCATAAGGATTTATTTTAAGCATATCAGTTAAGCGCATACGTAAGAAAATAGGTCCAATCATTTCAGCAACGCGCTCAAAATCCTCATCATCCTTTGACTTGGATGGTTTAGGAGGAAAGGGCATGGGTTTCTGAACCCATGGTTCTCTTTCTTTACCGTGCTTCCTAGCAACAAAATCTCTCTTATCATAACGTTATTTCTTTGATTGTGGGTTATCAAGATCAACAGCAGGTTCAATGTCTACATCATTGTCTTTGCTAGGTTGAGCATCAACATGAACATTATCATTAACATTATCACTAGGTTCATGTTCATCACCTGATTGTGTTTCAGCATCAGAAATAGAAATATCATTGGGATTCCCAGGTGTGTCTACAGTAGGTTCACTAGAAGCATGCAAAGTCCTATCGTTTTTCTTCTTCTTCTTTTTAGAAGAACTAGGTCCTTCTAAATTATTTCTCTGGGAATCTTGCTCGATTCTCTTAGGGTTGCCTTCAGGATACAAAGGTTCCTGAGTCATTCTTCCATTTCTAGTAGCCACTCTAACAGCAAAGTCAGTTTTATTATTTAATTCATCAAGCAAATCATTCTGAGCTTTAAGTACTTGCTCAGCTTGAGTAGAAACCATAGAAGCATTATTCTTTAACTCTCTACCAACATATGCATTAAAACTTTCTTGTCTAGCCATAAAGTCATCAAATTCATCTAAGCATGGGCTATGAAATTTAGTAGAGGGTACTTCAACTTTATCATATCTATAGAGAGAATTTACCTTTACTAGCTGTGTCGGGTTATCAAGACAATGTGGTTCTTCAGGCGGTAAATTAAGACCATGTATTTCTTCAATAGGAGGTAAATTCTTAACATCTTCAGCTTTAATACCTTTTCCTTTCATTGATTTCTTTGCCTCTTGCATATCTTCAGGACTGAGAAATAAAACACCTCTCTTCTTAGGAGTGGGTTTAGGAATAGGCTCAGGAGTTGGCTCAATTGGTTCAGAAATTACTTCAGGAACTGGCTCAGGAAGAGTCCAATTATTTTCATTAGTCAACATATTATTCAATAGTATTTCAGCTTCGTCGACTGTTCTTTCCCTGAAAACAGAACCAGCACAACTATCCAAGTAGTCCTTGGAAGCATCGGTTAGTCCATTATAAAAGATATCAAGTATTTCATTTTTCTTAAGAGGATGATCAGGCAAAGCATTAAGTAACCGGAGAAGCCTCCCCCAAGCTTGCACAAAATTATATATTTCCCGCAAGGCAGCTTGTTTCTTATGAGCAGGGAAATATTTAGCAGAGAAGTAATAAATCATATCCTGGGAACTACGCACACAACCAGGAGCAAGAGAATTATACCAAGTCTTAGCATCACCCTTTAATGAGAACGTAAATATCTTAAGAATATATAAATAGCGAGACTTCTCATCATTAGTAAACAGGATGGCTATATCATTCAACTTGGTAAGATGTGCCACAACAGTTTCAGATTCAAGGCCATAAAAAGGATCAGATTCAACTAAAGTAATAATATCAGGATCAACAGAGAATTCATAATCCTTATCAGTAACACAGATAGTTGAAGTAGCAAAAGCAGGATCGGGTTTCATTCTAGCATTAAGAGACTGCTGCTTCCATTTAGCTAATAATTTCTGAAGATCATTTCTATCATTGCAAGCAAGAATTTCCATAGCAGCTTTTTCATGCATAACATAACCCTTAGGAACAACATGTAATACATAATCATTGGGGGGACCTTCATCATCACTATCATCAGTAATAGGATCTTCAGTAATTTCATTCCCCCTAACTCTAGCTAGTTGTTCATCTAAAAATTCACCTAATGGCACAGTAGTATCAAGCACAGAAGTGGTTTCATCATGCATAGCCGAAGTGGCATCATCAATAACGTGCGACATATCAGAATTCATAGCAGTAGTAGGTTTAGGTGTCGCAAGCTTACTAATAACGGAAGGAGAATCTAGTGTAGAGCTAGATGGCAGTTCCTTACCTCCCCTCGTAGTTGAGGGAAAAATAGTAGTTCGATCATCTTTCAAGTTCTTCATAGTGATCAACAGATATAAATCCCAAGTGACTCAAAGAATAGAGTTATGCTCCCCGGCAACGGCGCCAGAAATTAGTCTTGATAACCCACAAGTATAGGGGATCGCAACAGCTTTCGAGGGTAGAGTATTCAACCCAAATTTATTGATTCGACACAAGGGGAGCAAAAGAATATTATTGAGTATTAGCAGTTGAGTTGTCTATTCAACCACACCTGGATAACTTCGTATCTCCAGCAAAGTGTTTAGTAGCAAAAGTGGTATGATAATAATAGTAGCGGTGGCAAAAGTAAATATAAATGTTTTTGGGTTTTTGTAGTACTTGTAACAGTAGCAACGGAAAAGTAAATAAGCGAAGAACAATATCTGAAAAGCTCGTAGGCAATGGATCAGTGATGGATAATTATGCCGGATGCGATTCCTCATGAAATAGTTATAACATAGTGTGATATAGAACTAGCTCCAATTCATCAATGTAATGTAGGCATGTATTCCGTAAATAGTCATACGTGCTTATGGAAAAGAACTTGTATGACATCTTTTGTCCTACCCTCCCGTTGCAGCGGGGTCCTGATACGTCTCCAACGTATCTATAATTTTTTATTGTTCCATGCTATTATATTACCCCTTTTGGATGTTTGTGGGCTTTATTTTACACATTTATATCATTTTTTGGACTAACCTACTAACCGGAGGCCCAACCCATATTGCTGTTTTTTTTGCCTATTTCAGTATTTTGAAGAAAAGGAATATCAAACAGAGTCCAAATGGAGTGAAACCTTCGGGAGCATTATTTTTGGAACAAATCTGATATGGAGATCTTGGAGTGCAAGCCAAGAAGCCTCCGAGGGCCCCACAAGATAGGAGGGCGCCCCCCTGTAGGGCGCGCCCCCTGTCTCGTGGGCCCCTCGGGCGGCCACCGACGTACTTCTTCTTCCTATATATACCTACGTACCCCGAAAACATCCAGGAGCACCAAGAAACACAATTTCCACCGCCGTAACCTTCTGTATCCACGAGATCCCATCTTGGAGCCCTTGTCGGCACTCTGCCGGAGGGGGAAGCAACCACGGAGGGCCTCTACATCAACATCATTGCCTCTCCGATGAGTTGTGAGTAGTTTACCATAGACCTACGGGTCCATAGTTATTAGCTAGATGGCTTCTTCTCTATTTTTGGATCTCAATACAATGTTCTCCCCTCTCTTGTGGAGATCTATTCGATGTAATCTCTTTTTGCGGTGTGTTTGTCGAGATCCGATGAATTGTGGGTTTATGATCAAGTTTATCTATGATAATATTTGAATCTTCTCTGAATTCTTTTATGTATGATTGAGTTATCTTTGCAAGTCTCTTCGAATTATCAGTTTGGTTTGGCCTACTAGATTGGTCTTTCTTGCCATGGGAGAAGTGCTTAGCTTTGGGTTCAATCTTGCGGTGTTCTTACCCAGTGACAGAAAGGGTTGTGACACGTATTGTATTGTTGCCATCGAGGATAACAAGATGGGGTTTATATCATATTTCATGTGTTTATCCCTCTACATCATGTCTTCTTGCTTAATGCTTTACTCTGTTCTTATGAACTTAATACTCTAGATGCATGCTGGATAGCCGTTGATGTGTGGAGTAATAGTAGTAGATGGAGGCAGGAGTCGGTCTACTCGTTATGGAAGTGATGCCTATATACATGATCATGCCTAGATAATCTCATAACTATGCGCTTTTCTATCAATTGCTCGACAGTAATTTGTTCACCCACCGTAATACTTATGCTATCTCGAGAGAAGCCTCTAGTGAAACCTATGGCCCCCGGGTCTATCTCTTATCATATTTGCTTTCCATCTACTTTATTTGCATCTTTACTTTTTACATCTATATTATAAAATACCAAAAATATATCTATCTTATCATACTATCTTTATTAGATCTCACTTTCGCAAGTGGCCGTGAAGGGATTGACAACCCCTTTATTGCGTTGGTTGCGAGTTCTCAGTTTGTTTGTGTAGGTGCGTGGGACTTTTGAGGAGCCTCCTACTGGATTGATACCTTGGTTCTCAAAACTGAGGGAAATACTTACGCTACAATTTGCTGCATCACCCTCTCCTCTTCGAGGAAAACCAACGCAAGCTCAAGACATAGCAAGAAGGATTTCTGGCGCCGTTGCCGGGGAGGTCTTCACTCAAGTCAAGACATACCAAGTACCCATCACAAACCCATCTCCCTTGCATTTACATTATTTACCATTTGCCTCTCGTTTTCCTCTCCCCCACTTCACCCTTGCCGTTTTATTTGCCCTCTCTTTTCCAATCTCTCTTCTCTCTTGTGCTTGCCCTTCGTTTGCTTGTTTGGTTGGATTAGATGCTTATTTATTGCTAAACAGAGAACCTAAGATCTATGGATCCTCATCCGCTTTCTAATCTTTTTAAGAGATCCAATTATGATGAACCAATTGCTAGTGAGTTTTGTGCACTAGATTATCTTTATAAAGCTTTGCTTGAAATTTGTGAATCTGAAAATTATGATGAAGAAATTTATGAAGAGATTCACGATAACTCCTTGAATAAAAAGCATGATTGCAATTATTTTCCTATAAATTCTCTTGATGTCAATTGTGCTAATAATATGCAAAACCCTAAGCTTGGGGATGCTAGTTTTACTATGACTACTACTTGTTCCAATGGTCATGATTGGGGTGATTCTTCTTATAACCTTGGAAATTTATTTAAGCCCCATGATGAATATGAGATTGATAATAGTATTTGCAATAATATTGAAAGTGGGTTTGGAAGAGTGTCAACTTTAGATCCCACATATTTGGAGTATGTTCAATCTTATGATATTTTTGATAAAAGTGGGTTCGGAAAGGTCATGACTTTAGTTAATGTTAATCCCACTATCTTGGAAGAGTGTCAACTTTGCATGCATGTGGATCATGTTGAGAATATGTTTTTTGATAGCTATTTTGTTGAATTTGCCTATGATCCTACATATAATTATTATGAGAGAGGAAAATATGGTTGTAGAAATTTTTATCTTACTAAATTACCTCTCGTCATGCTGAGATTGCTTTCGTCTCTTTCTTCTTCCACGCATATGCTAGCTTTTGCTTGCCTTGCAAAAAATTTGCTTATAATATGCCTATGCATAGGAAGTATGTTAGACTTAGATGTGTTTTGTCACATGGTTCATGATGCTCTCTTTGTGCTTCAATTCTTGTCTTTCATGTGAGCATCATTAAAATCATCAATGCCTAGCTAAAAAGGCTTTAAAGAAAAGCGCTTGTTGGGAGACAACCAAATATTTTTCCTTGCTGTTATTTAATAAATCTTGCATCTACCTTCTGGTTAGATGTGTTTTTATCTTTTAATTAGTGTTTGTGCCAAGTAGAACCTATAGGATACCTACGATGATAGTTGATTTGATTCTGCTGAAAAACAGAAACTTTGCACGCACAAATATAATTTTGTTAAATCACAGGAATGTGCTTTTGCGTTGATTCTAATTGCTGATGTTCAATAGACAAATTATCCAGGACTTCATATTTTGGTAGGAGTTTTAGAGTTCCATAAGTTTGTGTTAGTTACAGATTTCTACAGACTGTTCTGTTTTTGATAGATTCTGTTTTCCGTGTGTTGTTTGCTTGTTTCAATGCATCTGTGGCTAGTAAATTAGTTTATAAACCATAATGAAAATCAAATACAGTAGGTTTAACACCAAATTAAATAAAGAATGAGTTCATTGCAGTACCTTATGTGGTGGTTTTGTTTTCTTTCACTAACGGAGCTTATAAGATTTCCTGTTAAGTTTTGTGTTGTGAAGTTTTCAAGTTTTGGGTAAAGCTTTTATGGACTATGGAATAAGGAGTGGCAAGAGCCTAAGCTTGGGGATGCCCATGGAACCCCAAGATATTCAAGAATAGCCAAAAGCCTAAGCTTGGGGATGCCCCGGGAAGGCATCCCCTCTTTCGTCTTCGTTTATTGGTAACTTTACTTGGAGCTATATTTTTATTCAGTACATGATATGTGTTTTTCTTGGAGCGTCATGTATTATATTAGTCTTTGCTTTTTAGTTTACCACAATCATCCTTGCTGTACACACCTTTTGGGAGAAGCCTATTTGATTAGAATTTGCTAGAATACTCTATGTGCTTCACTTATATCTTTTGAGCTTGATAGTTTTTGCTCTAGTGCTTCACTTATATCTTTTAGAGCACGGTGGTGTCTTAATTTTGAAGAAATTGCTAGTCTCTCATGATTCACTTATATTATTTTGAGAGTCTTTTAGAACAGCATGGTATTTGCTATTATCATAAAGTTGGTCCTAGAATGATGAGCATCCAAGTTGGGTATAATAAAAACTATCATAGAAAAGTGAATTGGATGCTATGATCAATTTGATGCTTGATAATTGTTTTGAGATATGAAGGTAGTGATATTAAAGTTATGCTAGTTGGGTGATTATGAATTTAAAGAATGCTTGTGTTGAAGCTTGTGATTCCCGTAGCATGCACGTATGGTGAACCGCTTTGTGATGAAGTTGGAGCACAATTTTATTTATTGATTGTCTTCCTTATGAGTGGCGGTCGGGGACGAGCGATGGTCTTTTCCTACCAATCTATCCCCCTAGGAGCATGCGTGTAGTACTTTGGTTTTTGATGACTTCTAAATTTTTGCAACAAGTATATGAGTTCCTTTGATTAATGTTGAGTCCATGGATTATACGCACTCTTTCACCCTTCCACCTTTGCTAGCTTCTCTTGTACCGCGCAACTTTCGCCGGTACCATACACCCACCATTTACCTTCCTCAAAACAGCCACCATACCTACCTATTATGGCATTTCCATAGCCATTCCGAGATATATTTCCATGCAACTTTCCACCGTTCTGTTCATATGACACACATTACTTTTATGATATTGCTTTTTGCATGATCATGTAGTTGACATCGTATTTGTGGCAAGGCCACCTTCATAATTTCATAGATGTCGCTCTTGATTCATTGCATATCTCGGTACACCGCCGGATGCATTCTTATAGAGTCATATCTTGTTCTAGCTATGAGTTGTAAATCCATAAAAGTGTGATGATCTTCATTGTTAGACCATTGTCCTAGTGAGGAAAGGATGATGAAGACTAAGATTCCCCCACAAGTCGGGATGAGACTTCGGACTTTACAAAAAGAAAAAAAAAGAAAAAAAAAAGAGAAAGGCCAAAAAAAGATAGGCCAAAGAAAAAACAGAAAAAAAAGAAAAAGGGGAAAAGAAAAAAAATGAGAGAAAAAGAGAGAAGGGACAATGCTACTATCTCTTTTTCCAATCTTGTGCTTCAAAATAGCACCATGATCTTCATGATAGAGAGTCTCATATGTTGTCACTTTCATATACTAGTGGGAATTTTTCATTATAGAACTTGGCTTGTATATTCCAATGATGGGCTTCCTCAAAAGTGCCCTAGGTCTTCGTGAGCAAGCAAGTTGGATGCACCCCACTTAGTTTCTTTTGTTGAGCTTTCATATATTTATAGCTCTAGTGCATCCGTTGCATGGCAATCCCTACTCACTCACATTGATATCTATTAATGGGCATCTCCATAGCCCGTTGATACGCCTAGTTGATGTGAGACTATCTTCTCCCTTTTTGTCTTCTCCACAACCACCATTCTATTCCACATGTAGTGCTATGTCCATGGCTCACGCTCATGTATTGCGTGAAAGTTGAAAAAGTTTGAGATTATTAAAGTATGAAACAATTGCTTGGCTTGTCATCGGGGTCGTGCATGATTAAATACTTCATGTGATGAAGATAGAGCATAGCCAGACTATATGATTTTGTAGGGATAACTTTCCTTAGCCATGTTATTTTGAGAAGACATGATTACTTTGATTAGTATGCTTGAAGTATTACTATTTCATATGTCAATATGAACTTTTATTTTGTGTTCATTTGGATCTGAACATTCATGCCACAATAAAGAAAATTACATCATGAATTATGCTAGGTAGCATTCCACATCAAAAATTTCTTTTTTATCATTTACCTACTCGAGGATGAGGAGGAATTAAGCTTGGGGATGCTTGATACATCTCCAACGTTCTATAATTTTTGATTGTTCCATGCTATTATATTACCCCTTTTGGATGTTTATGGGCTTTATTTTACACATTTATATCATTTTTGGGACTAACCTACTAACTGGAGGCCCAGCCCATATTGCTGTTTTTTTTTGCCTATTTCAGTATTTCGAAGAAAAGGAATATCAAACGGAGTCCAAATGGAATGAAACCTTCGGGAGTGTTATTTTTGGAACAAATCTGATCCAGATCTCTTGGAGTGCAAGCCAAGAAGCCTCCGAGGGCCCCACGAGATAGGAGGGCGCGCCCCCCCTGTAGGGCGTGCCCCTGTCTTGTGGGCCCCTCGGGCGGCCACCGACGTACTTCTTCTTCCTATATATACCTACGTACCCCGAAAACATCCAGGAGCACCACGAAACACAATTTCCACCATCGTAACCTTCTGTATCCGCGAGATCCCATCTTGGAGCCCTTGCCGGCACTCTGCCGGAGGGGGAAGCAACCATGGAGGGGCTCTACATCAACATCCTTGCCCCTCCGATGAGTTGTGAGTAGTTTACCACAAACCTACGGGTCCATAGTTATTAGCTAGATGGCTTCTTCTCTCTTTTTGGATCTCAATACAATGTTCTCCCCCTCTCTTGTGGAGACCTATTCAATGTAATCTCTTTTTGCGGTGTGTTTGTCGAGATCCGATGAATTGTGGGTTTATGATCAAGTTTATCTATGATAATATTTGAATCTTCTCTAAATTCTTTTATGTAAGATTGAGTTATCTTTGCAAGTCTCTTCGAATTATTAGTTTGGTTTGGCCTACTAGATTGGTCTTTCTTGCCATGGGAGAAGTGCTTAGCTTTGGGTTCAATCTTGCGGTGTTCTTACCCAGTGACAGAAAGGGTTGCAAGACACGTATTGTATTGTTGCCATCGAGGATAACAAGATGGGGTTTATATCATATTGCATGTATTTATCCCTCTACATCATGTCTTCTTGCTTAATGTGTTACTCTGTTCTTATGAACTTAATACTTTAGATGCATGCTGGATAGCGGTCGATGTGTGGAGTAATAGTAGTAGATGCAGGCAGGAGTCGGTCTACTTGTTATGGACGTGATGCATATATACATGATCATGCCTAGATAATCTCATAACTATGCGCTTTTCTATCAATTGTTCGACAGTAATTTGTTCACCCGCCGTAATACTTACGCTATCTCGAGAGAAGCCTCTAGTGAAACCTATGGCCCCCGGGTCTATCTCTTATCATATTTGCTTTCCATCTACTTTATTTGCATCTTTACTTTTTGCATCTATATCATAAAATCTTTACCTAATAATAAAGCAAATTGGGTTTCTTTCGTCTGTCATGGCATTTTTTTTAAAAAGTCCCTCTATTTCAGTGAATTCAACCCGTAGTCCCGTTTTAAGTTAAAATGAATCGTTATTTTCGTATTTTACACAAAAGTCCCTGTCTTTCTTGAAATCAACCCGCCGTCCGGATTTAAGTCACACCCGAACCGTTATTTTACATTTTTCGAAACCCCCCTGATGTTTTAGGTAATTCATCTGCGGATCATATTTAAGTCAAACAAATGCTTTTTAAAATTATCCATATCTTTTAAACCGTAACTCCGATTTGAACTTGTTATATATGAAATTTGATTAGAAAAATATGTAGAATATGAATATGAGATTATTTTTACATGTTAATTATTTTTAAATATTATTTTGGAATACATTTGAGTCAAATAAAATGATTTTCTAAATTATCTGTATCTTTTAAACCGTAACTTTGATTTTAACATATTATATATGAAATTTTATTAGAAAAATGTGTGGAATCTAAATATGATGTTAATTTTACCTATTAAATATTTTTAAAATATTTTTATGGAAGCAAATTTATAATTTATAGTGCAAGATCCATTTTTTTCATACCGGCGGCGATCCTAATTGCAAATAAACACCCCATTATAACCATATACGGAAAAGAAAACATCGATAACTACACGTGCATACCTCTGAAAAATGTCACAAGGAAAACAACAGATTTCTCATCGCGAGAGTGAGAGAAAGCGAGCGAGAGAGAGAGAGAGAGGGAGAGAGAGAGGGAGAGGGAGGAGAGAGGGAGAGAGAGACGCCTTAGGATTAACCATATTCAACACACGTTTTTTGTTGTTTTGTGTGAACATCGAGGCCATCACCGGCGAGGGTGTGAAGGAGGATAACCGGCAACACAAATATGATGCCTCGCAAAAATAAAGGAGATGGACCTATTGTTGGTCTTGAGTGATGGTTGTTGATTTGAGAGTGTGTGTTATGTTTTCTCTCCCGTTGCAACGCACGGGCATTTTTGCTAGTACCAAAAATATATCTATCTTATCATACTATCTTTATTAGATCTCACTTTCGCAAGTGACTGTGAAGGGATTGACAACCCCTTTATTGCGTTGGTTGCGAGTTCTCAGTTTGTTTGTGTAGGTGCGTGGGACTTTTCAGGAGCCTCCTACTGGATTGATACCTTGGTTCTCAAAACTGAGGGAAATACTTACGCTACACTTTGCTACATCACCCTCTCCTCTTCGAGGAAAACCAACGCAAGCTCAAGACGTAGCAGGTCCTTACGGAAACTAAGGGATATTAAGGCCTCCTTTTAATAGAGAGCCAGAACAAAGAATTAGCACATAGTGAATACATGAACTCCTCAAACTACGGTCATCACCGAGAAGTATCTCGATTATTGTCACTTCGGGGTTGTCGGATCATAACACATAATAGGTGACTATACACTTTCAAGATAGGATCAAGAACACACATATATTCATGAAAGCATAATAGGTTCAGATCTGAAATCATGGCACTCGAGCCCTAGTGACAAGCATTAAGCATAGCAAAGTCATAGCAACATCAATCTCAGAACATAGTGGATACTAGGAATCAAACCCTAACAAAACTAACTTGATTACATGGTAAATCTCATCCAACCCATCACCGTCCAGCAAGCCTACGATGGAATTACTCACGCACGACGGTGAGCATCATGAAATTGGTGATGGAGGATGGTTGATGATGACGACGGCGACGAATCCCCCTCTCCAGAGCCCCGAACGGACTCCAGATCAGCCCTCCCGAGAGAGATTAGGGCTTGGCGGCGGCTCCGTGTCGTGAAACACGATGAAACTTTCTCCTTGATTTTTTCTCCCTGAGACGGTATATATGGAGTTGGAGTTGAGGTCGGAGGAGGTCCAGGGGGCCCATGAGATAGGAGGGCGCGCCCTAGGGGGGGGGGCTTTCTCGTGGACAGCCCGTGGGCCCCCTGGCCTTGATTCTTTCGCCAAAAATTCTTATTAATTCTGAAAAGTTCCTTCGTGGATTTCCAGGACATTCCGAGAACTTTTCTTTTCTACACATAAAACAACATCATGGCAGTTCTGCTGAAAACAGCGTCAGTCCGGGTTAGTTTCATTCAAATCATGCAAGTTAGAGTCCAAAACAAGGGTAAAAGTGTTTGGAAAAGTAGATATCTTGGAGACGTATCAACATCCTCCCCACACTCGAGCTGTGGGGAGCATTCTTCTACGGGAAGATGGGCACTTCCGCCAAGGACACGGCGGCCGAGTGCGGTGGATTCATCGCCGTGCGCCGGCCGGCGAAAAGGAATGCCTTCCCTGTCATCAAGCTGTCACAGTCGGTAAAATTGTGGCAGCAATCTTACTTCTATGTTGAGAATGTCGATCCGATTATCGACTTCATCAACCTGCCAGCCTATGAGGCCGGCCCCCCTACCGGGCTTCGGCCCAACTGGGGCTACAAGGCGAAGCCAATGTTGGCGGACGCGGCGGCCGCCATCGGCCAACTCCGTGTGCTCCAGGAGTCAGAGGGCCTTGTGGCCTCCGACCTCCTCATCACCTTCGTCGAGCGCCGGGTCCTCCCGCTCCAGGGCCGCCCTCATCCGATCTTCTAAGCGGGCATCGCGACCCGAGCCGGTTGTGCACGAAGGAGATGTCGACTGCTGAGGTCGCGAGGATGGTGAACGAGATTTCCGACCTCAAGGTGTCGGAGGGAGACTGGCGGTACGGTAAGCGACCGTATTCCCACGACGACCTGCCGCCTGTCGTAAGTCCCTTGATTTCTTCCTTTAGTTCTGTCTTTCAATCTTGCTTTTATCGTGATGCGACTCCCTTCTAGAGTGCAGATTTATATGTCTCAGGCGACGGCCGCCATCGTGGGGCCGGGTGGCGACTACCTGCTGGACAGGGCAGTGAGTGATGTGGACGACCCCGACTTGGGGGTGGCCGCCCTGGCGGATGACGCAGCAGGCGGCAGCGACGAAGCAGGCGGCTCCGAGGAGGGTGCCGGCATGGAGACCTGGCCCGGCAATGACGACGACAAAGACGAGCCACGCCCCACCGGGAGCACTGCCAACACCGGCGTAGGCCCCTCTACTAGGACGCCCGCCCGTGGTGGCAAACGCAAGCGGAAGCAAGGCGCTATCCTGTTTGGCAGCGCGCCGAAGCCCAAGAACCCGGTCGCAGCGAGCAGGCGGAAAGAAGTCGCGGCCAAGGTGGACAAGTACGAGAGGCAGCCGAAGGTGCCAATCATGGTGTCAGTGTAAGTGTCCTTCTCATGTTTCGACCTCTTAGCCGATCCGGCCTAAAAACTCTTTTGTCTTGTCTTCCTATCTCAGGGCCCCGCTCACCCTCGAGAAGTCGGGCGCCGCCTCGGTTGTCAGGTCGGCGGAGACCTCCTCCACCAGCCGGCGAATCGACCAGGCCGCCGACCTCCGGGAGGCGAGGGAGCGGAACGCGCAGGAGGCGCGTGAGGAAGAGGCCGACTGTCTAGCGAAGGCGGAGGCGGACAAGGCCGCAGCATCCGTGGCGAGGAAGCTGGCGCAGGTGGAGGCCGAAGCCGCAAAGAAGAAGCGGCTCGCGGAGGCCGCACACCGCCAGGAGCCGCTGCTTGTGACACCTCTGAACACCGCGCCACCCCCGCCGGAGTTTGAGGCGACGACTGGGGGAGCCGGCGACGAGCAGCCGGTCAGGGAGAGGGAGGGCGGCGACGTGGCCATGCCGTACGTCATCGTGCTGCCACCACCACCAACCAGCGGAACACAGGATGAGAAGCCGGCCGCTCCGCCTGTGCCACCAGCCGGGGACGTAGTGGTGACGGACCTGACTCCTGAGGTCCGCACGCCCGTGCGTCGCCGTTTTGTGAAGGCGGCCTCGGCGCCGCGACCGCTAGAAGCCGGTGACGCGAGCTCGTCCGTCCCCGACACCGAAGCGACCAGCGCCGCGCCCGCCGGCTGGGTACCCGGAGGTGGGACGGGCACCCTGGCCCAGGCGTCCCATGACGTCCAGGCCAAAGTCCAGGCCGAAGCCGAAGCCCTCAAGCGCTGCAACGAGGCATTCCTGGAGTCGCGGGCAGCCATCCGCGTAAGTTTTCTTTGCTTCTCTTTATTTTGATCTTCTTGCTTTCTTCGTGGGGGCGCGCAAGCGCACCCACTGGGTGTAGTCCCCAAGTTTCGGGCCGGTTGCTGAGCAGGCGGTCCGGAACTTTAACTTGCAAGTGTCGAATGTTGACTTCATCTGATATCCCTTCTGTAGGACTACCACAATCTTCGCGCGGTCACCTTCAACTCCAGGGTCCGGGAGCTAGAGACGCAGACCACCCATCTGTCCGAGAGCCGGAGTAAGCTTCGACTTCCTTTCTTTGCGAGGGCGCACTGGCGCACCCGCGGGCTATAGTCCCCGAGGTTTGGGCCGACTGCTAAGCAGTCGGGCCGAATCTCCCCAGTGGCTTTATCTTTGCTAGCTACTTCTTCTCTGTGGGGGCGCGATGGTGCACCCGTGGGCTGTAGTCCCCGAGATTCGGGCCGATCTGAGTCATCGGGTCGGATCTCCCCGGCAACTACATCCCTCTTTGTCATTCGACTGGCATTATTTCTTCTTTATTTTTTACAGAGGCCAACACCACCTTGCAGCAGCAGCTGGGCGAAGCCAACACCGCCCTACGCGGCAAGGAGGTGGAGTGCAGCAAGCGGGCCGAGGAGCGAGACCGGCTGGTCACTCTGCTCGCCGAGCAGGCGGAGGCCCTCAAGACGGCTCAGCAGGAGGCGAAGGCGAAGGAGACCGACCTCCTCGCCGAGTTTGAGATCGAGCGCTCCGCCTGGGCCGACAAGGAGGCGCAGATGATGGCCTGCTTCAGCAGCATCGAAGACTTGGTCGATGGTGAGCTTTATTTTCTATGTTTCTTGTTTCGAGCTGCCGGCCCTTATCTAGGTCGACTGCTTGTTTTTTACTTTGGCTTTTCTTGCCTTCTATCCAAACAGATTTCTTCCCGGACCACTCCATCGCTGCAAACCAGATCATCGAGGCCCCGTGCGAGGAGCGGAGGGCGGAAGGCGTGCAGATTGCCGCTGACGCCTCCCGGACCATTAACGAACAAATCCTCAGCATCCAGGCCCGTCTTCGACCCGCCCATCAAATGCTGCACCGTCTTCGGCGCGTCGGGGCCCAGGAGATTTCCACCCTCTGGCCAGGCTTCCCGACTCCGCGCACCCCAAGTTGGACTGCCGACTGGCTGGAGGTGGCGGCCGGCCGCCTGGAGGCCTGGAAAGGCTCTGTAGCCTGGGCAGGAGCGCGCCGAGCCCTGGAGTTCATCAAGGCGTGGTATCCTGGGCTAGATCTAGCCCAGTTGGCCACGTTCCGGCTGGAGGCGCAGGAGGAGCTGGTTCGACTTCACCGACACCAGCGTCTTTGTCCTGGAGGTAGTCGAGGAAGGCGCCGAACCGCCGTTGGAGTGGCTCGGGCTGAAACCGGAGGACAGCAAGGACTCAGCTGAAGTCATCGACTCCAGCGATGAAGGGGAGGAGAGGGAGGAGGAGGAGGAGTTGGAGGAGGAGGAGGAGAGCGAAGACGACGCGCCGGAGGTTGGGGCGGATGGTCAGCCCCAACCTGACCGGGCCTCAAGCAACGATCCGTGCTCCAAAGCACTGACTGCTGCTGGAGGCGGCCATGCGGGAATCGACCAGCCGCCCGTTCCTCCGACGGACGCCACCGACTTTGTCATCCAGCCCTCTGCCCTCCCGACTAGTGCTGCCGACTCCAGCATCCAGCCGGAGCCGCCTACTGCGCCAACCGGCACAGCTGACTCCATCATCCAGCCTGAGCCGCCTGCTGCACCAACCGGCACAGCGGACTCCATCGTCCAGCCGGGGCCGCCCGCCGCACCAACCGGCAGCGCCGACCCCAGCGCCCAGCCGGAGTGTTCCGCTGCTCCTTAGGATGTTTTATCTTTTCTTTCCATGCTTGCTAGTCTGGACATCTTGATTAAATTTGCACAATTCCACCCGCGGGGTGTATATCAAACTTTGTTGGATGTCGGCCGATGGGCCTTTATCTATGTAAATATCTTATTGCAATTTTATGCTTTGCTTTGCCGACTTCTAACTTTCCTTGCTTGATGCTCCTTGCATTTTTCCTTTGCCACCCTCCCTTAGCTATCCTCTTACCAGCCAAGCAACCACTCTGTGGACTGTGGCTGGTTTGAGTACTTAGCTTTGTGCGGGAGGGCAAGTACTTAGCTGTTTGGAGATTTGGCAAGGGAAGCAGAAGCCGGCCGGCCGGCTGCTCGGCAGCCGGCCGAACAGGTGCATGTGCCGGCCTCAATTATATGTGTTTTTTCCTTAGCCATTTTTCATGTGGGCACTGTTTTGCGACCCCTGGCCACCATTCAGTCGCTCCGTGAGCTGCGGCTTCTGACAGAGGAAGTTTTAGGTGCCAACACACTACTTGTCCGGCTGCAGGAGGCGACATATAGTAGAAGGCGGCAAACCTCCTGGCCGACTGGTCGAACCCGGTGCCAGGCGGAAATAATCAAACAATGCATACTTCATAGGCATAACGCTTGTCATATAGATAAAAGGAGGGTAGTCCCCAAGTTCTTCTTGGGGGACCCAGAGTCTTCGTACATCATGCAAAAGGTAGCGTGATACATACTGCTTTCGGCTGTAAAATCTCCGGAGGAGGTTTGCATTCCAAGGCCTCTACGTCTCCTTGCCTGAATCATCTCTTTTGTGCGCTCTGGACTTCTGAGCATTGATCATATAGTAGGAGTCGTTGCCCAGCACCTTGCTGATGATGAAAGGGCCTTCCCAAGGTGCCGAGATCTTGTGCTGGACAGCTGTTCACTGGATCAGCCGGAGCACAAGATCTCCCTCTTGGAAGGATCTTGGCTTCACCTTGCGGTTATAGTATCGGCGCAGACTCTGCTGGTAGATGGCGGACCGGCTAAGTGCCAGCAGCGGGCCCTCCTCCAGCAGGTCGACACCGTCTTCTCGTGCCTCCTTAGCGTCCGCCTCGGTGTACATGGTGACTCGTGGGGAATCGAACTCTTTGTCCTTCGAGATGACGGCTTCAGCACCGTAGATGAGGAAGAAGGGCGTGAAGCCGGTCAACTTGTTCGGAGTTGTGCGCAGGCTCCAGAGGACGGCTGACAGCTCATCGAGCCAGCAGCTGGCCGAACACTCTAGAGGCTCGACCAGTCGGGGCTTGATGCCGGACAAGATGAGGTCGTTTGCTCGCTCAACCTGGCCGTTTGACTGTGGATGGGCAACAGACGCTAAGTCCAGTCAGATGCCCTGTGTCGCGCAGAAACGAGCCAAGGCTCCTTTGGCAAAGTTTGTGTCATTGTCGGTGATGATGCTATGTGGTATGCCATAGCGAGTGGTGATGTCGGCGATGGAAGTCACAGCAGTTGGCCCATTCAGTTTCTTGATTGGCTTTGCCTCTATCCACTTGGTGAACTTCTCCACAACAACAAGCAGATGAGTCATGCCGCCACGGGTCGTTGTGAATGGTCCCACCATATCCAAACCCCAAACAGCGAAGGGCCAAGCAATGGGGATGGTCTTGAGTGCAGAAGCTGGCAAGTGTGGCTTGGAGCGGAACTTTTGACACCCCTGGCACTTCTGGACCAATTCTTTGGCTTCTTCTAGAGCAGTCGGCCAGAAGAATCCATGGCGGAAAGCTTTGGCAACAAGTGATCTTGAGGTTGTGTGGTGACCACATTCGCCTTGTTGAATATCTCTGCGGATTGCTTGACCCTGGTCCGGCTCCACGCAGCGCTGGTACACACCAGTGACACTGCACCGAACCAGCTCTTTGTTGACCATGGTGTATGCTGCTGCCCGCCGTTGCACTTGTCGAGCCAGGGTCTCGTCGACCGGTAGCTCTTTGTTCACCAGGAAGTTGAGGATGGGTTGAGCCCATGATGGTGCTGCTATCTCTCTGACTGCCACGACAGCAATTTTTACAAGGGTGGTTGGGCCGGGAGGCGGCGGGTTGGAGTCGACTGCCGCCTGCTGTCTTCAAGAAGTCCCCGGGCCGACTGCTGCACTCCCCGAGCCGGGCTCTGGAATCCCTAGGCCGGGTGCGATGACTGCAGTCCCCGGGCCGCCTGTTGAAGTCCCCGCGCTGGCTTCTGGTATCCTCAAGTTGGATCCGACTACTTCAGGAGGGGCCGGCACTAAAATGGAGTCGGACTCTAGAGATGGCTTGACAGACGGCTTGACGAGGTGCTGCAGGGCGACGCTGGCTGGTATCGCCTATCGGGTGGAGCCGATCCGTGCCAAGGCATCCGCTTGCTCATTATCATTTCTTGGAACATGGAGGAACTCGCACCCGTCAAAGTATCCACTGAGTTGCTGCACGAGGAAGCGGTAGCTTGCCATATTTGCGTCCTTGGCGTCCCAGTCGCCTGACGACTGTTGGACCACCAAGTCGGAGTCACCATAGCACAGGATCCGGCGAATGCTGAGTTCCTTGGCAAGCCAGAGTCCGTGTATGAGTGCCTCGTATTCCGCTACGTTGTTGGAGGCGGCAAAATGGACTTGCAGCATATATTTGAGATGGTCGCCTTTGGGAGAGGTGAGGACAATGCCGGCTCCCTGACCGGTGCGCATTTTGGAACCATCAAAATGCATCTGCCAATGGGTGGAGTCTGGCACAGGCGGTAGGTACTGGGTTTCGGCCCAGTCGACGAGGAAGTCGGCCAGCATTTGCGACTTGATGGCGGTGCGAGGTTGGTAGTATATGGTATAAGGGCCAGATCAATAGCCCACTTGGCCACTCGGCCAGAAGCATCTCGGCTTCCAATGATCTCAGCAAGCGGGGTCGTGCAGACAACAGTTATTGGGTGCTCTTGAAAGTAAGGCTTCAGCTTCTTGGCGGCAAAGTGCACACCATAGCACATCTTTTGATAATGTGGGTAGTTTTGCTTGGAGGTGGACAGTACTTCACTCAAGTAATATACCGGTCTCTGGACCGGCAACGCTCTACCGTCCTCCTTGCACTCTACCACTATGACTGTGCTGACAACCCGACTGGTGGCAGCGATGTAGAGGAGCATGGGCTCCTTCTCAGTCGGAGCCTCCAAGATAGGCGGGGTTGCCAACATCTTCTTGAGTTGGAGAAAAGCTTTGTCCGCCTTGTCGTTCCACTCGAAAAAAGTGGTCTTCTTCATGAGTTGGTACAGGGGAAGCACCTTCTCGCCCAGCCGACTGATGAAACGGCTAATTGATGTCAGGCAGTCGGTGAATTTCTGCACGTCCAGCAGTCGGGTGGGCACCTCCATCTTCCAAATGGCCTTGATCTTCACAGGGTTCCACTCTATGCCGTGCTCTGAGACCAGAAAGCCGAGAAGCTGGCCGGCTAGCACTCCAAAGATGCATTTGTCTGGGTTGAGCTTGATCTGGAATCGGCGCAGGTTCTCAAAGGTTTCCTTGAGGTCTTCTAGCAGCATGCCACGCTTCTCCGTCTTCACCACCACAACATCCACATAGACATGGGCATTTCTGCCGAGTTGCTTGAGGAGACACTTGTGCATGCAGCGCTGAAACGTGGCGCCGGCGTTTTGCAAGCCGAACATCGTGGTCAGGTAGCAGAAAGCTCCAAATGGTGTGATGGAGACGGTCTTCAGCCTATCGGCCGGGTTTAGCTTTATCTGATGGTACCCTGAGTATGCATCCAAGAAACTCAACAGCTCGCATCCGACTGTGGAGTCTATCACTTGGTCAATTCTTTGTCGGGCAAAGGGATCTTTGGGGCAAGCTTTGTTGAGTCTAGTATAGTCAATACACATGCGCCACTGCTTATTCTTCTTCAACACTAGGACTGGGTTGGCCAGCCACTCTGGAAAGAACACTTCCATGATGAATCTGGCTACTAGAAGTCGGGCTATCTCTTCTCCGACAACTCTTCTCTTCTCTTCCGACAGGCGGCGCAAGGGTTGCCTGACCGGCTTGGCGTCAGGTCCGACATGTAACTTGTTCTCGGCGAAATCCGTCGGAACACCCGGCATGTCTTTGGGAGACCATGCGAAGATGTCTCGATTCTCACGGAGGAAATCGACGAGCTCGCTTTCCTATTTGCTGTCAAGGTTTGCACCTATGATAGCGTGCCTCTCTGGGTGCTCCGGGTCCAAGGGTATCTTTTTTGTTTCCTTGGCCGGCTTGAACGAGCCCTCAACCTCTGACTCCTTGGGGATGAGTGACATTTCTGGCTTCTTGCCTGCCATCGCCACCACCCGGTCAAGGAGCCGCTTCTCAGCTGCGATCACGAGGGACTCGGCCAGCCGACTACTATCCGCGGTGCAGGCGGTGTCATAGCCTGATTTTTGGCCCTTTCTTTTTCTTTTGTTTCTCCGAGGTTTTTGCCTGAGTTTTATTTTTCCATGGCTTTGTGGTTTGGAAACTGAACAAGATGCCCTCTTCTTTGTTTCGAGAGTGGCTTGTCATATCCAAATCCAACCCTAGACCTTTCCATTTCCATCCTAGCCCAAATCCCAATATCCTTTTATTTGGGAATATTCCTTTTCTATTAAAGGAATAACTCCAATTGCCCTAGGTTGTGAAGCAACCTATATTTACCTCACTCCAAAAATTCCCAAATAATTCTCATAAATTGTTTGGGTCATATCTTGATCAAATATGGCAAAACTTTTCATTGCCGTGTTCAAAAATAATCCTCCAATAATTCATTTCCTATTTTGCCCTAAATGGCACTTTGTGAAGGAAGTGTCATTTATATTTCTCCTATTGACTTCCAAACTTTTTGGGCATGTTTATATGTACAAATAATTGCCCCATGCAAAAGGTCAAATTCATTTGCCTAGCCAATCTTCCTTAGTGAATTTTCAAAGTTTTTGTCAGACAGAAAGCTTTGTGAAGGAAGTACTAGATAGGAGTACCCAAATGAGTTGAACTTTTGCACACTCCTTAATATGCTCATATTATCCCCCTCCACCCATTTTTAGCCCCATCCAATCAATCATCTATGTGAGCACAGGAGCAAATCTTTGTTTCTGGCAATATTTTCAGGTTGTGAAGCAAGTATATTTTATATTGCTTCAAAAATCCTGATAAATTACCAGAACATTCTTATACCCATAAAACATCCCTCCACCAAATTTGGCATCATTTCATTGATCCATTTGACCACCATAATTATTTCAAGTTTCTGGACAGAAATGATGTTTGTGAAGCAAGTGCTATTTTGCCTTGTCCATTTAGCATGATCTTTTTACATCATCTTCATATGTCCATATGACTAAGCTTTGCCCAATTTGAGCTCAAGTGGACACTCCATGTGAGTGCATCTTGCTGATTTTCATTTCTGGACCAAGTATGCAGTTGTGAAGTAACTGCAGTAAATCTTGATCCATTTACCCTCCCAACCTCCAGGATCATACTCCTTCCTATCCTGAACATCCCAGACAACTTATTTGGACCTTAGCATATCCCTGTTGATCACACTGAGCTGATGAAGTTTACTGCAGTAAACTTCAGAGGGTTATTTATTTTTGACCAGAGCCTATTTTACCAAGTTACCACCTCAGATCAAACCTACTTTGGAAGGACTACCAGCTAGACAACCTTTTAGGTGCTGTAGATCATTTAATGTGCAATGTCTCACGGTGACAACGCAGCTGGCATGTCTGTTGGCGCGCTCTGTGCGCTGTGGCGTACTGTTTGTGCTTTGGCACCGCTCCCTCTCATCGTCTTGGAGCCCGTGATCTTGTCCAGTGTGTTCCCCTCGTTGTCGCCGTCCTCCTCAGCCCTCTCCCCTCCGGAAGCTAGCTCACCGACGCAAACTACCGCGCGCCCACGAGAGATCTGTGGCCAACCGAGCTTTAATGGTGTTCGACCGTTTCTCCTCTGCGTCCCTCGACCCCTTCTACCCCGTGAAGCTCTGCCATGTGCCTCGCCGTCGTCTTCCCCGAGCTCATGCATGCGGGCACGTGTCCGTGGCACCGGCCACGCGTCCACGGCAACGCCAGCGTGGCAGCTCCTCCCCGCGGCTATATAAGCCCTCCCCCGAGCCTCTCGACCTCACTACTGGCCTCACCTCTCTCCCAGCTCCCTCCTCGTCCACTCGCCCGAGCTCCGGAGCCACGCGTCCTCTTAAATTCGCGGTCACTGGAGCCCTACTCGTCCCCTAGCCACCACCATCGGCTTCGCCGGAGTCCGACGAGTCGCCCTTGCCTTTCCCTGTTGGAAATATGCCCTAGAGGCAATAATAAAAGTGTTATTATTATATTTCTTTGTTCATGATAATAGTCTTTTATTCATGCTATAACTGTATTATCCGGAAATCGTAATACACGTGTGAATACATAGACCACAATATGTCCCTAGTGAGCCTCTAGTTGACTAGCTCGTTGTGATCAACAGATAGTCATGGTTTCCTGGCTATGGACATTGGATGTCGTTGATAACGGGATCACATCATTAGGAGAATGATGTGATGGACAAGACCCAATCCTAAGCCTAGCACAAAGATCGTGTAGTTCGTATGCTAAAGCTTTTCTAATGTCAAGTATCTTTTCCTTAGACCATGAGATTGTGCAACTCCCGGATACCGTAGGAATGCTTTGGGTGTACCAAACGTCACAACGTAACTAGGTGGCTATAAAGGTGCATTACAGGTATCTCCGAAAGTATCTGTTGGGTTGGCACGAATCGAGACTGGGATTTGTCACTCTGTGTAAACGGAGAGGTATCTCTGGGCCCACTCGGTAGGACATCATCATAATGTGCACAATGTGACCAAGGAGTTGATCACGGGATGATGTGTTACGGAACGAGTAAAGAGACTTGCCGGTAACGAGATTGAACAAGGTATCGGGATACCGACGATCGAATCTCGGGCAAGTACAATACCGCTAGACAAAGGGAATTGCATACGGGATTGATTAAGTCCTTGACATCGTGGTTCATCCGATGAGATCATCGTGGAACATGTGGGAGCCAACATGGGTATCCAGATCCCGCTGTTGGTTATTGACCGGAGAACGTCTCGGTCATGTCTGCATGTCTCCCGAACCCGTAGGGTCTACACACTTAAGGTTCGATGATGCTAGGGTTATAAAGGAAGTTTGTATGTGGTTACCGAATAATGTTCGGAGTCCCGGATGAGATCCCGGACGTCAAGAGGAGTTCTAGAATGGTCCGGAGGTAAAGATTTATATATGGGAAGTCCTGTTTTGGTCACCGGAAGAGTTTCGGGGTTTATCGGTAACGTACCGGGACCACCGGGAGGGTCCCGGGGGTCCACCAAGTGGGGCCACCAACCCCGGAGGCTTGCATGGGCCAATAGTGGTGAGGGACCAGCCCCTTAGTGGGCTGGTGCGCCTCCCACAAGGGCCCATGGCGCCTAAGAGGTGGAAAGGGGGCAAACCCTAAGGGGATATGGGCCTCAGGGCCCATATTGGTGCGCCTCCCTCTCCTCTCCCCTCTTGGCCGCCACTCCCTTTGCCATCTAGGGCTGCCGCCCCCCCTAGGGGTGGGAACCCTAGAGGGGGGCGCACCCTCCTCCCTCTCCCCTATAAATAGTGAGGCATAGGGCTGCCCATAACACGTGATTCGATCTCTCGTTGGTGCAGCCCTGCGTCTCTTCTTCCTCCTCTTCTAGCCATGCTCCTCCACCACCACCACGCCGTTGTGCTACTGCTGGATGGAGTCTTCCTCAACCTCTCCCTCTCTCCTTGCTCGATCAAGGCATGGGAGACGTCACCGGGCTGTACGTGTGTTGAACGTGGAGGTGCCGTCCGTTCGGCACTTGGTCATCGGTGATTTGGATCACGACGAGTACGACTCCATCAACCCCGTTCACTTGAACGCTTCCGCTTAGCGATTTACAAGGGTATGTGGATGCACTCTCCTTCCCCTCGTTGCTGGTTTCTCCATAGATAGATCTTGGTGACACGTAGGAAAATTTTGAATTTCTCCTACGTTCCCCAACAGTGGCATCATGAGCTAGGTCTATTGCGTAGATTCTTTGCATGAGTAGAACACAAAGTAGTTGTGGGCGTTGATTTTGTTCAATATGCTTACCGTTACTAGTCCAATCTTGTTTCGACGGTATTGTGGGATGAAGCGGCCCGGACCGACCTTACACGTACTCTTACGTGAAACAGGTTCCATCGATTGACATGCACTTGGTGCATAAGGTGGCTAGCGGGTGCCAGTCTCTCCCACTTTAGTCGGAACGGATTCGATGAAAAGGGTCCTTATGAAGGGTAAATAGCAATTGGCATATCACGTTGTGGTATTGCATAGGTAAGAAACGTTCTTGCTAGAAACCCATAGCAGCCACGTAAAACATGCAAACAACAATTAGAGGACGTCTAACTTGTTTTTGCAGGGTATGCTATGTGATGTGATATGGCCAACAAGAATGTGATGAATGATATGTGATGTATGAGATTGATCATGTTCTTGTAATAGGAATCACGACTTGCATGTCGATGAGTATGACAACCGGCAGGAGCCATAGGAGTTGTCTTTATTTATTGTATGACCTGCGTGTCATTGAATAACGCCATGTAATAACTTTACTTTATTGCTAACCGGTAGCCATAGTAGTAGAAGTAATAGTTGGCGAGACAACTTCATGAAGACACGATGATGGAGATCATGATGATGGAGATCATGGTATCATGCCGGTGACGATGATGATCATGGAGCCCCGAAGATGGAGATCAAAAGGAGCAAAATGATATTGGCCATATCATGTCACTATTTGATTGCATGTGATGTTTATCATGTTTATGCATCTTGTTTACTTAGAACGACGGTAGTAAATAAGATGATCTCTTACAACAATTTCAAGAAGTGTTCTCCCCTAACTGTGCACTGTTGCTACAGTTCGTCGCTTCTAAGCACCACGTGATGATCGGGTGTGATGGATTCTTACGTTCACATACAACGGGTGTAAGACAGTTTTACACAGCGAAAACACTTAGGGTTAACTTGACGAGCCTAGCATGTACAAACATGGCCTCGGAACACGGAGACCGAAAGGTCGAGCATGAGTCGTATAGTAGATACGATCAACATGAAGATGTTCACCGATGATGACTAGTCCGTCTCACGTAATGATCAGACACGGCCTAGTTGACTTGGATCATGTAATCACTTAGATGACCAGAGGGATGTCTATCTGAGTGGGAGTTCATAAGATGAACTTAATTATCCTGAACATAGTCAAAAGATCTTTGCAAATTATGTCGTAAGCTCGCGCTTTAGTTCCACTTTTTAGATATGTTCCTAGAGAAAATATAGTTGAAAGTTGATAGTAGCAATTATGCGGACAGTAGAAAGCTTATGTCCTTAATGCACCGCTCAGTGTGCTGAACCCCAAACGTCTTCTGTGGATGTTGCGAACATCGGACATACACGTTTTGATAGCTACGTGATAGTTCAGTTAAACGGTTTAGAGTTGAGGCACCAAAGACATTTTCGAAACGTCGCAGAACATATGAGATGTTTCGAGGGCTGAAATTGGGATTTCAGACTCGTGCCCACGTCAAGAGGTATGAGACCTCCGACGATTTTATTAGCCTGCAAACTAAGGGAGAAAAGCTCAATCGTTGAGCTTGTGCTCAAATTGTCTGAGTGCGACAATCACTTGAATCGAGTGGGAGTTGATCTTCCAAATGAGATAGTGATGTTTCTCCAAAGTCATTGCCACCAAGATGCTAGAGCTTCGTGATGAACTATAACATATCAAGGATAGATATGATGATCCTTGAGGTATTCACGATGTTTGACACCGCGAAAGTAGGAATCAAGAAGGAGCATCAATTGTTGATGGTTGGTGAAACCACTAGTTTCAAGAAGGGCAAGGGCAAGAAGGGATACTTCATGAAACGGCAAATCAGCTGCTGGTCTAGTGAAGAAACCCAAGGTTGAACCCAAACCCGAGACTAAGTGCTTCTATAATAAGGGGAACAACCACTGGAGCAGAATTACCCTAGATACTTGGTAGATAAGAAGGCTAGCAAGGTCGATAGAAGTATATTGGATATACATTATGTTAATGTGTACTTTACTAGTACTCCTAGTAGCACCAGGGTATTAGATACCGGTTCGGTTGCTAAGTGTTAGTAACTCGAAATAAAAGAGCTACGGAATAAATGGAGACTAGCTAAAGGTGAGCTGAGGATATGTGTTGGAAGTGTTTCCAAGTTTGATGTGATCAAACATCGCACGCTCCCTCTACCATCAAGATTAGTATTAAAACCTGAATAATTGTCATTTGGTGTTTGCGTTGAACATAGACATAATTGGATTATGTCTATCACAATACGGTTATTCATTTAAGGAGAATAATGGTTACTCTAATTATTTGAATAATACCTTCAATGGTCTTGCACCTAAAGGAATGGTTTATTGAATCTCGATCGTAGTGATACACATTTTCATGCCAAAAGATATAGGATAGTAATGATAGTACCACCTACTTGTGGCACTGCCATGTAAGTCATATTGGTGTAAAACGCATGAAGAAGCTCCATGTTGATGGATCTTTGGACTCACTCGTTTTTGAAAGGTTTGAGACATGCGAACAATGCCTGTTGGTGTATACGCATGAAGAAACTCCATGCAGATGGATCATTTGGACTCACTTGATTTTGAATCACTTGAGATATGCAAATCATACCACATAGGCAAGATGACTGAAAAGCCTCGGATTCAGTAAAATGGAACAAGATAGCAACTTGTTGGAAGCAACACATTTTGATGTGTGCAGTCCAATGAATGCTGAGGCATGCAGTGAATATCGATATGTTCTTACTTCACAGATGATTCGAGTAGATGTTGAGTATATTTACTTGATGAAACACAAGTCTGAATTATTGAATGGTTCAAGTAATTTCAGAGTGAAGTAGAAGATCATTGTGACAAGAGGATAAAATGTCTATGATATGATCATAGAGATGAATATCTGAGTTACGAGTTTTGGCACACAATTAAGACATTGTGGAAATTGTTTCACAATTAATACTGCCTGGAACACCATAGTGTGATGGTGTGTCCGAACATCATAGTTGCACCCTATTGGATATGGTGCGTACCATGATGTCTCTTATCGAATTACCACTATTGTTCATGGGTTAGGCATTAGAGACAACCACATTCACTTTAAATAGGGCACCACGTAATTCCGTTGAGATGACACCGGTTTAGAGAAACCTATGCTGTCATTTCTTAAAGGTTTGGGGCTGCGACGCTTATGTGAAAAAGTTTCAGGTTGATAAGCTCGAACCCAAAGCGGATAAAATGCATCTTCATAGGACACCCAAAACAGTTGGGTATACCTCCTAATTCAGATTCGAAAGCAATATGGATTGTTTCTTGAATCGGGTCCTTTCTCGAGGAAAGGTTTCTCTCGAAAGAGTTGAGTGGGAGGATGGTGGAGACTTGATATGGTTATTGAACCATTACTACAACTAGTGTATAGCAGGGCACAAGAAGTTGTTCCTGTGGCACCTACACCAATTGAAGTAGTAGCTTATGATAGTGATCATGAAACTTCGGATCAAGTCACTACCGTACCTCGTAGGGTGACAAGGATGCGTACTGCTTCAGAGTGGTACAGTAATCCTGTCTTGAAGGTCATGTTGCTAGACAACAATGAACCTACGAGTTATGGAGAAGCGATGGTGGGCCCAAATTCCAACAAATGGTTAGAAGCCATGAAATCCGAGATAGTATCCATATATAAGAACAAAGCATGGACTTTGATGGACTTGCCCGATGATCGGCAAGCCATTGAGATAAATGGATCTTTAAGAAGAAGACGGACGTGGATGGTAATGTCACCATCTATGAAGCTCGACTTGTGGAGAAAAGTTTTTCACAAGTTCAAGGAGTTGACTACGATGAGATTTTCTCATCCGTAGCGATGCTTAAGTCCGTTGGAATCATGTTAGCATTAGCTGCATTTATGAAATCTAGCAGGTGGATGTCAAAACGAGTTTCCTTACCAATTTTCGTAAGGAAAGGTTGTATGTGATACAATCAGAAAGGTTTTGTCGATCCTAAGGATGCTAAAAGGTATGCTAGCTCCAGCGATCCTTCCATGGACTGGAGTAAGCATCTCGGAGTTGGAATGTGTGCTTTGATGAGATGATCAAAGATTTTGGGTTTATACAAAGTTTATGAGAAACTTGTATTTCCAAAGAAGTGAGTGGGAGCACTATAGAATTTCTGATGAGTATATGATGTTGACATATTATGGATCAGAAATGACGTAGAATTTCTGGAAAGCATATAGGGTTATTTGAAAGTGTTTTTCAATGGAAAGCCTGGATTAAGCTACTTGAACATTGAGCATCAAGATCTATGAGGATAGATCAAAATGCTTAATAATACTTTCAAATGAGCACATACCTTGACATGATCTTGAAGGTGTTCAAGATGGACCAGTCAAAGAAGAAGTTCTTGCCTGAGTTATAAGGTACAAAGTTAAGACTTAAAGCTCGACCTCGGCAGAACAGAGAGAAAGGACTAAGGTCGTCCCCTATGCTTAAGACATAGGCTCTACAGTATGCTATGCTGTGTACCGCACCTGAAGTGTGCCTTGCCATGAGTCAGTCAAGGGGTACAAGAGTGATCCAAGAATGGATCACAGTACAGCGGTCAAAGTTATCCTTAGTAACTAGTGGACTAAGGAATTTTCTCGGTTATGGAGGTGATAAAGAGTTCGACGTAAAGAGTTACGACGATGCAAGCTTAACACCTATTCGGATAGCTCTGAGTAGAGATACCGGATACGTATAATGGAGCAACAATTTAGAATAGCTCCAAGTAGAACAGTTATTTGGAATAGCTCCAAATAGAGCGTGGTAGCTGCATCTAGGAGATGACATAAAGATTTCTAAAGCACACACGGATCTGAAAGGTTCAGACCCGTTGACTAAAACCTCTCTCACAAGCAACATGATCAAACCCATAACTCATTGAGTGTTAATCACATAGTGATGTGAACTAGATTATTGACTCTAGTAAACCCTTTGGATGTTGGTTACATGGCGATGTGACCTGTGAGTGTTAATCACATGGCAATGTGAACCAGATTATTGACTCTAGTGCAAGTGGGAGACTGTTGGAAATATGCCCTAGAGGCAATAATAAAAGTGTTATTATTATATTTCTTTGTTCATGATAATAGTCTTTTATTCATGCTATAACTGTATTATCCGGAAATCATAATACACGTGTGAATACATAGACCACAATATGTCCCTAGTGAGCCTCTAGTTGACTAGCTCGTTGTGATCAACAGATAGTCATGGTTTCCTGGCTATGGACATTGGATGTCGTTGATAACGGGATCACATCATTAGGAGAATGATGTGATGGACAAGACCCAATCCTAAGCCTACCACAAAGATCGTGTAGTTCGTATGCTAAAGCTTTTCTAATGTCAAGTATCTTTTCCTTAGACCATGAGATTGTGCAACTCCCGGATACCGTAGGAATGCTTTGGGTGTACCAAACGTCACAACGTAACTGGGTGGCTATAAAGGTGCATTACAGGTATCTCCGAAAGTATCTGTTGGGTTGGCACGAATCGAGACTGGGATTTGTCACTCCATGTAAACGGAGAGGTATCTCTGGGCCCACTCGGTAGGACATCATCATAATGTGCACAATGTGACCAAGGAGTTGATCACGGGATGATGTGTTATGGAACGAGTAAAGAGACTTGCCGGTAACGAGATTGAACAAGGTATCGGGATACCGACGATCGAATCTCGGGCAAGTACAATACCGCTAGACAAAGGGAATTGCATACGGGATTGATTAAGTCCTTGACATCGTGGTTCATCCGATGAGATCATCGTGGAACATGTGGGAGCCAACATGGGTATCCAGATCCCGCTGTTGGTTATTGACCGGAGAACGTCTCGGTCATGTCTGCATGTCTCCCGAACCCGTAGGGTCTACACACTTAAGGTTCGATGACGCTAGGGTTATAAAGGAAGTTTGTATGTGGTTACCGAATATTGTTCGGAGTCCCGGATGAGATCCCGGACGTCACAGGAGTTCCGGAATGGTCCGGAGGTAAAGATTTATATATGGGAAGTCCTGTTTTGGTCACCGGAAGAGTTTCGGGGTTTATCGGTAACGTACCGGGACCACCGGGAGGGTCCCGGGGTCCACCAAGTGGGGGCACCAACCCCGGAGGCTTGCATGGGCCAAGAGTGGTGAGGGACCAGCCCCTTAGTGGGCTGGTGCGCCTCCCACAAGGGCCCATGGCGCCTAAGAGGTGGAAAGGGGGCAAACCCTAAGGGGATATGGGCCTCAGGGCCCATATTGGTGCGCCTCCCTCTCCTCTACCCTCTTGGCCGCCACCCCCTTTGCCATCTAGGGCTGCCACCCCCCCTAGGGGAGGGAACCCTAGAGGGGGGCGCACCCTCCTCCCTCTCCCCTATAAATAGTGAGGCATAGGGCTGCCCATAACACGTGATTCGATCTCTTGTTGGTGCAGCCCTGCGTCTCTTCTTCCTCCTCTTCTAGCCACGCTCCTCCACCACCACCACGCCGTTGTGCTGCTGCTGGATGGAGTCTTCCTCAACCTCTCCCTCTCTCCTTGCTAGATCAAGGCATGGGAGACGTCACCGGGCTGTACGTGTGTTGAACGCGGAGGTGCCGTCCGTTCGGCACTTGGTCATCGGTGATTTGGATCACGACGTGTACGACTCCATCAACCCCGTTCACTTGAACGCTTCCGCTAAGCGATCTACAAGGGTATGTAGATGCACTCTCCTTCCCCTCGTTGCTGGTTTCTCCATAGATAGATCTTGGTGACACGTAGGAAAATTTTGAATTTCTGCTACGTTCCCCAACATTCCCCTCATCGCCGGAGCCACTCTTGGGTCGTGCCCCTCGACCAACCGCCGCCGCCTGAAGCTTCTGCCACCGTGCTGTGCAGCGGCCACACCCCTCCCCGGCGCTCCCTCTGCTCTGGGATGGGGGTGGCACTCCACCCTGAGGCCGCCGGTGCCCTCGCCTTGGCCTGGAGCGGCCGGAGTCGGCGGGGCCAGCGCCGGTAGCGCCCTTGCCCTCCTCCTCTACTCTCTGTCGTGGCCAGGCACGGGAGGAAGAAGAAGACAACGGGAGGAGAGAGTCAATGCCCGTGGGACCCGCCTGTCAGCCACACGAGTCGGCCCCCCCTCTGCCCTTTTGACCGGTCCACGCCACGTCAGCATAAGTGGAGACGTATTTCGTCAAATGCGCTTTCACTTTTTCTGTTCAGGCCCCTGGTTGAAAAGTTTTTCATTACAAATGGGTCCATGATAGTAAAACCCTTATAACTTTTTATCCGTAGCTCCAAATGAGGTGAAACCAACGCTCTCTTCTTTGTTTCGTCAAGACCTTTCCGTTGGTTTCACTTTCATTATGTTTTGTCATGCTAAAAATGACCATTTTTCCCCTGCCCTTATTCAGCCCCCTCCGAGAGAGAACGTTTTCTGGCGTTTCGTTCCGCGGCTTCACCGCACTTCTCCCCGGTGCCTTCTTCATCCCCAGGCAAGCCACAATACCCACTTGCATGATAGTCATGCAGTAGCCATGGTTTTCAACTTGAATCTTTATTAAATATTTGCTTGTTGAAAATATGGTTATCGTTGTTCCGGTAATGTTCAGATTTGCATGTTCACTTTTGTGCTATGTTGTCTTATACTGTGTGATCATGTTATACCTGCTAGTATTATCCTTCATATGTTTATTCTTGTTAGTAGTACATGTTGATGTTGGAGATGGTCGTGCTAGTCAGTATGCCATGCTCAGTGGATATGATTTATTATTGATATGGTGGAAAGTTATGTGATACTCTCATGATGATGTTGATATCATGTTCATGTGTTATACTTGGCATCATGTTATTTTATCATGGCTCAGTATATTTCATTCAAGTTTAACCGGATTAAATTGAACTTGAACACCTGCTGGCTGAGTCATGGTGCCGCTGAATCGATGCTGACCAGTGCAACCATGCTTACCATTATGGGATGGTCCTAACTAGGTCTATTGTTGTGCCTCTTGCCGGTTCCTCCAACGAGGGAAGGTTATGGGCGCGTGCTACCCTGATCAGGTAGGCGGAGGAGAACCTTGTGTGCCCGTTGTTGAGTTAGTTTTTGGATCCTTGTCCCAGAGTGGGATGGGCCACGACGGTGGTCGGTGTGTCTGGAGGTAGGCACGGGGCCACCCATGAGTTAGCTCAGTGAGGAGTAAGTCAGAGTGGCCGGGAGAGTGTCATGGCAGTAGATCGGTTTTGTCGGAATGCCATTGGTCCACCCGGATGGGAGGGTGAGGCCATGGGTTCCGTAGTGTGGGTATAGTGTACTAACCTCTGCAGAGTGTATATTAAATCTATTGATAGCCGCGCCCGCGGATAAGGGCCCAGGTTGAGAGAAGGCCACACCATGAGTCAACAGTAATAAGAATAATGTGCTTAATAACAGTGAGATAAGTTGGCCAAGTGTTGGTCGGGTTGTGATCGCCGTAAGGATCACGGGCCAAGTGTTGGTCGGGTGGTGATCGCCGTAAGGATCGCGATGGTATCGAGGATACCAAGTTGTTGTATATTTGTGATGTTGTACGAGAATCGTGGGTAAAGATCAATCTCCTTGTAGTTAGTTAATGATCTCTATGGTATTGTTTATACCAAGCTTGATTTGATCCCGAGATGTTCGTGTGATGTCCGAGGTTGGTAAGTGATGCATGTGTTGGTTACGAGGTAACCGAGAAGAGTAAGTGGTGCATATGGTGTCATCATGTTGCATGCTAGTATTGTCGGATTAATATGTTCATGCTATGTTCAGGTTGGGTTAACTGTATCATGTTTATGTTGGTCATGATATATTGTTCTGATGATATCATGATAATTCCTGTTTAACCTGTAATTGCCATGTTGTTGTTTGTCTTGAATGCTTATGGTTATTTGTGAGCTTGCAAGTACATTCAATGTACTGACCTGGCGTGTCATGCCAGCTTGCAGGTCATGCCAGATTTGATTGCTTGCTTGTCGAGGTTTCCGTTCGTGCGAGCTAGGATAAGCGTTCCAGCCAGAGTCCCTGCGGAGTGGAGTTCACCACCGTCGTCGTTGCTCCGCTGCTAGAGTCATTCCGCTGCTTCGAGTTGTTCTGCTGCTTGCATAGAGCAATTGAGGATGGCGTAGTGTCGCCGTACCGATGTTATTCATTGTAATATCGGAGACCTTGTATTCATATTCGTGTAATAATAGAAGGCTGGTTTGTTCTATGCTAAGCAGTGCTGTATTCCAGAAGACTTCTCCTTGATCTCTGGGCCGGAATACGGGCGTTCCGGTTTCCTTTGAGCCGGGGTGCCACAGGCTTGGTATTAGAGCAGGTCTGGCTGTAGGACACCCTAGACCACACGAATGTTAGAAAGCGGTAGTACAGACCCCAGTTGGTTTGTTGCACTTGATTGCTGCATTTGTTTGTCGCATAGCATGCATATAGCCTTAGTATTTGTGATAAAGGTTTATCTGGTGAGTGTAGTTGGCATCGGTTCGAATCCACTACAGCTCAACCTTTGCATTTCCCCAGTCCCTTTTTTCTTTCGGTGTTTGGTGTCATTTTTGTCCCAGCAGAGTGATGCCAAGTGATGCCGACACTGTTTAAAATGGTGCTCAGGTATCGCACCAATGTCTTTCCTTCAGTCCCGCCTATCGTTTTGGTGATGGACATGCGTCTATCCAGGATCGTTCTTTTATTTTGTCGTGTTGGCAACCCTTAATGATCTTAGTTATCAATAAAGGGCAATGTCAGGAGCCTCAGTTTTTCCCTGCTATCCTATTTCTTGGACGAGTACGGATCTTTTTCCGTCCGCTTGATAATAATGTGGTTGCAACCTTCGTGTCCTACTGCATGATTACCGAGTACGTCCTCGCCTCCGACATAGTCCAGGTTGCCATCTGGCTAAGCTAGCACTTGGTGTAGCGTTGTTTACACCAATTCTTCCACACATTTATTCGTCCTCGTGCACATCGTCACAGCATATTAGACCGCAATACCGGAGTTTCCGCGAGATTTGTGTGCTTAGGTGTGCATGCATATTATTGTGTGACTAGCAGTAATATGTGATGATTGCTTGATTAGTTATATTAGTAGTATGCTTGTGTGCTTTTGTCATTTCTGTTGTTCCTTTCTTCGGGCCTTCAGTGGTATAATTTTTTTCCCTATTAAAGTTGCTCATCAGCCGACACTGGACCCGAAGAGTCAGCAAGAAATGCATATATTTGGAAATTCAGCTAAACAAAAGGGAATTATCAGCTGCAGTGAAATTGGGAATATCTTGTCTGGATGCAAAAAGAAATCCTGGATGGACCGTTAGTATCAAGTTTGCATTTGCATGCACTCATCACAACAAAATGATTAAATCAGCAAGAAGATAAATTGTGTGCAAGATTGACAGGATATTCTCAAAGGTATGGCTCAGATGCAAGTTTAATTTTTCATTGAGGATGATTTTGGAACTCGATGTACCTTGAAGCAAACAAAAATATGGCATATACTCAGAAAGGAGGATAGTCCAGTAAAACCCCGTTTCATGCAAGAAATCAATAGCAAAAGTATTCAGATAGTTATATATATATGTGGAAATCGGTCTGCATATCACAATAAGAAGCTTCTGGTGTAAGCAACCCAGTCTTCCCTCGCAATATACCAGAAGTTCCCAAGCCAAGATTTATCTATCTTCCTCAGTACGATATATGGATGATTTGTCGCGCAAGGTACTCTGCCTTCTTCAGTAAGCAACCGCAAAAGCTTCCAGCATAAGGTACTGAGTCTTTCCCCAGCAAAGTTTTAAGGGGGTAAGCTTCTGAAGCACGATACCCAGTCTCCTTCAGCAAGCTGTCCGATGAAAGTTTCGAGCACAAGCTAGCAAATATTCCTTAGTAAGACATTGGTACAAGGTAGTACGCTGTGAATTGACAACATATGGCAGTGAATCCCAAGAATCAGATCCACAACATTTTGGTCAGAATCAAGAATCAGTCAAGATAACACGTCTGTCTCGGAATCAGGTCCTCGTATATATGCAATGAGCATACCACCAAGATCTTACAAGTCACACGGATGAGGATCTGATAACAACATGAGGATGATTAATAGAAGAAAGCCAGTATACCCTGCAGTGTGACAATGGATTATGAGAATTGACGACATCAATGAGCTCAATAAAAGTACCCGTGAACCTGGAAAATGATCCTGATGAGCCCTTGTCCCCTTTTTCTCCAATGACAGCACCACGCCTGTGATCTGAGATGTTTCTAGCTATCCGGGGTGGATGCCTATTTTTGTTTCTCTCTTCAACGACTGTCACGAGTCTGAGCTACTTTTCGGCCGTCTCGTGCAGCTGTTGAGTTTCTTTTTGTGACAGTAGCCCTATAGATGCTTTTTGGCTATTTTAGGGAGCTGCCACCTTCTTCTTATCAACCCGGTCTCATGCTCCGAGCTGTGTTTTCGGCCGTCCTGAGCCGTGGTTGAGTTATTTTAGTAATGTCCCAGATCTGAGTTGTAAAGACCGTTCTGGTGGCTACTCATATATTTGCCGATTTTCTTGCAAGGGTTTCGGATGATCATTTCCAAACAATCGGAATTTGAGAGGTGTTGAACCTGTCATTTAATAGGTTACCCTGTCACAAAAACGAGGATAAGCTACGATTGCTGAAAAATTGCACCAACAGTACCTGTGGTCATACAAAGAAGCAATATGGCCCAGCTCTTCCAGCCAAAGGTCCAGACCAAGAAAACAATAATGAAGGAGCAAGACCAGTGAGGAAGGTATGAAAATTGTATACGACCCCCATGGTGCAGATACCCCGGACAGCCTAAGTCAGTATTGATCCACACGGATATTCCTACAACATGAGTAATCGGCATGAGGAATAACAGTCTGGAAGCCTGAGTCCTCACTTATATGAATCATCATGGATTGCCTGTCGTGAACAAAAAATTTCCGTCAGAACCACCGTCAGTCAAGTCTGCAGATATTATCGTACAGGCCAAACCCTTTATGATGGCCGTGACAGGATACAATCAAGTATTCGGTATGGATCCGATACTCACGACAATGGAACCAGTTAAGATGATTCACAAACTTCTGCGATGAGTTAGGATCTATCAGGAAGTGGTTATGTTTTAACTCACTATTTGGAACCCAAAGGACCTGCATTTAGTGGAGAAACCCAATGCAATGAGTTAGAGCTTGAGTTTTCATTAGAAAAATCTGATTATCATTACATGAAAGGTTATCAGTGCCGGGTGGCACACCCAGTGGAAATCACTTTTGGATTTGTGAAACGGACATATATTTCAGTCGTGATAGTCAAATCACACTCAGCTAGTTAGTAGATCTAAAAAGAAATTGGAGCCTATATAAGCATGAGAAAGCCAGGTAAGATCTGTCAGAATGTGGATACAGTAAAGCAAACCACCCCAGGGCCAGTTGGATAAAAATTTAGTGGGAACAACAATAAAGGAAAAAGGATATCCGAGTTGGAAACGGTTTCCTTAAGTCAGAATATTCATACTAGTTCCCTGAGCAACCAAATCTCGAGGACGAGATTTCTTTAAGGGGGTAAGGTTTGTCACAGCCTGATTTTTGGCCCTTTCTTTTTCTTTTGTTTCTCCGAGGTTTTTGCCTGAGTTTTCTTTTTCCGTGGCTTTGTGGTCTGGAAACTGAAGAAGATGCCCTCTTCTTTGTTTCCAGAGTGGCTTGTCATATCCAAATCCAACCCTAGACCTTTCCATTTCCATCCTAGCCCAAATTCCAATATCCTTTTATTTAGGAATATTCCTTTTCTATTAAAGGAGTAACTCCAATTGCCCTAGGTTGTGAAGCAACCTATATTTCTCCAAAAATTCCCAAATAATTCTCATAATTTTTTTGGGTCATATCTTGATCAAATATGGCAAAACTTTTCATTGTCGTGTTCAAAAATAATCCTCCAATAATTCATTTCCTATTTTGCCCTAAATGGCACTTTGTGAAGGAAGTGTCATTTATATTTCTCCTATTGACTCCCAACCTTTTTGGGAATGTTTATATGTACAAATAATTTCCCCATGCACAAGTTCAAATTTATTTGCCTAGCCAATCCTCCTCAGTGAATTTTCAAAGTTTCTGTCAGACAGAAAGCTTTGTGAAGGAAGTACTAGCTAGGAGTACCCAAATGAGTTGAACTTTTGCACACTCCTTAATGTGCTCATATTATCCACCTCCACCCATTTTCAGCCCCATCCAATCATCTATGTGAGCACAGGAGCAAATCTTTGTTTCTGGCAATATTTTCAGGTTGTGAAGCAAGTATATTTTATGTTGCTTCAAAAATCCTGATAAATTACCAGATCATCCTTATACCCATTAAACATCCCTCCACCAAATTTGGCATCATTTTATTGATCCATTTGACCACCATAATTATTTCATGTTTCTGGACAGAAATGATGTTTGTGAAGCAAGTGCTATTTTGGCTTGTCCATTTAGCATGATCTTTTTACATCATCTTCATATGTCCATATGACTAAGCTCTGCCCAATTTTAGCTCAAGTAGACACTCCATGTGAGTGCATCTTGCTGATTTTCATTTCTGGACCAAGTATGCAGTTGTGAAGTAACTGCAGTAAATGTTGATCCATTTACCCTCCCAACCTCCAGGATCATAGTCCTTTCTATCCTAAACATCCCAGACAACTTATTTGGACCTTAGCATATCCCTGTTGATCACATTGAGCTGATGAAGTTTACTGCAGTAAACATCAGAGGGTTATTTCTTTTTGACCAGAGCCTATTTTACCAAGTTACCACCTCAGATCAAACCTACTTTGGAAGGACTATCAGCTAGACAACCTTTTAGGTGATGTAGATAATTTAATGTGCCATGTCTCGTGGTGACCACGCAGCTGGCATGTCTGTTGGCGCGCTCTGTGCGCTGTGGCGTACTGTTTGTGCTTTGGCACCACTCCCTCTCGTCGTCTTAGAGCCCGTGATCTTTTCCAGTGTGTTCCCCTCGTCGTTGCCGTCCTCCTGGACCCCTCTCCCCCTCCGGAAGCTAGCACACCGACGCAAATTGCCGCGCGCCCACGAGAGATCTGTGGCCGACCGAGCTTTAATGGCGTTCGGCCGTTTATCCTCTGCGTCCCTCAACCCCTTCTACCCCGTGAAGCTCTGCCATGTGCCTTTCCGTTGTCTTCCCCGAGCTCATGCACGCGGGCACGCGTCCGTGGTGCCGGCCACGCGTCCACGACGACGCCAGCGCGGCAGATCCTCCCTGCGGCTATATAAGCCCTCCTCTGAGCCTCTCGACCTCACCACTGGCCTCACCTCTCTCCCAGCTCCCTCCTCATCCACTCGCCCGAGCTCCGGAGCCACCACACCTCGCCCATGGCCGCCATGTCCACCCTCGGCCTCCTCTTAAATTCGCGGTCACCGGAGCCCTACTCGTCCCCTAGCCACCACCATCGGCTTCACCAGAGTCCGGCGAGTCGCCCCTGCCTTTCCCCTCATCGCCGGAGCCCCTCTAGGGTCGTGCCCCTCGACCAGCCGCCGCCGCCTGAAGCTTCTGCCACCGCGCGGTGCAGCGGCGACACCCCTCCCCGGCGCTCCATCTGCCCTGGGATGGGGGCGGGGCGCCATCCTGAGGCTGCCGGTGCCTCGCCTTGGCCTGGAGCGGCCGGAGTCGGTGGGGCCAGCGCCGGCAGCGCTCCTCCCCTCCTCCTCTGCTCTCTGTCGTGTACAAGCACGGGAGGAAGAAGAAAACAACGGGAGGAGAGACTCAACGCCCGTGGGACCCGCCTATCAGCCACACAAGTCAGCCCCGCCTCTGCCCTTTTGACCGGTCCACGCCATGTCAGCGTAAGTGGAGACATATTTCGTCAAATGCGCTTTCACTTTTTCTGTTCAGGCCCCTGGTTGAAAAGTTTTTCATTACAGATGGGTCCCTGACAGTAAAACCCTTATAAATTTTTATCTGTAGCTCCAAATGAGGTGAAGCCAACGCTCATTTCTTTGTTTCGTCGAGCCCTTTCCGTTGGTGTCACCTTCATTGTGTTTTGGCATACTAAAAATGACCATTTTTCCCCAGCCCTTATTCAGCGCCCTCTAAGAGAGAATGTTTTCCGGCGTTTCGTTCCGCGGCTTCACCGCACTTCTCCCTGATGCCTTCTTCATCCCCAGGCAAGCCACAATACCCACTTGCATGATAGTCATGCAGTAGCCATGGTTTTCAACTTGAATCTTTATTAAATTTTTGCTTGTTGAAAATATGGTTATCGTTGTTCCGATAATGTTCAGATTTGCATGTTCACTTTTGTGCTATGTTGTCTTATATTGTGTGATCATGTTATACCTGCTAGTATTATCTTTCATATGTTTATTCTTGTTAGTAGTACATGTTGATGTTGGAGATGGTCGTGCTAGTCAGTATGCCATGCTCAGTGGATATGATTTATTGTTGATATGGTGGAAAGTTATGTGATACTCTCATGATGATGTTGATATCATGTTCATGTGTTATAGTTGGCATCATGTTATTTTATCATGGCTCAGCATATTTGCATTCAAGTTTAACCGGAATAAATTGAACTTGAACACCTATTGGCTGAGTCATGGTGCCGCTGAATCGATGCTGACCAGTGCAACCACGCTTACCGGTATGGGACGGTGCTAACTGGGTCTATTGTTGTGCCTCTCGTCGGTGCCTCCAACGAGGGAAGGTTATGGGCGCGTGCTACCCTGATCAGGTAGGCGGAGCATAACCTTTTGTGCCCGTTGTTGAGTTAGTTTTTGGATCCTTGTCCCAGAGTGGGACGGGCCACGACGGTGGTCGGTGTGTCTGGAGGTAGGCACGGTGCCACCCATGACTTCCGAGTGGTGTGGTTGGACGGCTTCGTGCCGCTATGGAATTTGCAGGTTGCATTTAGGGTCTACTCATAAGAGAAGGCAGGCAACCAATTGGGCTTGCCGCCCTTCTGACGCTTGGGTGCCTGCTGCCCCTCCGGCTGCACGTCCTCGACTGTCGCTACCTGCTGGCTGGTGGAGGCCAGCTGAGTGGCCTTCCGCTTGTTGTCACTTGGATGATGTCGCCGGCTGGTCTCACCAGCCGAAGTCTGAGGGGCCTGAGGTGCCACCTTGTCGGACGCATCAACTAGGATTTCCGCCTTCATGGAGGAGTCGGCCGTGGCATGCTTGTCGGTGATGATCAGCAGCTCGTTGAGCATCGCAGGCTCGTCGCAGAGGAGTCGATGCTTGAGGAGGGTGCCCTCTCGGCACCCGGTGGTGAAGTACTCAATTGCCTGCACCTCGTGCACGCCTTCGCAGGAGTTGCACAGCTTGGCCCAGCGCGTGAGATAGTCGCGAGTCAATTCTTGGGCCCTTGGACGCACAAGGAGAGCTGTCGGGGCTTGGGAGGCCTCTTGTACGTGCTGGTGAAGTTGCGGATGAAGGCCTCGGTGAAATCAACCCAGCTGTTGATGCTGCAGGGCTTCAGGCTGTTAAGCCATGTCCAGGCTGTGCCCTGAAGCATGAGCGGGACGTACTTCACGGCAACGCGTTTGTTGCCGTTTGCTATGCTGACGGTTGTGGAGTAGTCGACCAACCAGTCCTCCGGCTTCACGGAACCTATGTACTTGGGCGTATCTCTCGGGAGCGTGAACCCTTTGGGAAAGGGCTCATCTCGGATTCGTGGGCCAAAACAGGGCGGGCCCAGTGCGTCTTCTTCTTATAGCACTAGGGATCGGTTGAGGTGGTCGATCCATGGCGAGCATCGTTCTCTCCGACTCCCTCTCGGCGACCAAGGCGGTCACCGAGTGTCGGGTGTGTGACAGGCGGCGGAGTGGGGTGCCTAGCTCCATGAGGCGGAGGAGGCGGAGGGTCGCCTCGCCGTTCCACCACTCGAGGGCGGCCATCTTCGTCACGCTCGATGGAAAGGCGAGTCTGGCTTTAGCTGGCAGCCAGCTCGTTGCCTCGTCTTCCGCGGGCGCCGCCAGTCAGCGTCCGAGATGTCGCGCCGTGGTCCTGGCGAAGGGGTGGTTCATCATTCCATGGGGCAGGTACTTCGGCGTGGCAGCCGGCTTCGTGCTGCGCAGCGACCGCGTCTAGGAGCTGCTGGACTCGCTCCATCATGTGGCGGCGCTCGTTGCCCTCATACTTATCCAGCTCGTCCGTCACCGCCTGGGCGGCCCGGATGTTCTCTGCAGGCGTGGTGTAGATGGGGCGTTCTGCCCCGAACATGCTGGCGATGGCCGCGCCACGCTGCCGCATGGAGCCAATGCGGCTAGGCCCCTCAGGAGCCGGCGTGCCGCCAACGGCCCGGTCCATCTCGCGCCGATAGGCGTCTGAGAGGCGTCGCACGCTGGCCAGTCGGACAGCATTCTCGAGGAGCTGGACCGGTGTGCTTCCAACGTCTCAGTGTCTGCGTCTTCTAGGATGGGCGCCGTTAGGTCTCGCAGCACCGCATGGAGTGGGTCTCGAGCGCCTCCGGCCGAGTGCTCGCCACTGTTGATGACGAGCACCTTCGTGACGGTGCTCCCGCCGCAGTACTTGCGAGGAGGCGGCTCGTCATAGACCACCACGTTGGTGGGGAACGCATCAAGCAACGCCGTGTCGGAGTAGACGATCATCGGGTTGGTGGAGCCAACAGACTCCAGGTCCACAGCCGGCTCGCTGGTGACGTGAAGCTGGTCGAGGAGGCTGACGAGACGGCTCTCGAGGCAGCCGGTGCCCGCGTCGGAGGCCGGCTCGTCGAAGATGTGAACCTCGCCAACAAGGTCGGCGAGGCAGCTCGCCGCACACACGATCTCCGTGCCATGCAGGGCATCGAGGCTCACGCCATTGGGCGTGCTCGGCTGGCTTCGCTCGCCAGGAAGGAACAAGGTTCCCGTCCAGAGCAGATCTCCGGGAGACGGTGCACCTCGCCCCACGGTGGGCACCAAATATCGAGGGTTGGGTGCGACATATGCCAATGGATGGCTTATCATGGTGGGAGCGAGTAGAACGTCGCCGGTGCCTGGAAGCGGGATGAGGCGTAGACACGAACGCCGGCGTACTTTTCCCAGGTTCGAGGCTCTCCTAGGAGATAACACCCCTAGTCCTGCTCTACGGGGTCTCCGCATGATCACTAAGGCACAAGTGATACAAAGGCGCTCCTTGAGCTGTGTGCTAAAGGCAAGAGAAGGCAAGGCTAGCTCTCTCCTGCTCTAGGGGAGTGGCTAGTTCTAATGGGGTGGGAACCCTTTGCATGGGTGCCCTGGGGGGTTTATATAGGCCTACCCCCTAGGGGTACAATGGTAATCTGGCCGGGTGCTGGGCCCGGCTGTCAGTGTCTCCGGCCTCCGGCTTCTCCGCCGACTACTAGGGCCCGCCGCCTAGTGGGCCCCGCCGACTGGTCTGGTACGGAGCCGACAGGCCGCTCCCGCCGCTGGCGGGTCTGGTTGGTGGCTGATCATTGTAGCCATGCTGCTAATGACGCGGGCTTTGTCAACTCAGTGTGGCTACAGTCCCGCCGCCTGGCGGGAGATCACTGTAGCCACACCTGGTCTCATCAGGTTAATGGTGCAATTGCTTCGAGGGAAGGGACGCCCGCCTGCTGGAGGCCGGCCTTCCCATGGTCCAATTGGTTCTGCGTACACCGTCTTCCGAGGTGTCACTGCCTAGTAGGGCCCGCAGCCTACGGGCCGTACCGACATGTCATCATGGGCAACAGGGCTCCGCCTGTCCGGAGTGACGTCAGGGGGAAGTGGCAACAGTGCCACATCGTGTGGAGATCTCCGCCTGTACGGGGCACTATGGCCATGCCAAGCCCAAGATTCGGGGGGTGAGGGGCTTCACTATGGCCATGCCCCATCTCGTCCTCTTGATGGGGACACAAACTCTGAGGGCGCCAGGTAGCCGCCTGCTTGACGCCGTCCTCTCCACAGGTCGGCTGACTGGAGCCGGCCGCTCGTGGTGCCGTCTGTAGGTGGTTGGTCGTCCTTTCTAGGCTGGCCGTTGGGCTAGCCAGCCCCCGGAGGGCGGAGCTTCAGCTTGGGACACTGCAGGGCGAAGCCGACCCAAACTTTTGATACGTTCAGGGACTCGGGTGAGGCTACCCGTGGCCCATTACTCCGACAAGTTTACTTGGCTGGCGGTCCAGAAACGCTTCCTTCTAAGACGAGCAGAGTCATAAGGGTTGTAGTCGGTGAAGAACACATGCTCATGGAAGAAGTCATCAGCCTTGAATTATGGCGACTTCGAGAATGGATTCTTCAGGTTCGGCTAAGGAGTATCAGTCAATTGCAGCACAACCTCAGGAATCTCAATCTCTGGAGCCGCGGCTGAGGAGTTTCAGCTTCTGCTTTAGTAGCAGCTGATACGTCTCCGTCGTACCTATAATTTTTGATTGTTGCATGCCTATATTATTCAACTTTTATATACTATTGGAAACTTTTTATACTATTTTTTGGGACTAACATATTGATCCAGTGCCCAGTGCCAGTTCCTGTCTGTTGCATGTTTTTTGTTTCGCAAAAACCCAATATCAAACGGAGTCCAAACGGGATAAAAACGAACGGATATTTTTTTTGGAATATTTATGTTTTTTGGGAAGTAAAATCAACGCGAAACGGTGTCCGGGGTGGCCATGCGACAGGGGGGCGTGCCCTCTCCCCTGGGTGCGCCCTAGACTCTCGTGGGCCACCCGTAAGGCGGTTGACGCTCTTCTTTTGGCGCAATAAAGCTAATTTTATGAGAAAGATCTGGGCGAAATATTCACCCCAATCGGAGTTACGGATCTCAGGATATTTAAGAAACGGTGAAGGGGTAGAATCTGAGAATGCAGAAACAGAGAGATAGATCCAATCTCGGAGGGGCTCTCGCCCCTCCCATGCCATGGGAGCCAAGGACCAGAGGGGAAACCCTTCTCCCATCTAGGGAGGAGGTCAAGGAAGAATAAGAAGAAGGGGGGCCCTCTCCCCTTGCTTCCGGTGGCGCCGGAACGCCGCCGGGGGCCATCACCATCACCGCGATCTTCACCAACACCTCCATAATCTTCACCAACATCCCCATCACCTTCCCCGACCTATATTCAGCAGTTCATTCTCCCGCAACCCGCTGTACCCTCTACTTGAACATGGTGCTTTATGCTTCATATTATTTTCCAATGATGTGTTGCCATCCTATGATGTCTGAGTAGATTTTCGTTGTCCTATCGGTGATTGATGAATTGCTATGATTGGTTTGAGTTGCATGTTTTATTATTGGTGCTGTCCTATGGTGCCCTCCGTGTCGCGCAAGCATGAGGGATTCCTGCTGTAGGGTTTGCAATATGTTTATGATTTGCTTATGGTGGGTTGCGTGAGTGACTGAAACACAAACCCGAGTAAGTAGGTTGTTTACGTATGGGATAAAAGGGGACTTGATGCTTTAATGCTATGGTTGGGTTTTACCTTCATGAATCTTTAGTAGTTGCGGATGCTTGCTAGAGTTCCAATCATAAGTGCATAGAATTCCAAGTAAGGGATGATATGGTACCTTATGTCTCTCCCTCAAATATAATTGCAATAGTGATTACCGGTGTAGTAACGTAGTCAATTGCTTAGGGACAATTCCACAACTCCTACCACCACTTTTCCACACTCACTATATTTACTTTATTGCATCTTTATTTAAACAGCCCATACTTTTTATTTACGTGTTCTTTATTATCTTGCAAACCTATCCTATCACACTTACAAAGTACCTCTAGTTTCATACTTGTTTTAGGTAAAGCGAATGTCAAGCTTGCGTAGAGTCGTATCAGTGGCCGATAGGACTTGAGAGAATATTTGTTCTACCTTTAGCTCCTCGTTGGGTTCGACACTCTTACTTATCTAAAGAGGCTACAACTATCCCGTATACTTGCGGGTCATCAAGACCTTTTTCTGGCGCCGTTGCCGGGGAGTCATAGCGTGGGGTGAATATTCTCGTGTGTGCTTGTTTGCTTTATCACTAAGTAATTTTTATTTGTTGTTCTTAGTTGTCCTCTATCTTTAGTTATGGATATGGAACACAAAATACCAAAAAAAATAGATGTACTTGCTACTCATGAGGATGGGGTAACTCCTAAAACCCTCGATTCTCATTATGCGAAAGATATTGTGTACTACTTTGATAATCCTGAGAAAAACCCATTCAACTTTATAATGGGAGACACGTTGGATCAACGTGAATACTTTAGGGATTATCGCTCGACACAAAAAGGGAAACTATTATGGGATCAGTTTATTATATTGCGTTGGTATGCCTGGAATCTATGCTTGAGATATGATATTACTTGCTGCTCTAGGATGGAGGCTCCACACCTTCCCTTTTCATGCAAATTTAATGATAATGAAACCTTAGCTTCTTATGCTAATGGTATATATGATTACTATGATGTGGAACAAATAGAAGAATTTGTTGCTTTTAAGGCTGCTTATGAAATTGAATCTTTGTTTGAAAAGTATGAAGCTTTAGATGATGATGCTTATAGGCCTGAAAATCTTGCTATACTTAGATATTGCTATGAAAATTATGAATACAATTAGTATATTAATGCATTTATTGAGAAAGTCTCCGCTGTCCAAGAAGAGACTAATATTTTGCAGGAACCTATGGAAGAAGAAATTGATGAAACTCTGAGCTCATTGTATGAAAAAGATGACGAGGAGAGCGAAGAACAAAAGGAGGTAGAGCGGATTAGCTACCCGTGCCCACCTTCTAATAAGAGTAACCCTCCAACTCATACATTATTTAATTCCCCTTCGTGCTTACGGAAGGATGATTGCTGTGATGATTGCTATGATCCCTTGAATTTGTTTGAAATATCCCTTTTTGATGATGCTTGCTATGCTTGTTGCCAAGATGCCAATATGAATTATGCTTATGGAGATGAACTTGCTATAGTTCCTTATTTTAAACATGAAATTGTTGCTATTGCACCCACGCATGATAGTCCTATTATCTTTTCGAATTCTCCCAACTAAAGCTATATCGAAGAAGTTTGCGCTTAGTAAGGATTATATTGATGGGTTGCCTTTTACCATTGCACATGATAATTTTGATGAATATAACATGCATGTGCTTTCTGCTCCTACTTGCAATTATTATGAGAGGGGAACTACATCTCCACCTCTTTATGTTTCCAACACGATAGAATTGCAAGAAACTGCTTATACTATGCATTGGCCTTTACTATGTGTGCATGAATTTTTCTTTTATGACATGCCGATGCATAGGAAGAGAGTTAGACTTCGTTGTTGCATGATATATGTTACTTTGTGCTCACTACTAAATTACAAATCATTGTTAATTAAAATTGGCTTTGATATACCATGGGATCCGGGTGGATTCATTACTTGAGTACTAAATGCCTACCTTAATGGCTTTAAAGAAAGCGCTGCCAGGGAGACAACCCGGAAGTTTTAGAGAGTCATTTATTTCGTTTGAGTGCTTTTATATAGTTTAAAAACAAAAAAATAAAGAGGGGAACCTAAAAACTTTTCAAAAAGGAAAGTGAAAGTGAGAGAGACAAGCATTGTTGAAGTGGGAGCTAGCCTTGAACTTTGTTCATGCTCATGGAAACTTTGTGAATCTTGATTACAGAAACTTTTCAACAAAAATAATTATCCCCTTGTACAATTCCATTGTATTATAAAAATAATGTGCTAAGGTTTGCCTTTAGGATGTTTACAATGCTTTTTGGTTTGTACGGTGCAGGACAGAAACTTTGGCTGTAGAGCGTGATTTTACATTTTTAACTGGAACGTCAATTGGTTCTGATTCCTTTTGCACTGTCTTTCTATACAACTTGTTTAGTTTTCCTAATTTTGGTAGAATTTTTTGGGTACCATAAGTATGGTGGATGTTCAGATTTCTACAGACTGTTCTGTTTTTGACAGATTCTGTTTTTGATGCATAGTTTGCTTGTTTTGATGAATCTATAAATTTATATCAGTGGATTAAGCCATGGAAAAGTTATGTTACAGTAGACACAATGCTAGAACAAAATATGAATTGGTTTGCAACAGTACTTAGAGTGGTGATTTGCTTTATTATACTAACGGATCTTACCGAGTTTTCTGTTGAAGTTTTGTGTGGATGTAGTGTCTAATCGAGGATGTCTCGATATGAGGAAAAGGAAGAGAGGCAAGAGGTCAAGCTTGGGGATGACCAAGGCACCCCAAGTAAATATTCAAGGAGACTCAAGCCTCTAATCTTGGGGATGCCCCGGAAGGCATTCCCTCTTTCTTCAACAAGTATCGGTATGTTTTCGTATTCGTTTCGTTCATGCATTATGTGCAAGTCTTGGAGCGTCTTTTGCATTTAGTTTTCATTTTTTTTCTTTTATGAACCATGTTGGTATGAGAGAGTCCTTGGTTGATTTATAGAATGCTCATTGCAATTTACTTAAATCTTTTGAGTATGGCTTTATAGAATGCTTTATGTGCTTCACTTATATCATTTGAAGTTTGGATTGCCTATTTCTCTTCACATAGAAAACCGCCATTTGTAGAATGCTCTTTTGCTTCACTCATATGTGTTAGAGCATGGGCATATCTTTTGTAGAAAGAATTAAACTCTCTTGCCTCACTTGTATCAATTTAGAGAGATGACGGGAATTGGTTATTCACATGGTTAGTCATAAAATCCTACATAAACTTGTAGATCGCTGAATATGATATGTTTGATTCCTTGCAATAGTTTTGCGATATAAAGATGGTGATATTAGAGTCACGATAGTGAGTGGTTGTGGATTGTAGAGACACTTGTGTCGAGGTTTGCAAGTCCCGTAGCATGCATGTATGGTAACCATTGTGTGACAAATTTGAAGCATGGTGTGTTTCTTTGATTGTCTTCCTTATGAGTGGCGGTTGGGGACGAGCGATGGTCTTTTCCTACCAATCTACCCCCCTAGGGGCATGCGTAGTAGTACTTTGCTTCGAGGGCTAATAAATTGTTGCAATAAGTATATGAGTTCTTTATGACTAATGTGAGTCCATGGAGTATACGCACTTTTACCTTTCCATCATTGCTAGCCTCTTCGGCACCATGCATTGCCATCTCTCACCTTGAGAGTTGGTGCAAACTTCACCGGTGCATCCAAACCCCGTGATACGATATGCTCTATCACACATAAGCCTCATTATATCTTCCTCAAAACAGCCACCATACCTACCTATCATGGCATTTTCATAGCCATTCCGAGATATATTGCCATGCAACTTCCATCATCATCATATTCATGACTTGAGCATTCATTGTCATATTGCTTTGCATGATCGTAAGATAGCTAGCATGATGTTTTCATGGCTTGTCCGTTTTTTGATGTCATTGCTACGCTAGATCATTGCACATCCCGGTACACCGCCGGAAGCATTCATATAGAGTCATATCTTTGTTCCAGTATCGAGTTGTAAGTAAATAAAAGTGTGATGATCATCATTATTAGAGCATTATCCCCAAAAATAAAAAAAGAAAGGCCAAAAAGAAAAAAAAGAAAGGACAAAGAAAAAAAAGAAAAAAAGAAAAAAAGAAAAAAAAGAAAAAGGAAAAAAAGAAAATAAATAAAAAGGGGCAATGTTACTATCTCTTTTTCCACACGTGTGCTTCCAAGTAGCACCATGTTCTTCATGTAGTGAGTCTCATATCTTGTGCTTCAAAGTAGCACCATGTTCTTCATATAGATTGTCTCCTATGTTGTCACTTCCATATACTAGTGGGAATTTTCATTATAGAACTTGGCTTGTATATTCCAACGATGGCCTTCCTCAAATGCCCTAGGTCTTCATGAGCAAGCAAGTTGGATGCACACCCACTTAGTTTATTTTGTTGAGCTTTCATACACTTATAGCTCTTAGTGCATCCATTGCATGGCAATCCCTACTCCTCGCATTGACATCAATTGATGGGCATCCATAGCCCGTTGATTAGCCGCGTCGATGTGAGACTTTCTCCTTTTTTGTCTTCTCCACATAACCTCCATCATTATATTCTATTCCACCTATAGTGCTATATCCATGGCTTGCGCTCATGTATTGCGTGAGGGTTGAAAAAGTTGAAGCGCGTTAAAAAGTATGAACCAATTGCTCGGCTTGTCATCGGGGTTGTGCATGATGGGGGCATTTTGTGTGAAGAAAATGAAGCATGGCCAAACTATTTGATTTTGTAGGGATAAGCTTGCTTTGGCCTTGTTGTTTTGAAAACACATGATTGCTTTATTGGTACACTCAAAGTATTATTGTTATTTATGTCAAATGATAGACTATTGCTTTGAATCACTCGTGTCTTAATATTCATGCCATGATTACACATATGATCAAGATTATGCTAGGTAGCATTCCACATCAAAAATTATCTTTTTTATCATTTACCTACTCGAGGACGAGCAGGAATTAAGCTTGGGGATGCTAATACGTCTCCGTCGTATCTATAATTTTTGATTGTTCCATGCCAATATTATTCAACTTTTATATACTTTTGGCAACTTTTTATACTATTTTTTGGGACTAACATATTGATCTAGTGCCCAGTGCCAGTTCCTGTATGTTGCATGTTTTTTGTTTCGCAGAAACCCAATATCAAACGGAGTCGAAATGGGATAAAAACGGACAAAGATTTTTTTTGGAATATTTATGTTTTTTGGGAAGTAAAATCAACGCGAAACGGTGTCCAGGGTGGCCATGAGACAGGGGGTGCGCCCTCCCCCCTGGGCGCGCCCTGGACTTTCGTCGGCCACCCGTAAGGTGGTTAACGCTCTTCTTTTTGCACAAGAAAGCTAATTTTATGAGAAAGATCTGGGCGAAAGATTCACCCCAATCGGAGTTACGGATCTCCGGATATTTAAGAAACGATGAAGGGGTAGAATCTGAGAATGCAGAAACAAAGAGATAGATCCAATCTCGGAGGGGCTCTCGCCCCTCCCACACCATGGGAGCCAAGGACCAGAGGGGAAACCCTTCTCCCATCTAGGGAGGAGGTCAAGGAAGAAGAATAAGAAGGGGGCCCTCTCCCCCTTGCTTCCGGTGGCGCCGGAACGCCGCCGGGGGCCATCATCATCACCGCGATCTTCACAAACACCTCCATCATATTCACCAACATCCCCATTACCTTCCCCAACCTATATTCAGCGGCTCACTCTCCCGCAACCCGCTGTACCCTCTACTTGAACATAGTGCTTTATGCTTCATATTATTTTCCAATGATGTGTTGCCATCCTATGATGTCTGAGTAGATTTTCGTTGTCCTATCGGTGATTGATGAATTGCTATGATTGGTTTGAGTTGCATGTTTTATTATTGGTGCTGTCCTATGGTGCCCTCCGTGTCGCGCAAGCGTGAGGGATTCCCGCTGTAGGGTTTGCAATATGTTTATGATTTGCTTATGGTGGGTTGCATGAGTGACTGAAACACAAACCCGAGTAAGTTTATGTATGGGATAAAAGGGGACTTGATGCTTTAATGCTATGGTTGGGTTTAATGCTATGGTTGGGTTTTGCCTTCATGAAACTTTAGTAGTTGCGGATGCTTGCTAGAGTTCCAATCATAAGTGCATAGAATTCCAAGTAAGGGATGATATGTTACCTTATGTCTCTCCCTCAAATATAATTGCAATAGTGATTACCGGTCTAGTAACGTAGTCAATTGCTTAGGGACAATTCCACAACTCCTACCACCACTTTTCCACACTCACTATATTTACTTTATTGCATCTTTATTTAAACAGCCCCTACTTTTTATTTATGTGTTCTTTATTATCTTGCAAATCTATCCTATCACACCTACAAAGTACCTCTAGTTTCATACTTGTTTTAGGTAAAGCGAACGTCAAGCGTGCGTAGAGTTGTATCAGTGGCCGATAGGACTTGAGAGAATATTTGTTCTACCTTTAGCTCCTCGTTGGGTTCGACACTCTTACTTATCAAAAGAGGCTGCAACTATCCCGTATACTTGCGGGTCATTAGCAGCCTGGGTCTCCATTTCTTCAGCAGCTTTGTCATCAACACTAGTGGCTGGAATTTCTTCAGGAATGGAAGGCGCAGTGTGAATTTCATCAGAGCCCATTTGAACTTCAGTAGGTACTAGGTACTGAGAAATTTGTTGCAGTGGCATGAACAAAGGAGAGTTGGGGTGCTGACTTTCCCAAAAGCCATCATTCATCACAGGCGTGGTGCTCCCAATGTCCACGTCTTCATCTTCTTCCATTTCTTCAACAACTGCCTCTTCAGTTGTGAACTGAGGCATTTTCGATGATACCTGAAGAGTTGAAGTGAAAGTGTCCACTTCAATTTCTTCATCCATCTGCTCTGTCGAAGCAGCAGAAGGATTTTCTTTATCAGATTCATTTGGAATCTCATAATCTTCACCAAAAGGAATGATTTTATTAGATGGCATGCTTGAGAGAGGAACAACATCAATTGGATTCTCAAGTGAGCTTGTCAAAATCTTCGCCTTCTTGGGTGCAGAAGATTCTGAGGAAGCAGATGCTTTCCTTTTTTTTAGAGCAGCTCTCTCTGCTGCCTTTGTTTTCTTTACTTCCAAAGTGAAAGGAAGAATTGGACTTCGTGTTGGTGCAGGAGGAGCAGAGGAAATTGGAGCAATTTATTCAGGCACAACTGATGCAGTTGTGATGTCTTGTTCAACTTCTTCAGGAGCAGCTTCAGATGCTTCAGCTGGTCCTTGTTCTTCAGGCGCAACTCTAGTGGTTGCCCTGGTAGTTTCTTCAGCGGCGGGAAGTCTTCAGCCCTAGTGCTTGCAGTTTCATCAGTAGCCTGATTTTCATCAGCGGTGCTGGCATGTTCTTCAGTTGGCTGAGCAGATGCTTCAGCCTGAGGAATTTCAATGTGCGTTGGATCAGCAACATTGGAAGTGAGTCCTTTCGCCATTTTGATGAATCTGACTTTGGCTCCCAGCCATTCTGCCTTGTAGGTGTCAAATTCATCACTGAGCTTCTTGATCTCAGATTGCAGAGCGGTGAGTTGTTCAGGCGATAGCATGAGCACGTTGTCCTTCAGATAACGTTGTTTCTTGTACTGGACTTTCTTCATAGTTCTGGCTTATTCATATTTCCATTTTTCCTCTGAGATGAAAGCCCTCAACATGTGACTTTGTCCAGGAGTGAGTTCTAACTCTGGCAAAGGAGTGTTTGGGTCTTTGTGCCAGAGGTCAATGAAATCCAGGATCTTCTTCGGATCCAATAGAAGAGGCACAACACTTCCCTTGGCTCTAGAGGCCCTTTGTTGTCTATCTTTGATCGACCAATTCTTCATCATCGGCTTCATCATCATCAGATGGTACTTGGAAGGCAACTTGCTTCTTGTGAGGACTTGGTCTAGTGCCTCGTCCGGCAGTGGCCTTGGTCTTTAGCAAAGTGGTGCTTTTTGAAGACAGAAGAGGAGCTGAAGAAGTTGCAGAAGCTCCTGAGGCAATTGAGATGCCTATGGTCCTTTGGCAAGTGTCAAGATGCACAAGTGACGAGGACTTTGCCGACGGAGCTGAGGGTTTTGTAACCTGAGGAACTGGAGTAGCTTGAGGGATTTGCCATGAGGGCACAGATGAGCTTGGCCGTGAGGGCATTGCTGAGCTTGGAGGTTTGCGAGCAGGCTTCTTGGACATAGCCTTCTTGCTTGTGGAAGCCTCAGCAGCGGCAGTAGCAGAATCTTCATTGAATTTCGTCACCGCTTCTTTGGCCTGTTTGGCTAACTTGGCTTGCTGCTTGGCCCATTCATCTGCATAATCCTCACCGTGTTTGATGCCAGTGGGATCAACATGCTGGCTAGGTGCCAATGGAGGTCTTTGGCAAGGAGGGTTTAGAGAGAATTTCTTCATGTATTTTGGAGTAACATATATGTACTCAATCCATTCCCATGCCCATCTTCGTTCAATTTTCTGTATGCTCACCTTGCGCTCATTCTTTGTTTCCTTCCCATGAGTTGCCTCATCAGCGTGCAGTACCCTGCATAAATGTCAGCAGGGATCTCAAAAGCAGTGTTGACTTCCAATTTTTCTTTCCTGCCTTCTGAGGTCTTTTGCCATCTACCATTTTCTTCAGCTGAGGAATTCGAACTATTGAGTTCTCTGAAGAAGTATGCAGCTTTTCTTCGAGGAATGCTGCAAATGAGTTAAGTTGATGAGAACCTAGTGATTCAGCAGGAGACATGTGTACCTATGAATAGAGTATAGGTGCGAAGAATTTTGGAGGGGTCATATGCGTTCTCAGAAGTTTTTTCAAAACGGAACAAGCTTGAGGAAATTGACCAGATATGTCTTGAAAAATTTCACTAAGCGTTCTTTGACTTAGGTTCCAGAGTTGTGTGGATTGTGAGATTCACACAATGGAGGAATCTTGAGGAAAAACGTCACTTAGAGAAATTGTCGGTGTGCTGGATTCGGGGGTATCCAGCCCTGCTTGCTTGCGGCCCACCACGTGGCTTCATCGATGGCCTGGTACGGCCCAGCCTCAGCATCAACAACATAAGACCCTCGCGAGGCGGACGATGCCAAGACCCCCGAAGGAATCGGCCTCCTCAGGCTGGCTCCCGAGGGGCGGAGAGTTCTATGCAGGTTTCCTCACAAGGCTCAGCTGACGTGAGCCATGACGACCAAGGCCAGGCGGGCGTAGAGCGCATGTTTCCTCTTTGGTGCAAAGGAAGCAGGGCGCAAGCGCGGAGTCCCAAGGAACCAGCCAAAGGTTTCCATTCTGGTGCAATGAGACCAAGACAGCCAGGACGACAGGATGGAGGTCATCGACGAGTCCACTGCAGCATCACGACCAGAGGATTTTCGCAGGCGAAGACTACTTTTGTCAGTGTAGACTATACTACTTGTTCCCTTTCAAATCTGGCCGTTGTGGGATCCCTTCCCGTTCATATTTGGGAAGAGGACCAAGGCCACTATAAATAGGACTAGCCACCACCATAGAGGGGGACGAGATGAGAAGAAGTAGGGCTAACATACACCACACCAGCCCAAGAACACCTCACCTCCTAAGGCTTGTTCATCCACTGTACTAGTTCATCCTCAGCCCTCCGAGGCAATCCACCACACCACACTGGATTAGGGTATTACACCATAACGGTGGCCCGAACCAGTACAAACTGTTGTGTCCCTTTGTCTATTTGAGCTTGACGTGCTAGGTTTAGGAGGATCGCGAGTAGGCAGGCTGGGTAGGTTGAGATCTCCGCCGCACCCCAGAGTTCGAACCTCTCAAGGGTTTGCTGATCCCACAATCCGACATTTGGCGCGCCAGGTAGGGGTGTGTCGGATCCTCTCTTTCGTCGATCGATCCACCGCCACTCCGACACCTCCATGGCCGACGCACGCCGGGCTCACGCTGAGCGTCGGGCTGTACTTGCCGCCCGCGTTGCTTAGACGGCTCCGGCGGGTGACGGCTGTGCCCGTCGTGCTCCTTCTCCGGTGGCCAACGCCGCCACGAGTAGCAAGCTTCATCGCTGCACCAGTTAGTGCGCCGTGATGGCCGCACTGCTACTCCATCACTGACCCCAGCAGCTTCGTCATCCCACGCGTGTTGTAGCCAGGCGGATGCGCAGGCCGCTCTGCTCATGGAGCGGGAGCTTCTTCGCTACCATGCGGTTGGCGACCTCTACAAGGAGTGGCTTGGGCGAATCACTGAGCTCGTCAGCGTTGTGCATGGGGGCTCCGCCAAGCCGGCTCGCTCGCTGCCTCAGCAACCACCTGCAGTGGGCGACGTGGCGCACGGGGCTCCTCCACCACCTTCGGCCCAGGGCGCCATCGTCGAGCCAAGGCGTGTGGCTCCGCGGCGCGACCCGCCATGCCCTGCGCCAGCTCTGGATGACGTGAGCTGCCAGGTGGTGCAGCGGCCACAGGGGGAAGCACGTGTGCTTCCGACACCCCAGCACCAGGCCCGCGTACCGCCGCAGGAGGTGGTAGTGCGCGTGCACCAGGATCAGTTTCCACCCCATCGAACACCTCCGGTGGCCACGGCAGGATGCCGCGTGTTCACTCTAGAGCTCCGCAACGTCGTATGGCCAAGCAAGTTCAAGCCTGACCTGCCTTCGCGCTACGACGGCACCGCCGACCTCGCCGAGTTCCTGCAGCTCTACGAGCTGAGCATCGAGGCGGCCAGCGGTGACGAGAAGATCATGGAAAACTGGTTCCCGATGGCCCTCAAGGACGACGTGCGTTCTTGGCTCCTGAACCTGACTGAGGTTTCGGTTTCTTCCTAGGAGGAGATGCGCAGCCGCTTCATCGCCAACTTCCAGGGCACTCACGACCGTCTGCCGGCCGCAGGAGACCTACGCCGCATCAAGCAGCAACCTAGAGAGACCCTGCAGAAGTATATCTAGCGCTTCAACAATGTTCACCTCGATATTCCCAAGGTGTCGGACGAGGCCATCATCTCCGCGTTCACCGATGGCGTCCGCGATGTCAAGATGAAGGAGGAGCTCGCCATCCACGAGGATCTCTGCACCGCTTTGGAGATGTTTAACATGGCGAACAAGTGCGCAAGGGCTGAGGAGGGACGCCTCTCCCTCCTCGAGCTCCCCGAACCTGAGCCAGAAGATAAGAAGACCAAGACCAAGGACATGAAGCGCAAGGGGACAGCCGTGCTTGTGGCCGAGCCAGACACGAAGCGCGGCTGCGACCATCCCAAGTCATCTAAGAGCAACCGGTCGTTCTGCATCTTCCACAACGTTCACAACCACAACACCAACGACTGCTAGGAGCTCAAGGCCCTCCGTGACGGGCGCCTCGGTCAGCGCCCTAAGCGCAATGATCGAGGCTATGGTCATGGAGGCGGCCGAGGTGGGGGACGCTAGGACGGCCGTCAGGAGTGGCGCGACCAGCCTCGTGAGGACCGCTGGTAGGGCCAGCCTCGCGAGGGCAACTGGAGGAAGCAGCCTCATGAGGATCGCCCTCAGGGCAACGCAGCTTTGCCTCCTCTGCCTCCACCACCAAGAAGGAATGAAGATCACCACCAGGACGAGGGGGCTGGGGACTTCCAGGAGCCTCGGGCCATTGCCTGCATCTTGGGCGGCTCATAGGCCTCGGCTTCTCACCGCGTCTTCAAGCAGTTCGCGCGCGAGGTGAATGCAGTACTCCCCAAGCCTGAAGCAACTCGCCCTCTCAAGTGGTCCAATTGTGACATCACCTTCGACTCCTCAGACTAGCTCAAGTGTGCGGACACGCTGGCACGCTCCCCATGCTCTGCTCCCCCGTCATCAGCAACGTGGTCGTCACCAAAACTCTCATCGATGGCGACGCGAGGCTCAATGTCCTATCTGTGCAGACGTTCGACAGGCTCCAGGTGCCATACTAACAGCTTCACCCCACCAAGCCATTCTCAGGAATGACCGATGGTTCGACACACCCAATCAGGCAGGTTCGCCTCCCTATCACCTTCTGCGAGCGCAACAACTACCACACTGACCTCATCGACTTCGACGTCGCCGACATCTGCCTGCCCTACAACACCATCCTAGGGTAACCAGCACTGGCCAAGTTCATGGCAGCCATGCACCACGGCTACAACATCCTCAAGATGCCAGGAAGCAGTGGCGTCATCACGGTCGCCTGTCAGGAGAAGTATGCGGTGTGCTCCCTCGAGCGCGCTTTCCAGGCTGCAGCGGTCGAGAACCCCGAAAACGAGGACGGCGCCCTCCCTCATGAGGTCGCCCCCAAGACGAAGAAGCTGCAGCTGGGACAGGGGTCCCGTGAGGAAGCATCACTTGAGGACGCAGCGCTGAGCCTCGCGTCTCTGGGCGCGGCACCTTTACCCATCGTGTAGGAAGGCGTGCCCGATGCTCCTCTCGGGCTGGGCTCGGGGGCTCTCCTTTGGAGGGCCTCAGATCTAGCCAATGTCGCAAGAGGGGCACTCGAGCACCATGTGAAAGCGCTCTTCAGAGCATGCTTCCCAGGAGAAGGCAGCAGGCATTCAGGAGTTCATCAACAAGGCAATCGAGGAGATTCAGGAAGGAAGGGTTCTGCAAGGCGATCGTCGCCTACCACATGGCGGAGCTCACTGCCCTAGCGAGGGTAAGGAGTTCCGCGTCTGCATCGACATCCCCGAGCTCAACAGGGACGCATCTTGGCAGCTCATGTGTCCGTCTCGTGTCGGCCGACGCGAGGGCCCGCCTCACAGCTCCGTCTGCATGCCTTTTGGCCTGGCGGGTGCGGCTGAGGCGTTCCAGCACTACATGAGGGACGCTTAGACGGCCTGCAAGGCTAGGAACTAGGCGATCCTAGCGGAGATGGAGGAGCACCTTCAGGAGCCTCTCGATCCCTCTGAGTCTCCCGAGGCTCGGCACCAGCGGCGTGCGTTTTTTGGCTACTTGAACAACTCTTCAGCAACGGTACAAGGTGACATCTCTCTAGTTCGTTCAGTTTGGGGGAACCCCTCGGGCTGCATCATCCCCAGGCCGTGTGGGTCCGTCCCTATGGCATGTATCCCTTCTGCGTCTATCAGAGCCAGTTAGAATCCTTCGCAAGCTGCTTTTGAATTATTGATTGCCTGACCTGCGCTTCATCGCTAAGAACGTCTCGTGCCCTTGCAAGCCCTCCCACGACCGCCTCATGATTAAGGACTGGCACGGCGTCTGTGCTCGGGTCCGTCCCTGCAGCATCGTTAAACCCAAGTGGCTGAGCTCTGGCTCACGGGCTAGCCCCCGTGTACGTCACCTCCCATGGCTCTTGGTGCCTTGTTCTTGCATGAGCTAATCATGAGTGGATGAGTGAGGGCGGGCGACTTGGTGTCCCCGAGGCCACAGGAACCGCGCGCCGATTGTTTTTCTTCAGGATCTTTGTATGAGAAGACTGGGCACGACGTATGTGCTCGGGTCTGTCCCTGCAGCATCGATAAACCCAACGGCTGAGCTCTGTCTGGCGGGCCGGTCCCATTCACATCACCTCCCGGGGTCGTTGGTGTCCGGCCTTCTCATGCAATAACCTCAGGAGACTCATTCGGCGCAGGCTGCCTAACCATCTTGTGGGACTAACTCAAGCATCCCCCATCAAGACCAGGCGCAACCCGCCTTGAGGTAGGGCCTTGTGAGGCCCATGCTGGCTCACGGGTGCCCATACACACCTCCTTCAGCCCTGTCGTGCAAGCCACGTGTCAGGGCGGGGCTGTACACGCCTCGGGGGCTCTCCTCAGAGGGAGCCCCCTCCCACGCACCAATGGAAGCACCATGCTCCGCGCTGGCCGTCGACACTGCTGAGGAGCAGCTATGCCCATGCAAGTGCGGAACTGCCATGCTTCGCGCTGGTGATAAACAACTGGGAGTGGCCTTGCGGCCGCATTAACCTCAGGGAGCCTCCGGGCTCAATGGCTAGCCTCACCGTGCTGCTCTCCCTCGGGAGGGTAGCGCGAGGGGGCTGGGCACGGGGGCTACGCTTAGGTCATGCATGGTGTACCCCACCTCGCCAGGCCTCATGGGCCTAGTCTTCGCGCACCCCTCCCAAGCGAGAGCTCGGCGAGATAAATGTATGATGGTCTGTTCGTACATCAAGGGGGACTCCTGAACATCGCGTTTCAGGAGCCTAACTGGCCATGTATCCCCTCACCTCTTGGGCTCATCCTGGTGATCCGGATGACCCAACGGTGGCTGAGGCATGCGCGGGGCCGGGTCCTGCCGACACAGAACGCCAAGACCTAGCTTTCAGCCTTCTTTTTTCAAGCCGTTTGCACGTCAAGGGGGACTCCTGAACATCGCGTTTCAGGAGCCTAACTGGCGACATAGCCCCTCACCTCTTGGGCTCATCCTGGTGATCCGGACGACTCAACAATATGTCCTGCACCTTTTCCTAAGTTGTTCACACGTCAAGGAGGACTCCTGAGCATCGGTTCTCAGGAGCCTAACTGGTCACGTGGCCCCTCACCTCTTGGGCTCGTCCTGGTGATCCAGACGACCCAACGGCAGTTGAGGAACGTGCGGGCCCGCCTCTGCCAATGCAGAACAACAAAGCAAACGGAAAAGTTGAAGGAGCATAATCTAGTTATTACAAGACATATTGTTCCAAGCAAATTGTTTTAAACGCCTCCCCGAGGCATGTTGCATGATATAGGACTGACAGGGAAAAGCAGAATCACCGGGCCACCTCTTCAGACTTGGGCGTCACCACTGCCCGCCAGCAGTGCCTCATCGCCAGGCGCGTCCCCCGTTCCATCGACTTCAGTCGGAGGCCAACGACCAGGAACTTGCTCAGCTGGCGTCCACGGAGCTCTTCACGGTGGCAGCAGCAGCATCCTGGGAGTCGGACTCCACCAGAGTAAGGAAGGAGGAGAGGTCGAAGCCGGTATCCTGGGGATAAGAGATGGCTGAAGACGCACATCAGGGCCGAGGAAGAAAGTGAGCGCGCCTCGCTTTCCACCAGAGAGGCAAACCCATCAACAGCATCTTCAAGAACCGCCAAGACTTCAGGAAGCAGAGCAGCAGGGATCTCCCTTGGGGTCGTCACCACCGCCTTCTTCAAGGAATCATCCCCAAGGAGTGACTTCTAGGCCTTGTGGAAACGTGCCTCGAGGGAGGTAAGGGTGCTGTGCTCCATGGCAGCCACCTTCTTGGCCTCGACGAGGGCCGCTTGGGCTGCCTCCGCCTCCTCCTTCAGCTTCGTCAGGCGGTCGCGCTCCCCAGCCTGCTCTAAGGCCGCCTTCTTCACCTCGGTGTCTCGATTGGCGACGTAGCTTCCTGGGCCTTCAGTTTCTCCTCATGCTCCTGGAGTTGGCTGGCCTGGGTGGCCTACCAATCCTGAAGAGCCTTCAGCTCAGCCTCCGCCACGTGGCATCGGTTCTCGGCTTCTACGGCCTCCTTCTGCGCCAAGTCACGCTCGGTGGCGGTCACCCCGAGCACCTTCTAGGCTTCCTCCGCAGAGCTCCAGGCCGCGCGAACAGAGGCGTCAGCCTTGAGCCAACCAGAGATCAGCCCTAGGTGTCCCTGCATTGGACGATGATTTGGGCCCTAAAGTTCGCCCTGGAGGAGGTCCAGCGCCGCCCTTGCCTCTTCCAGGGCCCCGGAGGCACCAGGAGCACCATAACTCGGCCACGCGTTGGGCAAGGGAGGAGACGCCCTCGGTGCCAAGACAGAAGAAACCTCGGCCTCAGGAAGGACCGGGGGCTCCGAAGGCTGGTTGACCTCAGTAGCCGTGGCAAGGCTAGGCACCGGTGGGGTCTGGCCTACCGAGGGCACCGGCACCTCCTAAGGACGGGCATCCACATCCTCGGGAGATGACATCACCTCTGGGGCTGCGGAGGCAGCAGCATCTCCTTCACCAGGGTCGCGGTAGCCACTTCAGCGCCTGTGGCTGCAGCAACCTCCGTGCCCTTCTTCTACTTCTTTGATGGTTGCTGCCTAACGATAGGCGAAGACGCTAAGAATCGCTTCAAGAACCAACAAACAAGGTTAAGGGAGAGACTTACTGGCCGGAGAAGGCATAGCTCCTCTTCATGCTCAGCAGGGGACGCAGAGGCGGAGCGGCTGGAGCCGAGCTCTTGGGAGTAGGAGAACTTGCGGTTGGAGCCGCTCGAGACGATGTCGGCCAAGGCGGGCTGCTGCCCAGAGGAATCAGCGCGGACCTGCTCTTCTTCGTGGCCGCCCGCTTGGGCTGCTTTGAAGAGGATACCCCAGACCTCGTCGTGACTCCAGAGCGGCGCGGCACCTCCACCACCAGAGACTCGTCATCATCATCATCAGGAAGGTCGCACAGGAGCTCCCTTTGCTGCAAGGTAGAGGATTATTCCAAAACCCCGTCCTCGGTGGCCTCGGAGGATTGGTCGTCGGAGGGTAGGTGCACCAGAACAGTAGGTGGCGGGGAAGGCACCGCCCGTGCAAGCCCAAACTCGTCAAAGACCGGCATGGCAGCAACAACCTCCTCGTTGTCATCCTGGCAGTACAGCGGGAGCCAATCTTCTGGAGGGTCGCTCGGGTCCTTCCCCGTCAAGTAGAGGAACACCTTGCTCAGCTCCTCCATGGGAAAGGCGGCTTGGCGCAGGAGGATCTTGTCATCAGCACCGCCAAGCTTCCACAAGGGGTGGGAGTGGTCTTCGAGCGGCGCTATGCGCTGCTTCAGGAACTCCTTGATGAACATGGCCCCGTCAGCTTCTCGCTCTTCAGGTCCTTCTCCATCTTCTTCACCAACAGCGTCAGGCGGGGTTCGGTGATCTTCTTAGAATACCATCCCTTCTCAGAGACGGGGAGGACGGTCGACAGCTTCAGCGAGCTCTGGGAGCATTTGGCATCCATCAGAACCCACCTCTTCATAGCATCCTCTACATGCTTCCCGGCACGGGAGATTGCGTTACCACCCCGCGCCGCAACGAATCTGATGCACCGAACCGGGTTTTCGCTAGTCATGCGAAGGAAGAAGAAGTGGTGGAGCAGGGCAACGGAGGGCATCACCCCCACGAACGCTTGACAATAGAAGGCGAAAATGGACAGGAGAAGGATGGAGTTGGCATGGATGTGGAGCGTGTGAAGGCCATAGTGGTGAAGGACGACAAAGATAAAAGCGGGAGAATGGAGGTACCAGCCCCGAGTAGACGTTGTGCATGAACAAGGGGAAGAAGGTGCTGCCCGCGGGCTCCGGTGTAGCGGTGGAGTCCCGGAGCGCTTTCTCCTTCCACTCATTGTCGTCGCTCACCGTCAGGAGGAGCGTGGTCTGGAGCTTCTCCCCGGTCAGGCAGGGCGCCAGCAGTCCTGGCTTGTACCAGGCGGGGCTGGCAGCCAAGGCAGGAGCCGCAGTCTTCTCGGCGGCCATCGAGCAGAGGATTTTGGGGAAATCGGTAGATCTGGTGAGTTCTTTGACTGCAGGGAGAAAGGGATCTGGAGCAAGATGAAGAAGGGGCAATGAAAGCCTGGCGGCAGGCAGCACCCCTTTTGTCAGATGGAAACAGTTGCCGAGGCAGCATGGGGAAGCGGAGTCGCCCACGTCCCATCAATCGCCACGCGTCATCAAGGTCGCAGGCGGTTAGGGCCCGCGGCGCTCTACACACTTGTCCTTTGGCTTCACCTAGAAGACAAGTCCGAGCGCGCCTTGGGCCCGGGGGCTACTGTTGGCGTCTTGGATTCAAGGGTATCCAACCCTGCCTGCCTGCGGCCCACCACATGGCTTCATCAACGGCCTGGTATGGCCCAGCCTCAGCATCAACAACATAAGACCCTCGCGAGGGGCCAAGCCTTGTGAGGCGGACGACGCCAAGACCCCCGAAGGAATCGGCCTCCTTAGGCTGGCTCCTGAGGGGCTAAGAGTTCTATGTAGGTTGCCTCACGAGGCTCAGCTGACGTGAGCCATGACGACCAAGGCCAGGTGGGCGCCAAGCGGGCGCAGAGCGCAGGTTTCCTCTTCGGTGCAAACAAAGCAGGGCGTAGGCGCGGAGTCCTGAGGAATCAGCCAAAGGTTTCCATTTTGGTGCAACGAGACCAAGACCGCCAGAACGACAGGACGGAGGTCATCGACGAGCCCACCATAGTGTCACGACCAGAGGCTTTTCGTAGGCGAAGACTACTTTTGTCGGGATAGACTGTACTACTTGTCCCCTTTCAATCCGGTCGTTGTGGGATCCCTTCCCGCTCATATTTGGGAAGAGGACCAAGGCCACTATAGATAGGACTAGCGACCACCATAGAGGGGAACGAGATGAGAAGAAGTAGGGCTAGCATACACCACACCACCCCAAGAACACCTCACCTCCTAAGGCTTGTTCATCCACTATACTAGTTCATCCTCAGCCCTCCGAGGCAATCCACCACACCACACTGGATTAGATTATCACACCACAATGGTGGCCCGAACTAGTATAAACTGTTGGGTCCCTTTGTCTCTTTGAGCTTGACACGCTAGGTTTAGGAGGATCGCGAGTAGGCAGGCTGGGTAGGTTGAGATCTCCGCACGCACCCCCGAGTTCGAACTTCTCAAGGGTTTGCGGATCCCACAATCTGACAGAAACAAATCAAGAAGAGATGATTGTGCAAGGTGTTTAGAGTGTGGCAGTTGAAGAACAAACACCTTTTGAAGATTTTATGAAAATCATCAGTGTTAACAAAGGCAGTAAAAGTAACTTTTAATTACGCTTGACGAAGAACACAACGAACTGGGAGTGTAGATTTAGAAGTTCGTCAGTCCAGATCTTCCACGCCCTTATTTGGTAGAGGAAGATAGCTACGGCGGAGGCGGAGAAAAGATGTCCATGGCCGACGCAAGTACGACGGCGACGAGGTCGAGGCAGTGAAGCTCTTCCTCACCGGTGATGATGAAGGTAGTGGCGGCACTAGGGCTTGAGAGCTCGAGCGAGAAGAGTGAGATTGAGCGGGGTAAATGCAGTCTGAGGAGGGTGAGGGGTATTTATAGCCGTAGTGAAAAAACCGCTCGCCGAGGAAAATGGATGAATGTGCCCCTGACCCTTCTCATCCTAGTGACATGTGTCACCCACGTACAGTGTGGTGGAGATCATGTAATATCGTGGGTGAATAAATAACTCTTATCATGGGATGTGTAACGGTTTGAGCGGCAAAAGCCGAAAATTTAGATAAGAATATTTTAAGGTTTCGTTCGCAATTTCTTCAGCTGACAAGGACACAATGAAGATTTTGAACGGGTTCCAAATAGAATGCACATGAAGAATTTGTGAACAGACTGTGTTGAGTTTAGGATAGAGTGGGAAAGGGTCCGATCACATTCACTTAGCAGAAAAGTCAGCTTGAAGAATTAGCAATAAGTGAATACTATAGAGGACATAAAAACTCAACTATATATATATAGTCAATGAAGAACAATAACGGAAAGAGTGAAGACAATGCAAAGTTGAAGAATTTGAAAAACTGAAGAATTTCAAAAATGACAAACTCAAATTGAAGATTTTCAACTTTGGTTGGTGGCGTATCCCACCTTATAGGAATGATGATTTCAGACACTGCGTACAATTGTCGTAGGTTTCCGAGAATCAAATTCTTCATTAATTTCTTCACACTTAGAGGGTTAGTCTTGATTGGTTGAAGAAAAACATTACTTCCTGTGTTGCACATCTAAGTCATCAAGTTTGCATAAGTGTTTGGATGTGTGTCCTTTTCAAAGAACATTCGAAGATCCTAAGATATTTAGCTCACACCACAACTTGCTAAATCTCTTCTCATCCAAGGGCTTTGTGAAGATATTATCCAGCTGGTCTTCAGTATTTGCGTGGTCGATGGAGATGTTGCCCTTCAACACATGGTCACGAAGAAAATGATGACGAATCTGGATCTGCTTTGTCTTCGAGTGCTGAACAGGATTGTGAACAATCTTGATAGCACTCTCATTGTCGTAGTAGAGTGGCACATTCTTCACATTGATGACATAGTCCTTGAGGGTTTGCTTCATCCATAGCAATTGAGCACAACAAGATCCAGCAGCAATGTACTCAGCTTCAGCAGTAGAGAGTGATACATCGTTCTGCTTCTTCGAGGACCAACATACCAAGGATTTTCCGAGGAAATGACATGTGCCCGACGTTGACTTGTGGTCTACCCAATCACCAGCATAGTCAGAGTCGGAATATCCAATGAGACCAAAGGATGATCCCTTGGGATACCATAATCCAAGTGTTGTTGTGTGAGCTAGATATCAAAGAATATACTTCACAGCCTTATGGTGTGATTCCTTCGGTGTAGCTTGAAATCAGGCACACATGCAAACACTAAGCATAATATCCGGCCTAGATGCACATAGGTACAATAAAGAGCCAATCATGGAGCGGTATACCTTTTGATCGAAGTCTTTGCCATTTTCATCAGTGCATAGATGGCCATTTGTGGGCATAGGTATTTTGATGCCTTTGCAATCTTGCATGCCGAATTTATTCAACACATCCTTGAGGTATTGCTACTGAGATATGAATATGCCATTGTATTGTTGACGGATTTGAAGACCTAAGAAGAATTTCAATTCTCCCATCATAGACATTTGATATTCTTCACTCATAATATAGGCAAATTCATCACTGTAACATTGGTTAGTACAGCCAAAGATAATATCATCAACATATATTTGGCACATGAATAATTCATCATCATATGCTTTGGTGAAAAGAGTTGGATCAAGTGAACCGGGTTTGAAGCCTTTCTTCATGAGGAATTCCTTCAGTGTGTCATACCACGCCCGAGGTGCTCGCTTGAGGCCATAGAGGGCCTTGTTGAGTCTGTAGACATGATCTGGAAATTTTGGATCCTCAAAACCTAGTGGTTGAGCAACATATACTTCTTCCTCAAGCTTACCACTGAGGAATGCACTTTTCACAACCATTTGATGTAAGATGATATTATGATGGTTAGTGTAAGCAAGCAATATGTGAATAGCCTCAAGTCTAGCAACAGGTGCAAAAGTTTCACCGAAATCAATTCCTTCAACATATGTGTAGCCTTGAGCTACAAGAGAGCCTTATTCCTCACCACAAGGCCATTTTCATCTCGTTTGTTGTGGTAGATCCATTTGGTACCGATAACATTGTGTTTGCGTGGGTTTGGTCGCTTGACAAGTTCCCACACATTGTTAAGCTCGAATTGATGCAATTCATCTTGCATGGCTTGAATCCACTCAAATTCCATGAATGCTTCAACAACTTTAGTGGGTTATGTGATAGAGACAAACGCAAAATGCCCACAAAACTTAGATAAATGTGAAGCTATTGAGCGCGTGAGAGGACCTGGTGCATTGATGTCATCGATGATCTTCTCGATCTGCACTTCGTTTGCAACACGAGGATATCCAGGTTAACGACTTTGCTTAGGCCCAGCAATTTCGTGAGGACCAGTTTCTTCAGCAGCACCAGTGTGATTTTCTTCACGATCCCGAATGACTTCTTCAGCAGATTCTTTGGTAGGGATGATATCCTCAGTAGCTTTGAACTTGATGGATTCCTCAGCTGACATTTCATATTGGGTTTCTTGTCAGTGAGGAGTTCATATGAGGTCTTTTTGAAGAATTTGTGAAGATATACCCTATTGATGATATGGCACATAGTATCAATGGCTTCAGGCCAAAAAGCTGAGGTGACTTGTATTCATCAAGGATGGTGTGAGCCATCTCAACAAGAGTTTTGTTCTTGCGCTCCACGACGCCATTCTGCTGAGGAGTATAGGGAGCAGATAACTCGTGAGTAATACCAAGTATATCAAGATATTCATCGAGACCAATGTTCTTGAACTCAGCTCCATTATCACTCCTAATATACTTGATCATCGCACCGAAGTTAGTAGAAGCTCTTGAGTAAAATTGTCTGAAGACTTCCTACACTTCACTTTTGTAAGTGATGATATGCACCCATGTGTAATGAGAATAGTCATCAACTATGACAAAGCCATATAATGATGCAGAACTAGAGAACGTGGCATAATGAGTAGGGATAAAGAGATCCATATGAAGCAATTCAAAGGGACGAGAAGTGGTCATGATAGTTTTCGAGGGATGCTTGGCTCTGGTGATCTTTCTAGCCTCACAAGCCCCACAAAGATGATCTTTGAGGAATTTGACACCCTCGATGCCAATGACATGCTTCTTCTTCGCGAGTGTATGCAAGTTCCTCATCCCAGCATGACCAAGTCATCGATGCCATAGCCAGCATTCTGAAGCTTTTGCAAGTAGACATGTGGCAGGCTGTGGTCCTGCAGAGAAATCAACAATATACAAGTCTCCTTTCCTAAAGCCTTCGAAGACTTTGGAGTTGTCAGATTCCATCAGCACAGTGCAACGATATTTGCCAAAGACGACAACCATATCAAGATCACAAAGCATTGAGACAGACATGAGGTTGAATCCTAAGGACTCGACAAGCATGACTTTGTCCATGTGTCTATCCTTTGAGATCACAACCTTACCTAGACCCAATACCTTGCTTTTTCCTTTGTCAGCGTAGGTGATATGCTTCAGATGAGATGGTGACAAATCAGTGTCCATCAACAAGTTCCTGTCACCGGTCATGTGGTTTGTACATCCACTGTCGAGGACCCACTCAGCAGCTTTAGGTTGTTCATCCTGCAGATGAATTAGTGCAACTTATGAACCCATATACTTCATCAGTGAAGAATATGATATCAATTTCATCAACAGTAATAGATATAGTAATATGGGGACGTGAGAAATGAGTGATTCATTTCTACATGATTAGCTTGCGTCCATTCAAGCACATTCAAGTCTCCAGCAAATTCTTCAGACGATCAAGTTCGTCTAGAGACCTGACCCTGCATAAGAGATGAGTTCTTTTTCTTCACCACCCACATCTAGAGGGGTGGCAAAGAATTCATCATTCTGCGAGCTCCATAAGAAAAAGATGGCATTGAAGCCAGTGCACTTCGTTTCACAGAAGAGTCGTTTGGGTAAGCATATGAATAAGCAAAGAAATTCTTCGAGGACTTATGAACATAATGGTTGAAGAATAATGCACATATTCATGGCCTTTAGACTTTCCCTGTGAAACAAAATTGTTAGCACGATGATGTTCATATGAGGATTTTTATCCATCTGAGGAATTTGACCCATATGAAGAATTTGATCCATATGAAGAATTTGATCTGGGCTTCCTATTCTTCATAGGTGGTGTCATGACGACATTCACCTGAAGATTTTCAAGGCACCTTATGGGAACCCAGATTTTCTTCATAGGGGGACCGTTCTGCAGTTAGTTCCAACATATCGAGCAAATACTTCACCATTCTGATTCTTGAACAATTTACAGTTGTAGTCAAATGACTCATCAGAGGAATATGAAGAATCACAAGTAAAGCGAGATAGAGTGCATGGATCTACAGGAGGTCCTTTTGCAGTGACCCATGAGGTTTTGGGATACTGCTCAGATTTCCAGTAAGTCCCATCAGCATTGAGTTTCCTCTCAAAGACAATACCCTCTTTCCTAGGGATCCTGTTCAAGATCTGCTTTTTGAGCACATCACATAGAGTTTGATGCCCTTTGAGGCTTTTGTAAATGCCTGTCACACACAATTCCTTCAGCCCTGCATTATTGTTAGTGATACTTGTGGTATCCTCAGATGAGGAATTTGTGACCACAGAGACATTTGAAGAATTTGCAGCAATATAAGCATTTGAGGCTTTTGTACATGCCTGTTTCAAGCAATGTCTTCAACCTAGCATTCTCATCAGCAATAGTAGTGGCATCCTCAATAGAGGGGTTAGTTACCACAACAGCAGTTGAAGATATTGCAACATTAGAGGCAGTAGAACATTCAGCAACAGAAACAACATTATCACGCTCAAGACTTTCAAACATGGTGGAACAAATTCTTCCTGAGCGGAACTGATCTGTTGAGCGAGTAGTGAATCGTTCTCTTTTTGAAGATCTTCATGAGATGCTCACAGTTTCTCCAGATCTTGCTTCCTTTGAAGATAATCGTAGGAAAGCTTCTCATGAGAGCCTGAGAGAGTTTCATGACGACTCTCAAGTTCCTCGTACTTAACAAGAAGATTTTTGATGTCTTCGATTAAGGACTGAGATTGATTCATTTCTATGTTCTGATGTCAAGTATCATTTCCTTGGACCATGAGATTGTGCAACTCCCGGATACTGTAGGAATGCTTTGGGTGTGCCAAACGTCATAACATAACTGGGTGGCTATAAAGGTGCACTACGGGTATCTCAGAAAGTGTCTGTTGGGTTGGCACGAATCGAGACTGGGATTTGTCACTCCGTATGACGTAGAGGTATCTCTGGGCCCACTTGGTAATGCGTCATCATAATGAGCTCAATGTGACTAAGTAGTTTATCACGGGATCATGCATTACGGAATGAGTAAAGTGACTTGCCGAAAACGAGATTGAACGAGGTACTGGGGTACCGACGATCGAATCTCGGGCAAGTTGTATATGTTCCATAGCACTTTGTTGCTCAATTACAATTTTAGCAAGTGTCTTATAGCTAGGTTTGGATTCACATTCAGAGTCATCTTTACTGGAGGTTTGGAAGTAAGCATCGCATGAGTTTACCTTGGCACCACGTGCCATGAAGTAGTAGGTTGGAGCAGAGTCATCCTCATCATCAGCTTCAGCTTCAGCGGTGTGACCATTATCTTCAATGTTGAAGATGGACTTGGTGAGGAATGTCGAAGCCAGAGCCAGGCTTGCCACGCCTGAATCAGACTCCTCCCGAGACTCCACCTCCGCCTCCTCATAAGCAGACTCCTCCTCCGAATCCATCTCCTTGCCAATAAATGCACGAGCCTTGCTTGATGATGTCTTCTTGTGAGAATAAGACTATGGCGAAGACTTTGAAGAAGACTTTGATGAATTCTTCTTCTTCTTGTCATCAGAATCATATTCCTTGCTCTTCTTCTTCTTCATTGATTCCTTGTCCCATTGAGGACACTCAGAGATGTAGTGGCCCGTCTTCTTGCATTTGTGGCATGTTCTCTTCTTGTAATCATGAGATGAAGCCTCATTGTTCTTTGAGCTTGATCTTGAAGACTTGCTGAAACGATTCTTCTTGGAGAACTTCTGGAACTTCCTCACAACAATTGCAAGCTCTTTTCCAATGTCATCAGGATCACCAGAACTACAGTCAGATTCTTCTTTAGATGGGGAAATAGCCTTAGCCTTCAAAGCACGGGACCGGCCATAGTTGGGGCCGTAGATATCATGCTTCTCAGATAGCTAGAACTCATGTGAGGGATCGAGATCTTTGAAGTCAGGAAGTTCTTGTATCATCAGGGCTAGGGTGTCAAATGAGCTGTCAAGTGATCGCAGAAGCTTCTTCACGATCTCATGCTTGGTGATCTCAGTAGCACCAAGTGCACGAAGCTCATTAGTGATATCAGTGAGGCAATCAAACGTGATCTGGACATTCTCATTGTCATTCCTCTTGAAGGGGTTGAAGAGATTGCGAAGAACATCAATCCTTGAGTCTCTCTAAGTCGAGACGCCCTCGTTAACCTTGGACAGCCAGTCCCAGACTAGCTTCGCAATTTCCAATGCACTCACACGGCCGTACTTCCCTTTGGTCAGATGACCACAGATGATGTTCTTGGTAGTTGAGTCCAGTTGCGTGAACCTCTTGACATCAGCAGTGGTGACACCTTCACCAACCTTGCTAACGCCTATCTTGATGACATACCAGAGGTCAACGTCAATGGCTTCAGGATGCATGTGCATCTTATTCTTCCAGTAGGGGTAATCACTACCATTGAAGACTGGGCACGTAGTGTAGACCTTGATTAACCCTGCAGTTGACATAGCTAAAACTCCAGGTGGTTAAACCGAATCACACAGAACAAAGGAGCATCTTGCTCTAATACCAATTGAAAGTGCTAGTTATCGACTAGAGGGGGGTGAATAGGCGATTTTTATGAAAGTCTTCAAAACACGAGGGCTTTGAAGACAAATATGTAATCTGAACCTATATGATATGCAGCGGAATGTAAACTACACTAGGCAAGCAATAGTCAAGCAAGTAGTTCAATGAAAGCACGAAGACTAACAGCAGCTAGGTAGACAGGATCAGAATGGAAGACAGTACGAAGCCAAACAATTATATGTCTTCACACAGTGAAGTCAAATGGATCAGGCAGGCAAGCAATGACTTCACGAAGACAAACTGGAAATTAAGGAGTGTAGGGGATAGAACTAGTTGCTTGGTGAAGACAAGGATTTGGTAGACTAGTTCGAGTTGCTGTGAAACTGTACGTCTGGTTAGGGAGGTTGAGATTGAACTCAGAAGACTGTGTCTTCACCTTATTCCCCTAGAGCTAAGAACACTTAGTCCTCGCCCTATCACTCAAGTAAGTCTTCAAGGCAGACTTCCAAACCTTCACAGACCTCGTTCATGGGCAATCCACAATGACTCTTGGATCCTCAAAACATGACGCCTAACCGGCTGGAGGATGCACAGTCCTCAAGTGTAACAAGTCTTCATATCACGCAGATAGAAAGACTTCAGTTATGCCTAACACTCTTTGGCTCTGGGTGTTTTGGGCTTTGTCCTCGCAAGGATCTCTCCCTCAAAGGCTTCAGAGGTGGATTGCTCTCAAACGACAAAAGCCGTGCACTAACTCTGAGCAGCCACCAATTTATGGTGTAGGGGGTGGGCTATTTATAGCCAAGTGGCAACCCGACCTGATATGTCTGAAATGACCCTGGGTCACTAAGGAACCGACATGTGTCCAACAGTCGGATTTTAAACACACGCGGCAGCTTGGCTTGGGCTACAAGCAAAGCTGACTCATCCAGCTCTGGATAATATTTGTTCTCATTGTCTTCACTCGAAGACATAGGATTTGGTTGAGCATCACTTTAGTCAACTGACTTTGTTCACTTGGACCCCACTTAGTAGTACGGTGGTTCCTATGACAGAAGAAAAAAGAAAAGGAAACTACGAAAGAAACTATGTCTTCGCACTCCATAGTCTTCAAGTGAATGTCCTCATCGTCATTATCTTCAACGTGAATGTCTTCATGAACCACCATTGTCATCATTGTCTTCATATATTTTTAGGGGTCATCTCTGGTAGGTAAACCGAATCAATGAGGGACTACTACCTGTGTTATCCTGTAATGCTCACAAACACATTAGTCCCTCAACCACGTTTATCGTCAATACTCCAAAACCAACTAGGGGTGGCACTAGATGCACTTACAACTATGTTGACTGTGCGGCCATGGACGCGCTCGGTCGAGCTCGGGATCAAGCGGGGGGGGGGAGACATAGGAGGGGGAGTGGCTAGGGTTCGTCTAGGTCGTCGAGGGGGGCTCTTATCCACCTAGTGAACCCGCAGGATCGCCGACACCGCGGCATCCGCGGTGTGGCGGCCGGCGCGCGCTGCTGGCGCCATGGCCTCCTACCTCTGTCCAAAGATAGGGGAAGGCCCCGTGGGCTGGGCCTTGGTTTACTATTGAAGTAAAGCCCATGTGCACAATGGCGCTTCCCCTATTTTCTTTTTCCTTATCTAATTTTGTTCTGCCTTTGTTTTCTATTTAAAAGAGCTACTAAACTATTTTTGTTAAATGTGGCATTTTGCACAATAATAGATAGAAACATTGTGAAGCTGCATAAAAAGTTTGGGGTCAAAAGGAGTTGGCTAACCATTTTTTTGAAATTGGAAACGCCAATTTAATTGCTGCTGGACCACGAAATTAAATCCCAGGGGCATTTTGGGAACTCAAATGAGGTTGGTTTCAACATGAAAATGATCAGGGGGATTTATAGGGTAATGTGAACATTTTAGATTTACTGATTGAAGAAATAGATATTTGACTTGCATTTCAAATTTGAATTTGACTTGAGTTTTGATCAAGTGATGGTTAGCTTAGTAAAACAAGGTGACATTGCATCATTAGGGTGAGGTCACTATAGCATGACATTGGGGGTGTTACAGTTGAAGCACATATGGTGCATGTTACTAGTATTGTAAGAAGTTGAAGCATGTAAATTACTTTGAATCGGCCTATGCACATAATTAGATGCATGATTGAAAAAACTAGGACTGGCCGATAGAGTATACTCATTGAACGATCTAGTAACACCATATGAGTTATTTGCATCTACACTAGGGGATTGGGTATTCATATTACCTTTGTAGATCGCAAACCTAGATGACGATCTCTTTGTAGCAAGAACGGGTTAGAAATCATTCGAAGCTTCGTCCCCAGCAGAGTCACACGAAGTGTGTTCGCACATGAACACGTCACTGTGTACCCTCGACGCCGGGGTGATGCACCGCAGCTCACGTTGAAGGAGATCCGACTAACAATGCGCTACGCAGGACAGTCGGCGGATGCTTTTGTAAACCCAAAGCCCTGCTTGCCTAGGAGGGACTCTATCAAGGCTCGCGACTGCTATGGGCTGCTCCAGGTTGATTCGCTCACCTGTAGAGTCTCGTGGATCTGCAGCCCTCCGGCGTGAAGGACTAGCGAAGAATGAGAAGAAAGATACAAGGAAGAGATAAAAAGTAGATGAACACGAAAAGGTAGTAGATTGATATGTTGATTGTGTGTTGTTTAATCGGACATCACCTTCTAGCTATATAAGAGGCAGCTGGACTTCCCGTGCAAGGAAAAAGCTTGGATTCAGCTCCAAAACCCTAATTTGGGTCCAATTCGGATGGTTTGATGCGAACTTTCCAAAACTGTTCGGACAAAAAATTGGCTACACCTTGATGGTCGTTTTTGGGGTAGTAAACAACCTTCGATCAAAATCAATTAAAAAGAAAATTTAACCATTTCGACGAGGTGAACAACTTTCATGTTGAAAGGTTTTTGATTCGGAGCCATCTTGAGCACCGAATAGCTCATCCAAAACAGATAATCAGTGGCACTACCCATCAGATATCAGCTATATGGGTGTGTGATGGGGCGCGCCACAATTTGCTTGTGGCAGGGCTACACTCTGATGGCTCTAAATTTTGCATACGACCTCCGAATTAGATGATTTTATATCAAAATCGATCATTTCCACGAGACAAAGACAATCCCTGTGTAAAATTTTCTCATAAAGGCTGTCTTGGAGGCCTAATTAGCCGAACGATACTCTGCATACAAAATCCTAGTACTTCGAGCACAACTTCGGCCCTCAAGATGAGATCGGATTGTGATGGCCCAAACTTAAAAGATGTTCATTTCGACAATATGGAACCTTTTCATGTAGATCACTTCTCCATTTTAGGCCATCTTAATTAAGTTCTTGACTGTGCCAAAATCTGGTGTCAACACTCTGATTTGTCTCGTCTTTTCTATTGCTCTTTGTTTCTTCCCTCTGATTTTGGAGAGTTGATCAGGCTGGAGAGGTCAATAAGTTGGAACAGCCAGACGAGTAGGTGACTAGGAGCTGCAGCAGGAGATCTAGCCACATCCTCATTTTTCTTTTCTTTTTTATTGATTACTTACCCAAGAATCGGTGCTCCACGTTTGATGCATGTGGCTTCTTCCGGTACATAGCCCAGGCCATGGTTGTCGCCGTCGACCGCGTCATCGCTTGGATTTGGTCCTCTCGGTAATGGGCTGCTTCGACGTGGGTGACAGTGGGTTGATCCGACCTTTGTATGGATTTGTTAGCTATCTTGCGTTTCTTCTCCATTTTGTCTCTTGTGTTTCATTCTTTTGCCTCGTAGTTTCTTCATCTGTGTTTGGCTTTCCCTGCGGTAGTGGAAAAATTGCTAAACGCGGCAGTTGAGGAGTAAGTGTACTAGTGTACAGGAAAATGTAAACTTGCTTCATCTTAGCTGCATGTATGCCTCACCTAGTGCAGCTTTGTGCTAATTAGTTCTATGATGACGTTTGGTTAGGTTGCCGACCTCTTGCGATGTATTTTCGATTTGGAGATGATAGTGGATGGTGATTAGGCTACAGATTTCGTGCAATACATTTTGTTCACTTGAGTGACTGCGGCAGGACTTTTGGTTACTCCACTGTTTAGGCCAACGATGAAGTAATGTCCCAATATTACTAGATCGAGTTCCCAGTTTGGTTTACTGTCTGGAAAAAAACTTCAAACATCAAACAATTTGGGAATAAAGCATGGCGAAATAATCCTTGTGTTTAATATAGTAACTTCCAACAATTTGACGATAAAGCATGGTGGAATTAATAATTCCTGTGTTTGTGCATAAGAGCTTCTTTTTTATGAGCATCTTGTTTCTATGACGAGCATGTTATTACCATCACCCGTTACAGTTAGTTAATCTTCCATGTATTTGCTAATGGGATAACACTTACAGTGGAGCATGTTACTGGGTTGGAACAATATATTTTCCTTTTTTATTCTGATATTGTAAGATGCAATACAAAAATGTGCGCCTGATGTAGAAGGACAATAAAAATGTGGTACGATTTTTTTGTTAAATTTATCCTTAAAATGTTTTTATACCCAAAAAGAAAATTCAATTAAATAAGATTTTTTTAAAATGTTTTATACTGCTAGCACCTACCGAAACAATGAACTAAAATATATGCGTAATTGTCTCGGTTCAAGCGTCCTCTTGTATTGCTCTCCTGGGGCAGCACTGTAGGCCCCGGATCCTAGAACCTGAGCACCTCCCTTTGATCTCTTCTCCTCGCCTCGCCATTGGTGGCGGCAATGGCGGGGCACCCCCTTCCAAAGGTACATAGTGGGTGTGATGGCGGTGCTCTCACCATGTAGGCGATGGTGGTCTTCCTTTAAGATGGCAGTTGTATGATCCGTGGTGTAGGTCTCCCCTACCATGATTGGCCCATCCATGGAGACGTCAACATGGTTAGGTAGCAGGCACTGGTGAGTCGCCCACACAAGTTGGCTAGATCCCCTGCGTTGTTGCTCATTACGCATGCCCCCATGCCAACCAATTCTTGCATTCGTGTCAGCGTTCTTGTTTGGTCGGGCTTGGCATCACGGGCGCAGATGGATTCCTAAGTCCCTTTGGAGGCGGGTGTCGGCGTTCTGAGAACGGGGTTCCCCAGACATGTCTGCCTGCGGCGTGGCTCAAGGGGTGGCCCAGTACGGGCCATCTACATCAACCCAAGCTCAAGACCCTCGCGAGGGGCCAAGCCTCGCGGGGCGGACGACGTAAGGCTTCCTCGGGGGCGGCCTAACCAGGCAGGCTTGCAAGGAGGCGGTGAGATCGAGGCAAGGAGTACCTCGCGACGTGCTTGTGACGCAAGCCATGACGATCGAGACCAGGCGGGCGCCACGCGGGCGCTAGCCCGCGCAGTGTCCATGTTTTCTCTTTGGTGCAAAGGGGGCAAGCGCAGGCGCGGAGTACCGAGGCATCAAGCAAAGGTTACCATATCGGTGCAACGAGACCAAGACCAGCAGAGCGGCAGGACGGAGGTCACTGTGGAGCCCAGAGCGGCGTCATCGCCAGTGCCTTTGGCAGTCGAAGACCAATTTTAGTCAGGATAACTTGTACAAAATGTTCCCCTTCAAAATGGCCGTTGTTGGCTCCCTTCCCGCTCAATATTTGGGAAGAGGACCAGGGCCTCTATAAATTGAGATAGCCACCATAGTAGCGAGGCATCTCATCTAGATCTGGTTGAACTCATCCCAAGTAGAACACCGCATCAGCTCAAGAACACCCCTCACGAGGCTGTTCTTCCCCTGTACTATTCATCATAAGCCCCAGAGGCAATCCACCACACCATAAACTAGAATAGGGTATTACACCACAACGACGGCCCGAACTAGTATATACCATGTGTCCCTTGTGTTGTTCATTGTGTAGCTTAGATTCGTGACGAGGCGTTGGGACATGGATCTATAGGAAGTAGATCTTCGCGCGCACCCCAGAGTTCGAACCTTAAGGGTTTTGCCGGAATCCGATATCCGACATTTGGCGCACCAGGTAGGGGTGCGCCGAAATCCTCCTTCCGCCGATCTGCGTTCCACTGCTTCGTCGCATCCATGTCTGGCGACCCGACGGCCAACACCGACCGCTGGGCGGCATGGCCTACCCACGATGCGCCGCCTGCCCAAGGTGACCTCAACCCCGCACCTCAGGCAGCCCGCGCTCCGCAGAACGCTGCGGGGCACAGGCGACGCGGTCAAGCGCCACCTGCCCTCACCTCGCGGCAGGTGCGATCAGCAGCAAGGGCCTCAAACCACGCCATGGCCACAGCACAGCACACCCGACGGGAGCAGGCGAACATGAAGGCCGCGCTCACGGTGGCTCGAGAACTGCTACGGTGCAGGTAGCAAGAAAGCGGCCATGACGTGCTGCTGGAGTGCGTCGTCGAGCTCCTGGATGCCGCAGCTTCAGGGGCGCCCCCTTTCTGCGTCCAGCTTCCACCCCAGGCCCCGGGCGAATCACACCGCGGGCCCATCCGCGCCCGTGTGCCCTCAGGCGTACCCCAAGGCTTTGTCAACACCAGCTCGACCATCAGCGCCGGACGTCAAGCCGTACCAGCACCGCCCCTGGTGAGCGAAGGCATGCGCATCACCGCCTATGGCTCGGGCGGGCCGCCCCCCTATCACCCCCAAGATGGTGCTTCGAGCCAAGCCGCGTGGAGCGTGGGGCACTACGGCGAAGTCTTCGGGGCGGCGTCCCCGGAGGCTTACGTGCCCCACATGGTGGATCGGGAAATACACACTAGAAGAAGACCACGGCTCGTTCCTTGGGCCAGGCTGGGAGGAAGAGACGCCGGAAGACGAGCCCTTTCAGGAGCCTCAAGGAAGCCTCGCAAACCGCACCAGCTGCAGCAGCTATCGGGTACCGCTAATTCCTCAGGAGCAAGCTTATGCTAACCATGGGTCGTAGGAAGTTCAGGACGTTGCAGCGGAAGGCTGCCTCAGTTAGGCAGCCTCCCTTCCCTCAGGAGGAGTGCACTGGGGGCTGCAGGAGAGGGGTCGGGAGCCAGGCCCCTCCCCACGGTGCGCAGAGCAAGGTGTTTCTCGAAGGTAGGCCCTCTGCTGGGGAGGTGCCGCAAGGCCTTCCCCCGGCAAAGGACCCTTGGTCATCGGGGGAACTGCTGGCGTCCCCTTTACCCCATTGGCGTTGTCCTTGGTTTCCGGTCGCAGTCAATGGCGGTCGAGGGTGGCGCAAGGTGGGGCCCTCATCTGGTGATATGAAGCAAGGCCGGTACCTGTGAACAAGGCCTAGTGCCTGTGAAGCTCGCCGCTCGTGACACTCTCACGTAATAATGAGTTGGGGTTGTACATGCCCCGGAGTCTCCGGAGAGCTTCCCTCGGGCCTCGGGGGCTCCCTCCCACGCCCAGTGGCAGCACTTAGCTCCGCGCTAGTGAGAAGACGTTGAAGACTAGACTAGGTTTCGAACGCGGCATTTTGCTTTTCGCTCCCTTTTATGTGGTCAAGCTTTCTCGCTTCAGATTTAAGTTGAAATTGAATTTGTGTTTGCGTATGCGGGAGGGGTGTCTTGTCTTACTCGCGTGATTTCTCGTATTCCGGTTCCCGCCCAAGTTGGAATTCACACTAGCGGCCTCCCCCTCGCGAGCCGCTCGCGGGAGGGGCTGGGTTTGGCATCCTCGCGTGCGTCGTCCCGCGGCCAGCGCTCGCTCTTGCGAAGCTCTCACCAAATGGCCAACAGGTCTCCCGAAGGACCCTCGGAGAATCACCACAAGCCTAATCAGGTCTCGCCCAGGATAAAGGTAAAATCACAGCAACTGACCCATCACAGGGCTCGTAAACATCATGCGGGCGCCCACTCATTGCCATCCTTGACAGCGCGTGGACAACAATCCTTTTTACATGAGGGGCTTCCCCTCCCAAAATGCTCTTACAATCTTCAGGGCCACGCTCGAGCTTTTTCCGTGCAGGATAAACAGTAGGAGGGAGCGGAATCAATTGGACATGTCGCTCACCGCATCCTCTTGATTGTCTCCGGAAGCATCGCTGGTGCCACTGTCACTGTCGCTGGCTTGACCATAGCCGTCGTTGGCGCCACCTTTTCCGCTGTCAACCATGTCTCGTTCATCCGCAGCAACTACCACCCCGTCATCGTCAGAGGTGAAGGCCCAGACAAGTGCATCCACATTGTCCTCCACCCACCGCGCTAGGTCGCCTCGAATGACCACGAGCACTGGAGCAATGACAACGTCGAAGTCGAAGTGAGGATCCCTATCCTGAAGGTGGCTGAAGACACGGGAGAATGCATGCGCAAGCAGGCCGCGGCTCCTCTCCTCGGCAAGATGGCGAGCCCTCTGAGAGCGATTCTCCAGATGTGTCACCACGTCAGTGAAGAACTGGAGATTGCCAGCATAGTTAGTCACATGAGGTTGCAAAGCAGTCGCGTCACAGATATTGCCTAGGGCCGTGTTGGCCCTGTCCCTGAGCGTTTGGAGCATGGGGCCATGCATATGCTCCAGTGTCTGCCGCTGGCGAATCTCGTCTTCGTTCCGCCGTGCAATGGCCTCGGCGTCATCGACCCTCCATTGGAGAAGAAGCAGCTCAGCACGGGAGGAGGCCAACTCAGCTTGCGCCGTGGCTAGGGCAGCTGTGGTGGCCTCCGCACGCCGCATCGCTTCGGTCAGCTTGGTCCTAAGAGCGGCAGTCCTGCCCGCAGCCTCGACCTCGATCAGCTCCAACTTCTCGTCATACTCGCGCGCAAGGCCCACGCGAACTTCCTCCACATGGCGGTCAATCTCTTCTTGGACTCGGGCCTCCCGCGCGCTGACGTCGTCCTCTGCCTGGGTAACCTGGCGCTCCCTCGTCTCCAACCGCTCAAGATCGAGGTTGCGCTCGACAGCCTCTAGCGTCAGCGCTTCCTCGCGCTTCCAGAGCTCCTCCCCTTTGACAGGCGTCCCTTTCAGTGACGCAAGGGCAGCTTGGCGCAGCTCCACTTGCTTCTCTAGGGAAGTGCTCCAGGCTTGGAGCTCCCACGCGCGCTTCTCCACGATCTCGCGACGTCGGTCTACCTCCTGAGCCTCCTCAATGGCTCGGGAGCAGGCCTTTCGCGAGGCCACGAGAGATGCTTTGGCCTTTGCGTTGTCAAGATCACGCTGATGGCACGCAAGGCTGACGGCCACCTTCAGCTTGCGCTGCTCCTCAACCAGCCGCAGGCCTTCAGCTTCAAAACACGCATCCACATCCGCAAGCTCTCCACAGAGCAGGCCCATCGCGTCCGTCGCCTTCTGGAGAAACTCTTGGCGGATGGCGCTGCGCTCCCGCGCATGCTTGAGCACGTCGTCAATATCATCCTTCGTCGCCGGCGCTGGCGGAGGGCCCTGAAGTGGTTCGCCCCCTCTCGGCAGGGGGCTGGGGGTTGGTGCCCCCACAATCGCCGGACGGGCCCCACAAGGGACCCAGGTCGACGCAGGCCCATCCCCAGAAGAAGAGCCAAAGATCGACTTCAACCAGTCGCTGTCCACGATCAGAGAAGGAGCTTGGGGCAAGTAGGTCACGTCCTGGGCAAGGTCGCGAAGGAAAGGCGGCGAGGACACGGGCTCGAGGCACCATGCGGCCTGGCTTGCTTCCCGAGATGAATCCGCGTCAGGGGCGGCACGCGACCTTGCGCCACTCAAGGTCAATGATGGAGGCGAGGCCGGAGGAAGTTGTTCCTTAATAGATTCCGCGAGCTCGGCAGGGGGGGTCCTGAAAGGCCACCATCAGGAAAGAGACCAGCAATTGAGGAACTACAAGAATGAGGTACTTACTCGTCCATGGCGAAGTACTTCCTGTGCTTCAACAGACGGCAGGGGCGATCACTGCCACTCGAAGCCTCCTTCCTCTTACGGAGCGCGTCGAAGTCTATGCGGAACCGAACCAAGCCCTCGACATGAGGGCTGGCGCGTGGCGTGGACGAAGAAGCACCAGGGAGACCTGCCTCAGGGGCGCCAAGCTGGGAGGAGCGATCAGGTGCCACCTCTTGGTGGCCTGCCAAGGCTTCGGGGGTTTCAGCCTCGGGAGCCGTAGGTTGCGTCCCCTCATCAATGATAGCCTCAGGACGGGCTTCGCAAGCTCCGGAGGATGACGCCTCGGGAGCCCGCGTGACATCGGCATCTCGACACCAGATCCCCCAGCCTTCAGCGATGCTTGCCTCCCTGCACCACCTCCTGAGGCAAGATCGACGTGGGCGATGGGGAGAGGAGCCACGGCGATGGGATTTTCACGGGGCCCCATGAGGTCAGTTGGGTGCAACCCCCATTCGTCGAAGCGGGGCATCTGCCTCGCGAACTCGGCCTTGCCAGAGCAAAGATACAAGAGGCCACCCCATGTCGGATGTCGCCTAGAGAGGGGTCGCCAGTCAAGACCTTTAGCACCTTCCTCAGCGTTTCAGGCGCAAGATCCTCCTCCCAAAGCCTCATGCGGTCTTGATACCCAATCAGGGTCCACATCGGTCGGAAGTGGTGCTGGAGAGGAGCTATGCGACACTGGAGGAACTCCTTCACCACCTGGGGCGCCGTCAGACCGAGCGCCCTCAACCTCTCGAATCGGCGCCAGACAAAGGCGAGCTGGGGGCTCGCGAGCTCCTCATGGCCCTAGCCTATATTGGGGATAGCAGGCAATGTCGGATGCGCGAGCAGTGGGCTGGGCATCCCGACATCCACGTACAGCCACAGCGTCCGGAACCCGCTCATGGAAGGTGGAAGACCAAAATCAATACCCGAGGCGGCCGTCTCAGGCACGGCCTGGAAGCTCACGCACCCCGACCACTGGAGTGGGTCGGTTAGGCGCAAGGAGAAGAAGTGGGGCAAGAGGGCAATGGAAGGGGCAATGCCCACCATGGTTTCGCAGACGAAGGCGAAGATAGCAAGAAGAGTGACGGATTCAGGGTCGAGATGCATCATATGGATCTGGTAGTGGGAAAGCACCGCATCGAAGAAAGCAGAGAAAGGGGGAACCAGGCCGGCACACAGGGCGTCGGCGAAGAATCGAACCTCCATGACGATCCTGTTGAAGGAGGCATGGGACACGGGCCAAGCCGTCGTCCTTCCGCACTCATTAAAGCTAGAAGCGAGGGCGGAGTGGACCCTGTCCAAGGCTTCCAGATTGAGTATCAGCTACCGGCTGACGGCGAGCGTGATTGTCGGAGACGATCTGGACGAGGGCGTGGGCTTCTTCCCTTTCTCCTTTTTCGTCGGTTCCATGGCAGCGGAAGGGAGCAGAGCTCAGGTCAGATTGGAGGTGGAAGTAGAGGCTCAAGGAAGAAAGGGAAACAGGAAGCACGCGGGCAGCAAGGAGGGAATAACTATGTAAAGCTTTGTGTCCGCCTAGCCAGGCGGAAATTGGGGGAGCATGGGGAAGCGGAGACGCCCACGTCCAATCAACCGCCACGCGGCGACCAAGGCCCCAGGCTGTTGGGGCCTGCGGCGCTCCGCACTTGCCCTTTCGCTTCGCTGCTAAGCCAAGTCCAAGCGCGCCTTGGGCCCGGGGGCTACTGTCGGCGTTCTGGGAACGGGGGTCCCCAGAATTGCCTGCCTGTGGCCTACGGCGTGGTTCAAGGGGTGGCCCAGTACGGCCCATCTACTTCAACCCAAGCTCAAGACCCTCGCGAGAGGCCAAGCCTCTCGGGGCGGATGATGCAAGGCTTCCTCAGGGGCGGCCTCACTAGGCAGGCTCACCAGGAGGCGGAGAGATCAAGGCAAGGAGTACCTCGCGAGGTGCTCGTGACACAAGCCATGATGATTGAGACCAGGCAGGCGCCAGGCGGGCACCAACCTGTGTTGTGTCCTCGTTTCCTCTTTGGTACAAAGGGGGCAAGCGCAGGCGCAGAGTACCGAGGCATCAAGCAAAGGTTACCATATCGGTGCAACGAGACCAAGACCAGCAGAGCGGCAAGACGGAGGTCACTGTGGAGCCTAGGGCGGCGTCATCGCTAGTGCCTTTGGAAGTCGAAGACCAACTTTAGTCAGGATAACTTGTACTAAATGTTCCCCTTCAAAATGGCGGTTGTTGGCTCCCTTCCCGCTCAGTATTTGGGAAGAGGACCAGGGCCTCTATAAATAGAGATAGCCACCATAGTAGTGAGGCATCTCATCTAGATCTGGTTGAACCCATCCCAAGTAGAACACTGCACCAGCTCAAGAACAAACCTCGTGAGGCTGTTCTTCCCCTGTAATGTTCATCATCAGCCCCAGAGGCAATCCACCACACCACAAACTAGATTAGGGTATTACACCACAACGGTGGCCCGAACTAGTATAAACCTTGTGTCCCTTGTGTTGTTCATTGCGTAGCTTAGATTCATGATGAGGCATTGGGACGTGGATTGGTAGGAAGTAGATCTTCGTGCGCACCCTAGAGTTCGAACCATAAGGGTTTTGCCGGAACCCGATATCCGACAGCGGGCCGCCAGGATCCACAATGGCGGTGCTCGTGAAAAATGGCGATCCTTGGTGGCGTGCAAGTGGTCTTCTAGGCGTTGTCAAATTAGAGAGAGAGAGAGAGAGAGAGAGAGAGAGAGAGAGATTCCACGAGGTACGATGATGTGCCATGCAAATATAACAATGGTGCATGCATACGTATTGTCTGGTTCGTTTGGTGAAAACTCTAAGTGCCATGAGATTAATCATTGAGTTGTTGAGCCTTGGAGAGAGAGTAAGAGAGATGGCATGAGGTGGCATGCAAAGATAACATAGCTGCATGCATACTTACTCGTTCGGTGAAAATTATAAGTGTCATGAGATCAAACATTGACTTGTTGAGCCTTAGATTGAGAGAGAGAGAGGGAGAGAGAGAGAGAGAGGGAGAGAGAGATAATGTGCCATGAGGTGCGACACAAACATAAATAATGTGCATGCATATTTGTTGTATGGTTCAGTGAATGAAAAATATAAGTGCCTTGAGATCAATCATTGAGTAGTTGAGCCTTGGAGAGAGAGAAAGAGAGAGATAAAGAGAACATGCCATGAGGTGCCACACGAACATAACAAATGTACATGTATATTTATTGTATGGTTCGATCGATCAACAAGCTTCCTAGCCAGAGAGAGAGAGATGCCATGAGGTGCCACATGAAGATAAGAAAGGTGCATGTATACTTACTCTATGGTCCGTTCGGTGAAAACTATAAGTGCCGTGAGATCAAACATTGAGTTGTGGAGCCTTGAAGAGGGAGTGGGTGTGTGAGAGAGAGTAAGAGCGATAACATGCCACGAGGTGCCACACGAACATAACAAAGGTGCATGCATATTTGTTGTATGGTTCGGTTGGTGAAAAATATAAGTGCCTTGAGATCAATCATTGGGTAGTTGAGCCTTGGAGAGAGAGATAGAGAGATATAGAGAGAGAGAGAGCATGCCATGAGGTGTCACACGGACATAACAAGGGTGCATGCATATTTATTGTATGGTTTGGTCAATAGACGAGCAAGAGAGAGAGAGAGAGAGAGAGAGAGAGAGAGAGAGAGAGAGAGAGATAGAGATGTTGTGACTTTGGGGTCATCCAAATCGGTTGTTGTGACCTTCCATAAAAATTTCATCCCCACTACAAGTACTTCTCTCAACACGCATCCTTCCACCACATCAAGTGTGCCATGTCAGCATCCACTAGCACTATTTTTCATCCATGCACTCCCACCTCGCAAAGTTATGATTGTCATGCATGTCTGTCACATCATAATTAGTCACGTAATTATCCATGTCATGTGCATCTTAGACAAACTTAAGTCATTAGCATGTCATTTCATTCATGTGGTATGAAAATTTGACTGCAACTAGTTGTAGACGTTGACTGTTAAGATGGATAAAGAGTGAAAATATGAATAGGTGAAGGCAATATTGTTGGAAATATGCCCTAGAGGATACAATATTGTATTATTATATTTCCATATTCATAAATAAGTGTTTATATTTCATGCTATAACTGTTTTGATCCTGGAATATACGATTCAATGGAAAACTTATATGCACGTGTGATACATCCATTTTGCATCATGTTTTCCTACTATTATTTATAGTGTTTTTATTCAATATAACACTTTGTGGAGTAATTCCAATGCCTTCTCTCTCATAATATGCAAGGTTTACACAAAGAGGGAGATTACCGGCAGCTGGAATTCAGGACCTAAAAAGGCCATGTTAGATATACCTATTCTGCACATCTCCAAATGAGCTGAAACTTTACGGAGATTTATTTTGGAATATATAAAAAATATTGGAGAAAATAAATATTAGGGGGGTCCACCCAGGTGCCCACTAGGCACCAGGGCGCGCTTACCCCCCATGGCGCGCCCTGGTGGGTAGTGGGCACCTGGGTGGACCCCTCTGGTATTTATTTTCTCCAATATTTTTTACATTTTCCAAAATAAATCCCTGGTGGGTAGTCGGCCCCCTGGCCATCCTCCAGTGCCCATCTTCTGGTATATAAGGTCATTTTCCCTAGAAAAAATAGAGAGAGAACTTTCGGGATGGAGCGTCGCTGTCTCGAGGCGGAACCTGGGCAGGAGCACTTTTGCTCCCAGCGGAGCGATTCCGCCTGGGATACTTCCCTCTAGGAGGGGGAAATCGAAGTCATCGTCATCAACAACAACCCTCTCACCTTGGGAGGACCAGTCTTCATCAACATCTTCACCGGCACCATCTCATCTCAAAACCCTAGTTCATCTCTTGTGTTCAATCTTGTATCAAAATCTCAGATTGGTACCTGTGGGTGACTAGTAGTGTTGATTACATCTTGTGGTTCATGCTAGCCAGTTTATTTGGTGGAAGATTATATGTTCAGATCTATTATGCTATTCAATACCCCTCTAATCTTGAGAATGAATATGTTTTGTGAGTAGTTACTTTTGTTCTTGAGGACATGGGAGAAGTCTTGTGATAAGTAATCATGTGAATTTGATATTCGTTTGATATTTTGATGATATGTATGTTGTGATAGGCTTAGAGGTGTTATGTGGATGTTGACTACATGACACTTCACCATCTTTGTGCCTAAGGGAAGCTTGTTCAAGTAAGAACAACACCCAAGCACCAGTCCACCCACATATCAAATTATCAAAGTAGCGAACGTGAATCAAACAAACATGATGAAAGTGACTAGATGAAATTCTTGTGTGTCCTCAAGAACGCTTTGCTTACTATAGGAGACCATTCCGGCCTATCCTTTGATATAAAATGGATAGGGATACCTTAATTCTCTTATTGTTACTATTGCTACTTATTCCTCATTACAATTATCTTGTTATCAAACTATCTATTACCGACAATTTCAGTGCCTACAGAAAATACCTTGTTGAAAACCGCTTGTCATTTCCCTCTGCTTCTCATTGGGTTCGACACTCTTACTTATCGAAAGGACTACGATTGTTACCCTATACCTATGGCTCATCAAGACTCTTTTCTGGTGCCGTTTCCGGGGAGTGAATAACTTTTGCTGAGTGGAAATTGGTGAGGAAACATTTATATTACATGCTGAAATTTACTGTCACTTGTTACTATGGAAAACAATCCTTTGAGGGGTTTGGTCGGGGTATCTTCACCTCGATCGGAAGCACAAAGATTTGCTCCTCAACCTACTGCACCGACTAAAAATATTTGTTATGAGATCCCTTCAGGTATGATAGAGAAACTGCTAGCTAATCCTTATACAGGGGAAGGAACACTACAGCCTGATATGCACCTAATCCATGTGGATGAAGTTTGTGGATTATTTAAGCTTGTAGGTTTACCCGGAGATGAGGTTAAGACAAAGGTTTTCCCTTTATATTTTGGGGAAAAAGCAATGACATGGTATAGGCTATGTGATGATATTGGAGCTTGGGACTGGAATCAATTGAAATTGGAATTTCATCAAAAAAATATGCTATGCATCTAGTTCATCGTGATCAGAATTATATATATAATGTTTGGCCTCGTGATGGAGAAAGCATCGCTCAAGCTTGGGGAGGCTTAAATATATGATGTATACATGCCCCAATCATGAGCTCTCAAAGGAAATTATCTTACAATTTTTTTATGATTGGCTTTCTCATGATGATCAAACATGCTTGATTCTTCTTTGACTGGCTCTTTTATGAAGAAAACTATTGAATTTAGGTGGGAGATTCTTGAAAGAAATTAATGCAACTCCTAAGATTGGGAACTCGACAAAGGTAATGAGTCAGGTATGACACTTAAATTAGATTATGTTAAATCTTTTTATTGATACCGAAGCTTTTCACAAGTTTAGCACTAAATATGGACCTGACTCTGAGATAGTTGCCTCTTTTTGTGAATCACTTGCTACTCATGTTGACCTCCCTAAGGAGAAGTGGTTTAAATATCATCCCCCTATTAAAGAAAAGATTGAGGAGCCACATTACAAAAAAATACACTTCCGTGATGATACGTGTTTGTCATAGTGGGTCATGTTTTCTATCATGCATGTACATCCATGACGATTTTAGGACAGAATCAAGATAGTCATACCTGTGTTGTCGTAGAAGTGTTCCAAGACAATACCAAAATTATCATCACGGAAGTGTTCACTTCCATAACTATAAATGATGCTTCATGGAAGTGCTTTCGTCAAGGGTAACCGAGACGTGGCATCCACCGTAACGGATCGCCGTTAAGCTATCGGGTCCGGTTTTAGATCAACAGCAACTACCAATGGCGATTTTCCACTTGTAAAATTCTCATTGGCGGGAGGAAACACGTGTTAGCTCGTCGTTGGGTCAGATAGGCATCTATGATATGTCGACACGTGTGACGGCCCAACATTGGCCAATTTAGCTTACAAAGGCCGGCCCATTTGACTTGGTCAAAAGCTAGCGGGCCGGCCCATGAAAAGCCTGTTAACGGTCTATTCGCATATAGCACATTTTACGGCCCGGTAACTAATGGCCCGTTATGGCGTTCCCGAAATCGTCCCAACGGTGTCATGTGGGTCGTCCAGTATAATACCAGCCCGTTTCATTTCCAGCCCATGTATGGCCAACGACGTATTTCGGCCCATACAAGGCCTTTCGTATCTTTGGGCCCTTTAGTGGGCCGCGGTGACTCTAGCCCATAATAAATAGTAAATTTCTTTATGCTGAGTAATGGCCCATGATTCACATCTTTCCAGCCCGTGTTAGCTTTCGGCCTACTGACGGCCCATACGTTCTTAGGCTCCTTTCCGGCCCTCAATTAGTTCTGGCCCATTACTGGCATGTTCCCCTAGTGGGGCAAATTCGGCCAGTCGTTAGAGTCGGCCCGTTTGTGGCGTGTTAACCCGTTGCGCCATTTCCAGCCCGTCCTAAATTCTGGCCCATTACCGATCCGTTATGCCTCTAACAAATTAAGCCTTTGCTGTCTTCTGGCCTATTAACGGCCCGTTGCCGTGCTGGCCCGATACCAATTATGCCCGTTTACGGCCCATGTGAGCCCATTTATCCGACGGCCCAAGGCCCACTGAATCTACGGCCCGTTGGAGGCCCATGTATCCAACGGACCGTAGGAGGCCCATGGATCCTACGGCCCGTAGGAGGCTCAAGGTTACCACGGTCCGTATATGGCCCATGGTTGTTGCAGCCACTAGCAAACCAAGGAAAAATAAGACTAGGGAAATAAATAAGCCAGAAACTAACACGAGGCTATTAAGGCGATTGCATAGATTACATACACTGGGCATCAAAGTTCGCCACCAGTGCAAATGTAGGGAACACCCTACACTATGCAAAAATGGCTTTCTATTTTCTTGAGCCAGTGGTTGCATGTTAAGAACAAATTTTGTATCGCAACAAAACAAATTACAACCATAAAAAAGGAAGGTTGGCATAAAAGTTAACAGTCCGGCAGATAAATGCACCACCAGAAGTTCAGAAGCTCAGTTCATTTGACCTGACTGTTACGTTTTCATGTTGGACTGTCTGATCGAGCACCATAACCTTCGCCTTCATGTCTCCTAGGCTCCTGAACAACATAGAAAATGTTTGATAGTCTGGTTTCAATACCATGCATATCTCGACGACATCGAACGATGGTGGTGCTTGTTTTGAGCTTGCATATCTTGATCATGAGGCAGTTTTGACGAGATTGCCTTAACAACCAACCCAGTATTACACAGGAACATGCTTTTGGCACTATTAGTGGACAGGTACTGACCCACCGCAGCAAGAGGTGACATTGCGGTTATAGTTGCCTCGTCACATTCAAAAGGTGGCAGTTCCACCATTTGTTCCATAGCTTGATGAAAAGTTGAGTTTTTACATTAGTAGTACCAGAACATAAGTTATTAAGGAGGTAGAAAGACTTAACAAAATAGCTTTGGTCTATATACAGAAGTTATTCTTGTGAACCTCTGTAAAATATTAGTTGTATTTTACTGCAAAGTACATAATAAAACCAGGTTCCAAACATATGACCATGTACCATGGCTAATGTATTGTCTATTTATTCACATTGTATTGACAGCTAAGGATAAAGAGACAAAGTTTATAATATAGTAAGCATAGTATGACATCATTCATATCATGAAACAACTGAGAACAGACAAACATGCAATTGTAACATTGTGTAGACAAGTCCAGCACGGAACTAGATTACAGATCAAGATCAAAGGAACATCACTCCTCTCTTTTAAACCTTGTAAGGTGCAACGATACGCTGAGACAATTGTGTATAAAATTGAAAAGAGTAATAGACATTGGCTACAAATCATGCAGTTCAATGCACAAGTCAGAGTAAGTAGTAGTTAAAAGGCATGAGGATTAAGGCCTTATAATTGCGGCTTTGACTGGTGTAGTCATGCCCTTCGTCTTGCTAGTGTGATAGTCCTTAATGATTTCCACAACATTTGGTTCAGGAACTTTTTGGTCCTTGCGGGATTTCCTCTACATTTGGAAGAAGTCAATATAGATCTGATAATATGGCACAGCAAAAAGAGTGAAACAACAGCTCGTAGTGTACAGTATAGCTACGAGATCCTGTCATCTGTTAGAATTTCAGTTCCATACGGTTGGGCTTGTTCTCTGAATAGTTCACCTACAAGAAGATAGATTTGTGAGGCACATGCGTAAATAGGAGTTCAACATGTGATCTGATCACATATATATAACGTACTTGATACTTTGGATCATACCAGTGTTTAACGAGGCCTCTCCAGTCTTAATCCGATATATTTTCCACTGGAGATGTTTGGGCAAGTTCAGTGTTAGCCTTGCCTTCAAAGTGAGTTTTCCTCAAGTTATATCGATACTTTCCCAGAGCAGACTTGAAAACATGGGTGCATGCTTGTCTGGTTGCATCATCTTGGCTATCAAAGTTGAACCGCATTTGTTGAAAATTATGGGAGTCTCATTACCAGCAACCTAGAAAGTATGGGACAGAGCAAGACGATATTAATTATTTCCATACATAACCATACTTACAGATAAATGGTCATGGAAGGTGTTGAACTGGGTTTCGTCTTTGTCATTCCTGTACTGAATACATGTTTGGAGGATATGTGCATGACACCTAACGACAACCACTGCCTCTAATACTAACTTGGCTGACTCTATAGCATCACGTGTCTTTTTAAACCTGCATCAAAATGGATCTCCATCCTTCCTCCCCTAGATTTAGTTAACCCATTGAGCATTATCCCCGATGTTTGTTTCCTCTTGCCCATAGGTTCTAGTCCAACAATGAACATAGGAAGTGTTAGTGTACATCAAACTGTGAGACTACATATAAAGAAGCATACAATTGTAACTTGACTGCAGCAACTACCTTCTTGCTGTTGAAGCACACAAGGTTCATCTTATCTTGCCAACTCGTCTTGTGTCAAGAGTGCTTCGGAAGTAGTGTCATGTGGCAAGGGAGCTTGGGAACTTGCTGCTAGCCGAGTTGACAAATGAGTAACTCGTGCATCTGGTGATACTCTGGAAGGTGTTGCAACAACTAGGGATGTCACTACTTGTTTGGTGGCAGCTATTAGTTTCTGTTTGGATTGTTTTGCAGCTGGTGTAGCATGGGATACCGTGTTTGTACAATTTTCTGGTGGACTTTGACCTTCTATTGCATCATCAGTACCAGCAGAATCTCCATAATTCTTTTGCTTCCATTTCCGTGCGTCCTGAGTACTAACACAATCCCCTGTCATTAGTGTTACTTCCTCTTTCTCTGTGCCATATAAAGTCAAGCCGACAAGAAAAAGGAATAAAAATTTAGTTCTTCAGAACAAATTGATGTGTGATACAGACGAACTGAACTTTGATGTTAGACAACCGCATGATAGGAGGAAGTAATATGTACGAAAAGCATGACGGCACTAGATAATCAGAACTATGATGTGTAAACTAAGCAGAAGGCATTTCAATAAATTAGAAGCAATGCAATGGAAGGTAGACACCATATGAAAGATGCTACAAATATCTCTCTGCCAAGTTAATAGTGTCTCGTCATAACTGGCATTTAAACAAATGTGAAGCAGTACAACAAATAAATCATATGCAAGATGCAAACAACATCACACAACCAAGTTAAAGGTCTCTTGATACTAGTACCATTACATATTCACAGCATTGCATATTCACAGCCACTACTACAGGATGCTACTAACGCAACACTACGATCAGAGACCCTTCGAGAAACTGTGTGTGATGCAATAATCGCAAACGGTGGTGTCAAAGAACCGTCTAAAATGTGCAAAATGTTTGCGATGACGGCTGCATAAAACAAGGTTCAGATTTTAGTTGCATGTGCGATGCAGGGCATATGGTTCAGTTCAGTTAACTTTTTGCGATGAGGAGGAACAAAAGAAACGGGCAGCCAGATGAAGGCATGTGCGATACACAACATACGATTCACTCGGATGAACTGTTTGTGATTAGGCAACACAAAAGAAATGGTCAGCCAGATCAAGGTATGTGTGTGATATACAGCATGCGGTTCACTCGGATGAACTGTTTGCGTTGAGACAATAGAACAGAAACGGTTCAATATAACAAGATGTGTGTGATACGCGGCAAACAGGTCTGTAATCAGAAATGTGTGTGAAGATCAATAACAACACAAACGATTCCTGTTAACAAGCTGTGTGTGTTGTGAGCAAACGGTTGCTGGTATACAATTGTTAGTGATTGATGAAATCATCACCGACAGGTTCCCTTGTTTAGTCCGTGTGTGATGTGATTTGCTCTGTCTACAGAGCATCAACATATATACTTAAAAAGACAGCAGTGCACAACCAAATGAAGCATACAATTAGACAAGTGACTACACACATAACATATTCACACACCAAAGAAAGCAATTACATGCATGCTAAACTAGGAGAAACGAGGATCTAATTAATCATCTACTTCTTGTTGCGACAACGCTTGCCAGTGCTCTGCTTCTGGCTGGATCCCTGGACGTTTTAGGGAAGGAGGCACTTCCTCATGTCAATGATCTGCATGTACATGTCGTAGCACGTGTACGCCTCCTTGGCTGCGTACACAACATGAGCTTTGTCGAGTTTCTCCATCCAGGCCGAGTGCCATTCATGCTTGTCCTTGTTGTAGGAATCCTTCATGTCTCTCTCGTCCACATAGGAAAAATTGCCATGTAAGCAGGCTATAAGCCCACTATTGCAGTACTTGCTCTTAGCGGCATGGCGGACCAACCGTGTGGGGTGCGAAGTGGCTTCTCTCGTGTGGGAGATGGAGGCCATCCCGCCCGGGCGCTAGGTCTGAGAGGACGACTTTCTCGTCAGTGTGAGACCTCTTTGTGGCAACTGTTCGCTCCCCACTAGCCTCTTTGTGTACCGTGGCAACCGTCCACTGCCTCTTCGCCTTTCCCTCTTGATTTGGAACTGCTGTCGCATGCTCTTCCTCCCTCCATTTTCCTTCACCCTTCCTTCTGCCATTGTTCGATCGTCTTCTCCATGGAGGGTACAGGCCGGAAAACAACCCTGTTATTCTTGCCCCGGTCTGAAAGATGACGTGGTGGAGGAACTCATTGATCGGTGCGACGTCATCACCTTGGCTAGCATGGAAGGTTCGTTCAAGTCCATTCTTGACTAAACAAATAGGGTTCAGGAGCGGTTTGATCTCCCCTATCTTTTTTGCCATGATGTTGGTCGCTGGCGTGGGGACAACGGAAGCCTCGCCTTTTGCAAGTTGATGCCACTTGATAATGATACATGTGATGTTAACATGCCATCGCTTGAGGGTAAGGCTTGGGCAGGCACAAATGGAGATTGGGTTGTTTATATTGGGTATAACTGCGAGTGGGAACTTTTGAATGTGTACACTTGTCACTGGGTTCCACTTTCAAAAATCACAGACTGCCCTGAGGTTGAGCACACAGATGATCTACGTACGTTCAAATATGATCATGCTGACTGTCGTCTACGAAAGATAGCAATTTGTCGAGTTCCCAACCGCTCTTGGATTACAAGAACTATGAAGTTGTTGCTATCTTCAACAAGCTTGTTGCCGTCCTTACTTCCACTCCTCGATGGATATTGCTCAAAAATCAATTTCCGTACACGGATGAGTATTGTGATGCAATTCAATATGAGGGTCTTGTGTTTGCTGCCACCACTCGTGGCACTGTTTTTGCATGGAATCCTTATAATTTTGGTACGTTTGTCTTCCACCGTAATTATAATTGTTTCATCCACATGCATGTGGGTTAGCTAGTTTCCCTTTACTAATTAACCTTCTTGTGTTTCCAAGGTCATGTGAACATTCCACCACCTATACTTGAAAAAATTTATAACCAAGGGGGAGATGACGATGTTTATGATCACGAGCATGTTGACGAGCATGACCTATATACTCAGTGGCACCTGGAAACTTATTCTGATGGATCACCTCTTCTTGTATGTATACAGGGCACTGTTGATGTTACTAATGAAGAAGATGTTGTCTCCCATGGTCGCACTCTTCGGACCTATTCCAACATCCGTTGCAGGGTATTCGAGATGGATACTCATGTGCTAGCGCCAACACCTTCTCCCCGGTTTAGTATTGATAGTCTTGTAGAAAACTCGCTCTTCTTTGGACAAAACTATCCAATGATGGTGAAAGGCGATCCAGCTGCCGTTGACACAATGTTACTACCATTTATGAGAAGCAACTGTATCTATACCTCGAACATTGCTATGGTTCCCTACCATGGCTATCACAATACGCGTCCTGATATAGGCCGCTTCAGCCTGGATGATCAGCCATGCGTTGGTTTCGAGATTGACAATAGCTGGCCCTTCATAGAGAATCAGTTATGGTTCAAAGCAAGCATTTCGAACGCCGAGGATTGGTTGAGCTGAAGGTCATTTCATCGCTTTGTTATTTGTTGTGTGATAAAAACTTTAGTATTTACTAAAATATTTTGTTGGAAATAATCTATAATCCAACATGTATCCTCGTTGTCGTTGAGTGTTGATGACTTATTGTATATAATCCAAAGTATATTGTTTTTCTATTTGGATGATTAATGCTGCCACTTTATTGCTTAACTGAAGCCTGGCACGTATCCATTGTTGGTCTAACGCTGACGATTCGAATAAATTATCCGTTTGGGATATTGGTTCCCAATTATTAATAATCTCCTGTTTGTAATTAGATAAAGACTAGCAAAAAGGCACGTGCATTGCATTAGTATTTACCACGGCATGTCGGGTGCCAGTCCGTCATAGCATGCCATGTTTCATGAATTTCAAACAAGTTTTGGATTTACTAGAATTTAAAAACCAGGTACCTCAATGTTTGCGGCCGAGTGACGAGGGCAGGGTGTTTGACATTCATTCCCATTTATTTCATGGGACCTAAGCATGCAACCAAGGACACAGATTTGAATTTTCAACCAATTTATATGCATTAGAGCATGTGCATGTAGTTCAAATTTAAATTATGCACATAAATGCATTGAAAACTCAATTAATGCATAAGAAATGTGCTAACGAACCCTGAAAATTCCAAAAATTAACACAGCACTCATGTTGTTCTATGTTGACACTAGAGAAAAAGTTAAATCAAGAAGAGGCAACGGCTATCGATCGTCCAGAAAGGTGAAACGTTCCCTATCGAAACCATCAGGCTTGTTGTGAGAAGCTCTGGTTTGTGAGAAGCTTATACCCAAACCTGCCCCAAATGGGAAAAAATTTACCACGGCATGTCGGGTGCCATTTCATGATAGCATGCCAGGTTTCATGAATTTCAGACGAGTTTTGGATTTACTAGAATTTAAAAACTAGGTATCTCAATGTTTGCAGCTGAGTGACGATGGTAGGGTGTTTGACATTCATTCCTATTTCTTGCATGGGACGTAAGCATGCAACCAAGGACACAGATTTGAATTTCCAACCAATTTATATGCATTAGAGCATGTGCATGTATTTCAAATTTGAATTATGCACATAAATGCATTAAAAGGTCAATTATTGCATACAAATGTCCAAACGAGCCCGATAAATTCCAAAATTTAACACAACACTCATGTTGTTCTATGTTGTCACTAGAGGAAAAAATTGTAATCAAGAAGAGGCAACGGCTATCTTTTCGTCCAGAAAGGTGAAACGTTCCCTACAGAAACCATCAGGCTTGTTGTGAGAAGCTCTGGTTTGTGAGAAGCTTATATACCCCAACCTGCCCCAAATGGGACAATATTTTTACCACTGCATGTTGATGTTGTTCCATGCTAGCGTGTCAAGGTTCATAAATTTCAAACGCGTTTTCTATTTACTAGAATTTTGAAAAGTAGGTATCTCAATGTTTGCGGTCGAGTGACGATGGTAGGGTGTTTGACATTCATTCATATTTCTTTCATGGGACGTAAGCATGCAACCAAGGACACAGATTTAAATTTTCAACCAATTTATATGCATTAGAGCATGTGCATGTAGTTCAAATTTGAATTATCCACATAAATGCATTGAAAGGTCATGCATACAAATGTCCAAATGAACCCCGATAAATTCCAAAATTTAACACAACACTCATATTGTTCTATGTTGTCACTAGAAAAAGAATTGAAATCAAGAAGAGGCAACGGATATCGTTTCGTCCAGAAAGGTGAAACGTTCCCTACCATAACCATGAGGCTTGTTGTCAGAAGCTCTGGTTTGTGAGAAGCTTATATATACCCCAACCTACCCCAAATGGGACAATATTTTAACCACTGCATGTTGATGCCGTTCCTTGCTAGCATGTCAAGGTTCATAAATTTCAGACGCGTTTTCCATTTACTAGAATTTAAAAACCAAGTATCTCAATGTTAGCGGCCGAGCGACGGTGGCAAGGTGTTTGACATTCATTCTCATTTCTTGCATGGGACTTAAGCATGTAACCAAGGATACACATTCCAATTCTGAACCACTTTATATGTACTAGAGCATGTGCATGTAGTTCAAATTTGAATTATGCACATGAATGCATAGAAAACTCAGTTAATGTATAAAAATGTCCAAGCGAACCCCAAAAACTCCCAAAAAATGACACAATACTCGTGTTGTTCTATGTTGACACGAGAAAAATTTAGTAAGTAAGAAGAGGCAACATATATCATCTGTCCCCCAAGGTGGCATGTTCCCTACCAAAACCATTTGGCTTGTTGTGATAGAAGCTCCGGTTTGTGAGAAGCTTATACCCAAACCTGGCCCAAATGGGAAAATATTTTTACCACGGCATGTCGATGCCGTTGCATGATATCATGTCAAGTTTCATGAACTTCAGCCGAGTTTTTAATTTACTATAATTTTAAAACCATGTATCTCAATGTTAGCGGCTGAGCGACAATGTCAAGGTGTTTGACATTCATTCTCATTTCTTGCATGTGACCTAAGCTTGCAACCAAGGACAAACATTTGATTTTGCAACCCATTTTTAGGGACTGGAGCATGTGCTTTGATTTTGAATTGTGCACCTGAAATTGCTAAAAAAACAATTTAATGTATAAAATTTCCAAAAGAACCCTGAATAATTCCAATTTTTTTACGACACACACATAGTTGCATGTTCATTGCAGATAAAAGGTCTAGAAATTCAAACACTGCCCATTGCCGCTGTGACCCCATTATGTAATTCAAATCAAAATGAAAAATCAAGTAGATCCCACACAGTTTATTATCACCAATCATGTGAGATGCAGTACAAAATATCCTGGAGCACCGTCGGTGTATAGTACGCCTATGGCTTACGCGAGAAGGTTCGTCAGCTAAAGTCCATAGCCAGCGTGTCAAGCACACTAGCTCGCTCCCCAAATACTCCCGCCTCCGCATCCCTCGCAATCTCAAAAATATTTGCTCGCCCTTGATCCAAATTTTCAGTAACCCCGCCTTGTTACTCCCACCTAGTAAAATTTTCAATTGCCGCGGTATTTCCTCAAACACCACATTAACCCCCCCCCCTCCACACACACCACACACTCCACAAAACCTGCGCTCACCGACACACACCACCCCCGTAACCATTGGTAGGTCGCCGCCTCCATCCTCAAGCTCTGCTTGTGTGTCGGGGAGCTCGAGGAGCCAATGGCCCAAGAGAGGTTTATCGCGGCCTCTTCGCCGACGCCAGTGAGGTGGCCACCGAGGTGTCCCCGTCGTCCTTCGCGGGCTCTGTACCGATCCGTCGTTGCCGGTCCCGTGATCCGCCAGCCGCCGCGCCCCCATGCTGGTTCGAGGACTTCCCCATCCTCCCTTGGACCCGACAGCAGACGAGGTCCTACCTCGGGGTTCGGCAGCGGCGGTGGGGGACGTGGGTCCCCGAGATTACAGATCAAGAGATCCCCACCCACCGGTGGCTCAGTAGCTTCCACACGGCCGAGCTCGCGGCCGTGGAGTACGACCGCTGGCAGGTCCTCTACCGCGGCTCGGTGGCTAGGCTCAATTTCCCCTTCAGCACATGTCCGGTCACCTCGTTCCACCAGAGCCAGGGGTGGTGAGCTCGGCTATGGCGCGGGAGGACCGCGAGGCATGGGAGCGCCTCAAGGCCGAGGCCGCCGACGAGGCCTACATGCAAGAGTTATGCCAGCAGCACCCGGAGCTCGTGGAGGCGGAGCGAGCGATCTTTGCCGGCGCGGAGGGCGGCGAGGTTATCGCGTTCTCCTCGATGACAAGGTCAAAGGCGGCAAGGACGGCAGCGTGGAGGGCGTCCAGGTGGGCGGCGAGGACGAGGAGATCGACATCGACAAGTGGAGGAGTGCCTTCCCCAATGACCCTGATGACGGCACCGGCCCGGACCCGGCTCGTGGCACACCGTACCTGAGGAGGAAGGATTGGCTCGACCTCTACTTTGACCGAGAGTAGTTTAGCTTTTACGTTCAGTTATGCAAAACTATCTATGTTTATGTTTGAATGCATGCTACTTTCGGTTGAACCTGCTTTGAACTTGATCAAATTGAAGTTTACAACATTAAGTTTAGGTGATGGACTAGAAACGGTCAAAAATTG
>NC_041385.1:388035962-388105442 GCF_002162155.2 Triticum dicoccoides | reverse complement strand
AACTTTTAAAGGATCAGCTAGAGATGGCCTTACGCCTTGTTTATTTCAGTTCTTCACAATGTGATGCTCTATATGTTCAACTATTTGCCGTGCAATTCAATTTCATCAATAATAGTTTCAACAATACCACTATGAATTACGATATTTGGTTGCTGTCAAGGATATTGTAGTTAACATGCCTTTTTGTTTTTTTAACAATAACTAGTGTACTTTAGACTTGCACAATACCAGTTTGAATGACTATTTGCTTGTTTATAAATGTTATGCCTCATGCAGTTAACACACCTTTCCACTTCTTGTTTTGCTTAACTAGCTTGCTTAAGCCTGCACACTGAAGCTATCATTTGTAGATTATGTTGTCTACCATGGATATATTTGGTTGATGTTTAGCCTGTTGTGCTTAACATGCCTTTATGTACTCATACAAGACAATATTGAGAACAGTGCTGTTTTTTCCATCAAGTTAGTTTCATCGCATTGCTTATATGTACTCACTGTTCAGGATCTTGGTAGCTGGTACCATATAGCCTGGGGCTAATAAGGGATTAATCATCGAATCAAACATTTCACTGAATATATCTGTAACCCATTTATCAGTAGGTTAACTAGGGCCATATTTAATATATCTGAGGCTACATAGCAACATGAATTGTACTGAATGACTAAATATGCAATCCCAGGCTACACAGCAACAAGGAAGAGTGTTACCTTAATGTTCGTGTCACCTTAATGTTCTGATGATGTCTAGATATACGTGTATAAAATCTTATATAATGGGATGGAGTGAGTGTTGTACTACGTCATTTTGCAATTGTTGTTTAGCTTCTAATATTAACTTGGTGCTTTCAGGTACACATGTCATCGCCAAAGATCCACACTTCGACCCTTCCTGCGTATGTGGCAATGAGATATTCATGAACCAGCATCAAGTGAGGAAACTGATAAGGATTGTTATTAAAATGGGTCAAAAGATTTCAATCAAACAATATGTTTATACTTTATGCAAGACAACGATGAACTGCAGGATGGTAAGTAAGAACCCTGTAGCCTTCTTTTTACTGCCCATAATGAGTTGTGTTAGATGACAATGTCTGAATCTTTTTTCCTTTGCAGTTGATCCTGAAGCAGTTTACTCAAGGTTACCTCTCAAACTACATGATTGGCGGCTGACCATCACAAGGGGTTGGACTAGAGTCGTGCGTGCCTTCTGCATCCAGAGAGCATAATAGGGCCATTCTGCTTCACCTTGTTCAGCAACCAGAATGTCTGTCGCCTCTTTCTTTACCATCTATAATAGTACAAGTATAGAACCTGGTTCATCATTCTTTATTTGGTACTTATGTAATTCTTAAACATATGTACCTGTGAATTGATGCATTGGTTTTTTTAACCTGATGGATATGAATAAAGCTATAGCCTACTTTCAAGTTTAAATTAGGTACAATTTTAAATAGCAGCAGTTCAATTAGGGAGAATTTACGGTGTGCAGGTCATTACGGCGCACACGATTAATAAAGCACAGCGTGTGTGATATACATCATAATCCGAGATGGTTCATGGAGTGGAAACGTGTGTAACAATGCACACAATTGTTGTTTGCAAAGTGTGTGTGTGATGTCAGACACTATCACATACGGTGCGGGAAAACTAAATGTGTGTGAAGTCTACCTATCATACATGGTTTACAATCATGAACTGTTTGTGATGTGCCAGGCATCGAAAACGTAGAGCTAGTTTGATACGTGCCTAAAAAACTCCCATGCCTGGAATCTGTCTGGGTCTGGAATCTGCCTGGGTTAAGGTAAAAACCGCAAAACTCCGATTGCGATGGCAATTCCAGCACAAACGAGTAGCAAGGATGAATCGTTTCGGATATGCGAGACATCGGAAACGGTTATAGAGGGGCAACCGTATGCATCAAGGCTCCCTATCCCGACGGTTTTTGGGTCATGTGGGAAGGACCCCCCTATCGCCCACACTCACTAGGTGACGATTCTGAGCGCCGTCGCAGAAAGGGGTTAAAAATCATTTGTATAGCACCAACGCGTACCAATGAGCTATAATATGTAAACTAAGCAGAAGGCATTTCAACAAATTAGAAGCAATGAAAGCTCGACACCATATGTAAGACGCAATGAATATCACCCTACCAAGTTAAAACTATCTCGTCATTAGTGCCATTTTAACAAATTAGTAGTACAAGCTGGAAAATAATGTGAGATGTAAACTCTACCAGACTCCCAACTTAAATGTGTCTTGTGAAAAGTGATTGTTGCAGGTTACACAACAGTAGTACTTTGATGTAAGAACATGGTGTGATAGACAGATATTGTATATGCTAGAAACATGAACATGTGTCTTATTCACAAGTATAATGTGAAAGTAAGCAGATGGGATTCAACAAAATTAGAAGCAATACAAGCTAGACATCATACATAACATGCAACCACATATAATAGTGTCATGTTAGAGGGAACAGTTGTGATGGTGGACAAGGGGAGACGTGCTCATCATCAACACAACTACGTTGACTGTCTATGCATGTGTTGTCTTCCAAATCTTGTTGGGGGGGGGTGGCGGAGTAGAATGTGTAGAGGCCCTCTGTTTCAGTTGTTTGGAAGGAACACCTTTATCCACTGCCTTGCTAATTTCCTTCCGCTTTATTGATTTTGCATTGTCAAGTAAACCCGACAAGAAAAAACAATAAAATTCACTCTTCAGAACTCATTCATGCATGATAGTGACAACCACTACATTGATGTAAGGCAAACACATGATACGAGGATGGAATATGTACGGAAAACAGGATGGCATTGCATATTCACAACTATTTGTGTAAACTAAGTATAATTAATTTAAACAAACTACAAGAAATACAAGCTAGACACCGTATACAACATGCAAGACAATATCACATAGCCAAGCTAGAGAAAGTACCTGGGATGCTGGTTTCACCGGAAGACCGCCATCAGTCCTTGCCTTAAACTTTTCCTTCCTTTTTGTTAATTTTATTGCCTTGTCAAGTCAAACCTACAAGAAAAATGAATAAAAATTCACTTTTCAAAACTCATTGATGCAGGATGCTGACGAGCACTACTTTAATGTAAGGCAACCGCATGATAGGACGATTGAATGTGTAAGAAAAAAAGGACAGCATTGCATATTCACAGTTGTGATGTGTAAACTAAGCAGAAGGCATTTCAGCAAATTAGAAGAAATTAAATCTTGACACCATATGACATATGCAATGAATATCACTCTACCAAGTTAAAATTGTCTCATCATAAGTGTCATTTCAACAAATTAGAAGTAGTACAAGCTAGAAAAGAATGCGAGATGTAACCTAAATATCACACTCCCAAGTTAAACGTGTCTTTTGTGTTCGGAAACGAACACGTCACCGTGTACCTCCAACGCCGAGGGTGATGCACCGCAGCTCACGTCGAAGGAGACCCGTCCGGAAGCGCGGTACACAGGCAATCCAGCGGGTGCTTTTGAGGACCCGAAACCCCACACACCCGGGAGGGACCCTGTCTGGGCGCACGGCGGCTATGGGTTGCCCTATGTCGACTTGATCGCCCCTAGGGCCTCGAGGTTCGCCGCACTGCAAACGAAGAACGAACAAAGAATGAGGGAGAAGAAGAATAAGGGAGAGAGATAAAAGTAAAGGTAAAAAGTGCTAGATGAATTGATTGATTGTGTGTTGTTCAATCGGCCGTCACCTCTTAGGTATATAAGAGACGGATGGACTTACCGTACAAGAAAAAGACTCCAAATCTTTCCAAAATTAACTGAACTCGGATTTAGGTAAGTTTGGAACATCAGTTCGGTCTTCAAGTCCCACACGTCACAAACAACCTCGGATGAAGATGAGACCAGAGGCAAATTTGAAAGTTTCGACGAAACGAACAACTTTTGTTTTTAACGTTTTTCGATTCAAGGCCATATTCACGACCGAATTACTCATGCAAAACATATGGTTACTCACGCTGTTCATCACACACCGTGTCTTGTGGGGCGCGCCATATTTTGCCTCCTGGTTGGGCTGCATTCTGATGGATCTAACTTTGGCATACGAACTCGGATTGGGACGGCGTTTATATCAAAATCGACCGTTTCGACAAGACGAAGACAATTTGTGTAGAATGGTTTCCCATTTGAGGTCTTCTTGGGGGCTTAATCAGCCAAACCGTACTCTAAATATAAGATATTAGTACTTTCAGCATATTTTCGGCCTTCGAGATGAAATCGGACGGTGATGGCCCAAACTTCAAAGATGTTCATATCAACAATACGGAACTCTTTGATGTATATCACTTCTCCATTTGAGGCCATCTTAAATAAGTTCTTGACCGTGCCAAAATCTGGTGTCAACACATGCCCCCTGTTTTTGGTCAAAGCTTGTGTGCCGAAAAATAAATTGCACATAGCTTGATCTAAGGACGATGTCAATACTCCATCGGCCATTTTGCATGTTCTTAGGAGGATAAGTTTATATCATCCATTGCTTGTATGAATATTTTGACGCAAACTTGGGTGAAACTTTCTCAACTTCATTAATCTGACTATAAAGTTCCATAGATATGCATGTCAAAACCATCCATCAACCATATTGTCCACCCTTCTTCTAGGATCTTGCAGATAATAAAAAATGAACTTTCTCAAATCCTTGCTTTCGCCAGCATAAAAAATTCGTTAGTAGCCAGAGCAGTGGTTTTTGGTTCGGCCTTATCTACATTGGCAAGAATAAGCATCGGCTATTGATAGATATATGCAATACACCACAATCAACATAGTAGCCAGATGCTTGATGTGTCAACTCATTTGCTCTTCAATTGTCATGTCTAGATATATGAGCGGTATTAGAGGAAACCTAACGTAAAATTTACATTTAGACATACCTCAAGATAATTTAAAAGTGATTCGTCAAAACATTGATAACTCTTGGATATATTTTGCACTATACTAATAACTAATCACCGAAAGCCTCACTATGTAAATCACCTATAGCAAGGAAAAGCTCCAATCTGAATATCAATGCATATTCGGCTTGACCATTTGTGCATATATATTTTAACCGGCATGAGCCTTCACAGAATAGCACCATAAGGATATATATAAACAACACCAACACCTTGGCCATTGCTACAAATTTAACAATAAATATATAATCACCATGGTACTAGAGAGATAAAGCTAAAATAAGTATTATCCATGATGTTAATATGATGCTCAATAATAAAATCAACCATGATTTGGCTTTATGTAAATTCTGAAAACTAATAAGCCAAAGCACACCCAATCAAAAAGTTTTTCCACTTTGCAGTTTTGGTGAATTGGTCTATGCATTATATCTTCTATGCAAGCATTTTTCTCAAACTCTACTCAAACTAAGGACGAAGTTAGAATACCACACCGACCATTCTTAGATATATTCTTAGGGCGATAGAAAATATCGGCCACTACCATGAGGTCCATGTAGAATGCACCCACCAAAGCTTGAATAGGCGAAATAAACAAATGAAGTAACAATAAAATATTTTGGCCCCTTTGTATTAGCAACAAAAATGTAACTAACCAAATGTATAGTGATTTGGGAATACCCTCTCATGATATGGAAAATTATGTTGCATCCATGGATCAAAATAAATCCATGGAGGGTAATTGATCATACCTGAGGATGAATTCCATGGCAAAGGCATCAATGGCATGGTTGAAGAAAATAGATGATGTGCTAACCGAAGATTTTGATGTTGTGATGCACACCTTTGGCTTAATTGTTTGTTCCTTCCATCCTTCTCTTTCTTCACTTTTATTGTACTTGTTACAATAGAAGCATGCACATCATTTTTCTTTTGATTGATCCTCTTGGGAATCCATGCCATCTTCTTCTTTTTTAGCTCTTGTGCACTAAGATTTTGTAATTCCTTCTTTTGCCAATACGATAAGCTGAGTGGGCATTTCGGCTCTGTCGATGTTATTGATACAGGGGTACCCAGACTTACCTGCCTGCAGCCCACGGCGTTGCTCCATCGACGGCCTGGTACGGCCCAGCTTCGTCATCAACAACTCAAGACCCTCATGAGGGGCCAAACCTCGCGAGGCGGACGACACCAAGACCTCCAGGGGGATGGCCCCCCTCAGGCTGGCTCCCAAGGAGCGGAGATTTATATGCAAGGCACACCTCGCGAGGTTCGGCTGATGTAAGCCATGACGACCAAGGCCAAGCGGGCGCCAGCAGGCGCAGAGTACCCGTTTCCTCTTTGGAGCAAAGGAGGCAGTCAGCAGGCGTAGAGCCCCGAGGAATCAACCAAAGGTTCCCATTCTGGTGCAACAAGACGAAGACCGCCAGGACGACAGGACGGAGGTCACCACCAAGCCCACCGCAGCATCACGACCAGCGGCTTTTGCAGGCGAAGACCACTTTAGTGAGGATAGGACATACTTGTTGTCTCCCCTCAAATTTGGCCGTTGTGGGATCCCTTCCCGCCTACATTTGGGAAGAGGACCAAGGCCACTATAAATAGGACCTAGCCACCACCAACAGGGGGAATCCATTCCACCCTTACCACCTCACCAGCTCACTTGAGCTCAAGAGCATGCATCTTGAGGCTGTTCTCCACTGTACTAGTTCTTCCTCAGCCCCTCGAGGCAAATACACCACAAAGCAGGAGTAGGGTTTTACACCGCAAGGTGGCCCAAACCTGGGTAAATTGTTGTGTCTTCCTTTCCCTCCGAGCTTGACGCAATAAGCTATGAGGTTAGCGAGTAGGCAGGACGGGTAGGTTGAGATCTCCGCACGCACCCCAGAGTTCGAACCTCTCAAGGGTTTGCGGAAACCAAAATCCAACATTTGGCGCGTCGGGTAGGGGTGAGTCGGAGCCTCTCCTCCGTTGACTGGCCCACTGCCACTCCACTGCTGCCATGGCTGACGCCCTGAGAGCCCGCGTTGAGCACTGGGCTGTCCGGTCCACTCCCACATCGTCTTCTGTCGGTGTCCTGGGAACGGGGGTCCCCAGCTTGCCTGCCTGCGACCCACGGCGTGGCTCCACCAGTGGCCCAGTATGGCCCGTCTTCGTCAACCAACACTCAAGACCCTCGTGAGGCAGACGACACAAGGCATCCTCAGGAGCGGCCTCACCAGGCAGGCTCGCGGGGAGGCGGAGAGATCAAGGCAAGGGGTACCTCATGAGGTTCCCGTGACGCAAGCCATGACGACCAAGGCCAGGCGGGCGCCAGTGCGTGCAATGTCCTTGTTTCCCCTTTCGTGATAAGGGGGCTAGCGTAGGCGCGGAGTACCGAGGCATCAGGCAAAGGTTTCCATATCTGTGCAACAAGACCAAGACTAGCAGGACGGCAGGACGGAGGTCATCGTGGAGCCCAAGACGGCGTCACCACCAGTGCCTTTGACATGCGAAGACCACCTTTAGTCAGGATAGCTTGTACTAGTTGTCCCCTTTCAAATTGGCCGTTCTTGGATCCCTTCCTGATTAATATTTGGGGAGAGGACCAGGGCCTCTATAAGTAGGACTAGCCACCACAGTAGAGAGGGGGATCATTCAGATCATCCTTATCCACACGAGTGCACCAGCTCAAGAATACCTCTCCTCAGGAGGTTGTTCTTCCCTTATACTGTTCATCATCAGCCCAAGAGGCAATCCACCACCACCACACAGGAGTAGGGTATTACACCACAACGGTGGTCCGAACCTGTATAAATCTTGTGTCTCTTGTGTTGTGAGTTCATCGAGCTAAGCTTAGGGATTGCGGCGAGGCTGAGAGCGAGATTCGGTAGGGGGAAATCTTCGTGCGCACCCCAGTGTTCGAACCTCAAGGGTTTTGCCGGAACCCTAAATCCGACATTTGGCGCGCTAGGTAGGGATGCGCCGAAGTCTTCCTTCCACTGATCCACGTCCCATCGCTTCGTCTCATCCATGTCTGACGCCCGCCGAGCCCGCGTTGAGCGCCGGGCCACTCTCGCCGCATGCATCGCCCAGACAGCTCATGTCGGCTGACCTCCCCGTCGTTCTCCATCGCCTGCCACCAACGCCGCCACCGGCCTAGTGGGGAACGAGCAGCAAGCATCCTCGCTGCACCCCTCGATGCGGCGGGACGGCCGCACCGCCACTCCGTTGCTGACCCCAGCCGGCTCGTCGTCCCACGCTCATCGCGCCCCCACGGACATGCAGGTCGTGCTGCTTATGGTGCGCGAGCACCTGCATTACCGCCCCATCGACGACCTCTACAAGGAATGGCTCGCTCGCATCATCGAGCTTGTCAGTGTCGCAGGGGGCTCTCCTGCGCCGTCCCTCTCGTTGACTCGCTCTCTGCCAGGTACGGGCAACGTGGCTCATGGAGCACCTCCACCACCTCTGCCCCAAGACGGCGCCCTGGTGCCAAGGCACACGGCCCCTGGGCATGACCCATCGCGTCCAGCGCCCGCGCAACAAGAAGGAAGCTGTCAAGAAATCCCTCAGCCTTAATAAGGCGCCCCCGTGCTCCCTGCACCGGTGCGACAAGACCGCGTGCTGCCTGTGGCAGCGGTGCACCATCAAGAGCAAGCTCGGTGTCAGCAAAGGGCCCCAGTGACCACAGCAGGCTGCCGCGCCTTCATCCCCGAGCTGCGTAGCGTCGCCTGGCCCGGCAAGTTCAAGTCGGACCTGCCTCCTTGCTATGACGGCACCCCCGACCCCATGGAGTTCTTGCAGCTCTATGAGCTGAGCATCGAGGCAGCCAACGACGACGACAAAGTCATGGCGAATTGGTTTCCCATGGCACTCAAGGATGGTGCCCGCTCGTGGCTACTGAACCTGCCCCCGGCTCGATCTCCTCCTGGGACGAGATCCGCAGCCACTTCATCGCCAACTTCCAGGCACTCGCGACCCCCCCCCCCCGGCCGCGGGTGACCTGCACTGCATCAAGCAACAGCCTGGGGAGACCCTGCAGAAATACATCCAGTGCTTCAACAGCATCTGCCTCAAGATCCCCAAGGTGACGGACGAGGCCATCATCTCAGTGTTCTCTGATTGCGTTCGTGATATCAAGATGAAGGAGGAGCCCGCCATCCACCAGGAGTTGTGCACATCCCTGGAGCTGTTCAACCTGGCGACCAAGTGCGCGAGAGCTAAGGAAGGATGCCTCTCCCTCCTCGAGCTCCCAGATGCCGACCCGGAAGAAAAGAAGACCAAGGACAAGGACGTGAAGCGCAAGGGAGTGGCTGTGCTCACGGCGGAACCAGACACGAAGCATGGCAGGGACCAGCCGGAGTCATCCAAGGGCAGCCGACCGTTCTGCGCCTACCACAACCTCCACACCCACAATACCAACAATTGCTAGGAGCTCAGGGCCGTTTGAGAAGGACGCTTCGGTCGACGCCCCGAGTGCAATGACCGGGGCTATGACTGAGGAGGAGGACGTGGCAGAGGACGATGGGATGACCGTGGCCCTCGCCAGGAGTGGCGTGACCGACCTCATGAGGATCGCTGGCAGGACCAGCCTCATGAGGGCGCCTGTAGGGACCAGCCTCGCGAGGGCGCCTGGAGGGATCAACCTCATGAGGACCGCCCCCAGGGTAACGCAGGCCTTCCGCCGTTGCCGCCGCCGCCAAGAAGGAATGACGACCATCATCAGGACAAGGGAGCTGGGGGCTTCCAGGAGCCACGTGCTATCGCTTGCATCTTGGGTGGAACTCAGGCCCCAGCCTCTCAGCGTATGTTCAAGCAGTTTGCTCGCGAGGTGAATGCAGCCCTCCCTAGACTCGAGGCCACACGCTCGCTCAGGTGGTCCAAGTGCGCCATCACCTTCAGCTCGGCAGATCAACTCAAGTGTGCGGCTACTGCTGGAGTTCTCCCGATGCTCTGCTCACTAGTCATCAACAACGTGCAAGTCACAAGGACCCTCATCGATGGCAGCGCAGGGCTTAACATCCTGTCCATTGAGATGTTCGACAACCTTCAAGTGCCATATGATCAACTTCAGCCTACCAAGCTCTTCTCAGGAGTTACCGACGGTTCCACCACCCTGATAGGGCAGGTCCGCCTCCCTATCACCTTTGGACAGCGCAACAACTCATCGACTTCGACGTCGCCCACCTGCCTTACAATGCCGTCCTCAGGTATCCAGCCCTGGCCAAGTTCATGGTAGTGACCCACCATGGCTACAACTGTGACGCCCCCGATTCAATCATACACGCAAACGTGTATGATCAACATCAGGGACTCACGGGAAGAGATCACAACACAACTCTAAACACAAAGAAAGGCATACAAGCTTCATATTATAAGCCAGGGGCCTCGAGGGCTCGAATACATAAGCTCGATACACAAACGAGTCAGCGGAAGCAACAATATATGTGTACAGACATAAGTTAAACAAGGATGCCTTAAGAAGGCTAGCACAAAAACAACACGATCGAAGAAGCAAGGCCTCCTGCCTAGGACCTCCTAACTACTCATGGTCGTCAGCGAGCTCCACATAGTAGTAGGCACCCTCGGGGTAGTAGTAGTAGTCGGCGGGGGTAGCATCTGGCTCATGGGATCCACCATCTGGTTGCAACAACCAGAAAGAAGAAATAAGGGGGAAAGGGGGACCAAAGCAACCATGAGTACTCATCCAAAGTACTCGCAAGCATCAGATCTATACTAAGTACGCATTGGTATCAAATGGACGGGTTGTATCTGTGGACTGAACTGCAGCATGCCAGAATAGAGGGGGAAGGCCTAGCCTATTGAAGACTAGCATCTTCAAGCAGCTCCGTGCATCTTGCAGCATGTAGACGAGTAAAGAATAGCAGTTTATAATTAACAAGCATGTTGTAACATTAGTGCCCAGAGATCCTTCCTCGACTCCCTGCGAGAAAGCAATCCCGGAGCCACATAAGCATCACATATCAAGTATCCATTTGTAGTTATATAAGATCAGGATATAAGTATGAACGTCCATTACCGTGGACACGATATTCGAATATATGTCTTCCCTGCAAGGGTGCACCAAGTTACCCAACATGCTCGATCACTCTGGCCGGACACACCTTTCTGGGGTCAATGCCCAGCCTCGGAAGATCAACATGTCGCAGCCCTACCTAGGCTCAGCAGAGAGGTCCCCGCCGGTCTACATCCTAAGCACTCCGTGGTCTTGGGCCCATCGCCCGCAGCACTCCAGGTCATTGCGAGCAGGGTGGAGACCAGCACCGCCTTAGATGGCCAGCATGATCTGACCGTGCCACACTGCTGAACTGGACGTCTGACAAAGCTTCGGCTGATACCACGACGTCGAGGCCCATCACTATTCTCGCGTGGTGGTTAGTGTGTAAAGGCCAGAGGCCAACTCAGAACAAATACCCAAACATGTCCGGGTGATATCGCTAAACAGCCAGCCGCCACCGTCGCATCGCACGGGTGCTCTCCGAGCCCGCCCGGCTTTCACAACGGTCTCAAGTGAAGTCAAGGTAACGGTGTGTCCAGACATCAAGGGGAAAACCCGAGGAATCACCCCCGCTGGATTCCACTCGACGCAATCATCAAGGTGAACGTAAGAGGAACCACCCTCGAGGTTCACACTTGAGATGTTGCACGACAGAGCCGTATCAGGAATGGTGAAGGAGGAACCACCCTCGATGACCACGACCGCATAACTACACTACAGAGATCTCATCAGGAGTGATGTATGAGGTTCCACCCTCGGCACTCGATGGTAACTCTGCAAAGTCGAGCAACAAAAAGGGGAGTGATGTGATGTGAGGTGTCGGGCTCTAGTCATCGATCATGTTGATTGAGTCGTCGATGATGAACAGGGGCAACAAGGACAAGGTGGGGGTCACCGAGGGATCACTAACCAACCTATACTAAGCAGTTTATGATAAGCAGGTTGGTAACAATAGCAGGTACAAAAGCAGGATATGCATCAGAATAGGAGCAAACAATAACAGTAGTAAAATCTAATGCAAGCATGAGAGTATAGAATGGGCGATATCGGGATGATAAAAGGGGGGGGGGCTTGCCTAGAAGCTCCGCTGAAAGGGAAGAAGGGTCATCATCGACGTAGTCGATCACAAGGGCATAAGCAGCGGTCTCGGGGTCTACCGGAGAGAAGAGGGGGAAGAAATAGTAAATACACACAAACATATGCACAACATGATTATAAGCGGGGCTAGAGGTGTTCTAACGCAGTGCTAGGCATTACTGGCGAAGGGGGAAACATCCAGGAATGTTTTTTCGGTCCCGGAAGTCTGTCAGACAGATGAACCGGAGGGGAAAGTTTACATGTTCGCTATGCTAGGGACGTGTGGCAGACGAACGAACCGCGCATCTTAATTCGTCTAGAAATTCTGAGCAACTTTCATGTAGAAAACTTCTTCATCCGAGTTACGGTTTAATTTCTATTAATTTTCAAAGTTTTATTAACATTCTGAAATTAATTTTAATACGAAAATAAATGCTAAAATGCTAGGCGCACCCAGCACAGTGTACACAAAAGTGTACCCAGTGGCTGACAGGTGGGCCAGGGGGACCCAGTTGACCAGTCAACGTTTGACTGGTCAACAGGGGTGGGACCCCCTGTCATGGATTGTTTCACAAACTAACTAGTTAATTTAGTCTAACTAGCATTATGAGGCTAAATAATTTTATTTAGATTAATTAATCCAAGTTAATTAAGTTAAATCAATAATTATTATTTTAATTATTATTATTATTACTATTTTGGAAATCTTCTTTTGCCCTTTTTATATATATAAAGAAAAGGGGGCCGGTGGGGCCTGCTCACCGTGGCATTGGACCAGCGGGGCTAGGCGGGTCAACAGGCAGGCGCCCGCGACCAAGGCCACCAGGGGCATTGGCCACAGCAACGGCCGGAGGGGCCGCAGCTAAGGCGAGGTTGACCGGGCTGCGAGCGGCGCCGGCGAGGCGACCGAGCGATGGGCAGGGCCGGTAGCGAGCCGGAACGGCAGGGGAGAGCAGGGTGAGTGCCGTGCGGGGCCGCGGTGTAGCAGCAGCAACGCTGCGGGTGGCTGCAGCCGCAGGTGCGACAGGCGGCAGCAGGCACGTGACGTGCGTGGGGGGGCTGTGAGGGTCGCGCGTGCTACGCACGCGTGAGGCGAGGCCGCGCCTAGTAGAGCTCACGGGTGAGGTGCAGGGCCTCGTTGAACTCAGCATGAGCCGAGCTAGCGGACATGGAGGACGGTGGCATCAGGTATGAACAAGGAGGCGTCTATGGGATGGATTCACGAGGGGGACGGAGGGAAGGGAGGCAGTAGCTCATAGTGGGGGCACAAGGTGGCTCTTCGGTGGCTTAGTAGCTGCAGGGCGTTAGCCGGAGTCAAAGGCGACGGCGGCGACCCGAGGAAGAAGTTGATGGCCTCGACGTTGATGAACGGGCGGCGAGCTCAAACCGGTGGTCAGGGTCGACGAGGCCGACTACGGAGGGGCTCGTGGACACCTCCTCAGCTCGCGAGGTTCATGGTGGGCGCGAGGTCAACGTCGATCTTGGTGAGGACGAACGGCGACGAGCCACGGCATCAGGCGCGAGGGCGATTCCCTCGATCCAGATCGAGAAAAAGGGGGGAAGTGATTTGGGGTAGCTAGGGTTCGGGGACGCGAGGGAGAGGCGTCGGGGTCACCTTATAGCACCAGGGGAGACGGCAGATGGCCGCCACGGCGATGGTCGGTGCCGTGGCGGGCGTCGATGCGGCCACGCCCTCCCGTGAACAGGGGAGCGAGGGAGCCAGGGCGAGGTGGGCCGGCCTGGCTCGGCCAGTGAGGCCAGCTGGGCCAAATGGCCCGGGGGGAGGGGGGTTTCTTCATTTAGTTTTTTTAAAATACTTTTAGTTCATTTCCTTTTTACTGTTTTATTTAATTTCCACACCATTTTAGTTCATTAAAAAAATGGGACCCAGACCTAAATTAAGGTTTTAGTTTAACCCTTTGCCACAAAAATGTTTGAACTCTATTAAAAGTAGTTTGCTATTTTCAGAAATTATAAATGGCATTTATATAATTGCTTAAGCCATTGTTTTAATTATTTTTAAGCACTTAAATCTTTTATAAAAATGTAATTTCTTCACCAACAATACTTATCAATTATTCGCCACGATTTGAACATTTTTGTTTTGACACTTGAAAACTTTTATTTTTGACTCTGTTTTAAAATTTGAATCTTGAACCGTCTTGAATCTAAACGAGATTAGCAACAGTAAAAATGATGACATGGCATCATTAGCCGTAAATTACTGTAGCTTAATTATGCGGGCGTTAGAACAACGTCCTCAAGATGCCAGGAAGCGGCGGAATCATCACGGTCCCTGCGAGGAGAGAGATGCGGTGTGCTCCCTCGAGCGTGCCTTCCAAGCCACGGCAATCGAGGACCCGGACAGCAGGGACGAAAACCCTCCTGAGGCCATCCCCAAGAAGTAGAAGCAACCGCTCCGCACAGGGCCTCAGGAGGTCGACACCTCGGGTAGTGCCGCGTCGGGATTAGCGCCCGTGCTTGGGGCGCCTCCTTCCACCGCATACGAAGGCGTGCCCGGCGTCCTCCTCGGGCAGGGCTCGAGGGCTCTCTTCTGGAGGGCCTCAAACCTCACCAACATCACGAGGGAGGCACTCGGGCACCACTTGGAGGCGTGCTTCGCGGCACGTTTCCCTCAGGAAGGCACATGGCGTGGAAAGCTCAACATTCAGGAGTTCATTGCCAAGACCACTCAGGAGCTTCAGGAAGCGAGGGCCATGCGCGGCGACCTCCGCTTGCCCGGCATGGCTCCCCATCCAGGCGAGGATGGTGGGCTGCGCATCTGCATCGACGTCCTAGGGCTCAACCGAGCCGCATCTCAGGAGCGCTTCTGGCCTTCGCGCGTGGGACGTTGCGAGGGTCAGCCGCACAGCTACGTTCGCATGCCTTTCGGCCTGTCGAACGCGGCTACCACCTACCAGCATCACCTGCGGAGCATTTTGGCAGCTCAGGAGGCAAGGCACCATGCGGTCCTAGCTGAGATGGAGACGGTCCTCAAGGAACCACCTGGACCCCCAGACCTCCCGAGGCTTAGGGCCAGTGGCTCGTGAGGGTCGGCCCCTTCACCGCGCATCTTCAGCTGCCTCAACACCTCCCCCTACAACGGAACCAGGTGACATCTCCCAAGTTCATTTCAGTTGGGAGCTCCCACAGGGCTACATCGTTCCCAGGCCGCATGGGTCCATCCCCACGGCATGCATCTCTTTTTTATATCTTTAGTTTACCTTGCTGGGGGCGCCCCTCGGGCTGCATCATCCCTAAGCCGCTTGGGTCTGACCCAGTGGCATGTATCCATCCTGCATTTACCTAAGCTAATTTGCCTTTCATGCCTAATCTACCTGTGACTATCACCTGTTCGATTGCCACCTACCACGGGAGCCGCTCACGCTGGCACGGTGCTTGTGCACGGGTCCGTCCCTAAACACCGACAAACCTGAGCGGTCGAGCTCTGGCCCGCGGCATACCCCGCGCGCGTCACCTCACCAGGCCCTCAGTGCCCTCACCCTTCTCTCGGAGCAACCAATGGCCGGCTGGCAATCATAATGGCAGCCCATGCCTTTCTCGTGCTGATTTGTAGGAACCCCCTGAGGTCTACAGCAGGTGGCACCATGAGCTCCCTCTCTTTCCCATGCGATCTACTTGCGCATTAAAAGGGGGGCTCCAGAGCATCACGACTCAGGACCTCTTACTGGCTCTCCAGCCCTCACCCCCTGACCTTGACCACGACATCGCGACCTAGCATACCAGCGGTGGCTGAGCTCGCTCGAGGGCCAGGACCTGAGGACGCAGAGCACGAAGGAGAGTGCGGGGAAGAAAGGGGAGGCTCGGACGGGTCTAATCTAGCTGCACCACGGCTGCCAACGCACAAGTCTGGCGCAACGCAAGGGAACGGCTCCAGATTGTCGAGATAAGTTTCATGCTTGGAACAACTAATCATTACAACGCGGAATTTCTCATTTGATGCGGCCCTGTGGTGGCAACGTTGCCTTCTTTTCTCACCTCTCGGCGGCTGCTTGCGCGCTAAAGGGGACCTCCTGAGCATCGCGCCTCGGGGGCTCTTACTGGACCTCAGGCCGCTCACCTCCTGGCCTTGACCACGGCATCGTGACCTGGCATACCAGCGACGGCTGCAGCCTACCTGGGGACGGGGACCTATCAGCGTAGAGCACCAAGTCGTCGCGAGGTTAGAAAGGGGGAACCTAGCCGGGACAGGACAAGCACTCGCACGATTTCATAATAAGGATAACATCAACAAAAGACATTGCAGACCCTTTACACGCCCCCACGGGGTGTTTCTCGATTCCTCGCAGGGAACAAAAGAAAAGAACTCTGAGGAGCCCTAACTACATGCGCCTTCGTGGCCAACGCCATCATCGACAGTGGGCCACGGGAGGCCGACACCAACCCCATCTAGGTCAGTGATGGCGATGGCCTAATGCTGCCGCCTTGCTCCAGGCGCGGCGAGAGCTCGGGGGTGCGTAGATGTCGTCGCTCGTCTCTGGAGTCTCGAAGAGTTCGGGAGAACCGCTGGACTGCCAAGCATTGTTGCTGCTGCCTGAGGAGCCGTTGGAGGAGCGGATGGCAGGCCTAGCCCCCGCCGCGTCGATATCTTGACTGCCCCCTCCGGGGAGGCACTCCAGGCGGCGGCCTTCTGCGTCGAAGACCTTCAAAGACAACGTGGAGGCGCCATCGTATTCAAAATGGATCACGAGGGCACCCCCTGTTCGGCAGACCCGGGCAACTTCGCCCCAGCCTCGGGCCATGAAGATCTTGCCCGAAGAAACGACTTCAACCTCCACTCTGGTTGCCGGAGTGCCACAGTCGGCGTGCTGCAGCCAAAGCTCGAGAGGGCCCCTCCCTATCATCTCGGTGGAGAAGAACGAAGGAAGGCAGATCCAGGTGCTTGGAGGCATTGCCGCTTGCAGCACGAGCTCACGAGAGGAGTCCCTGGCATGGACTCCAGGGGCGACGGCGCACGCCATCACGGCGACCGACCTTGCCTACGGCGCGGGCGGTGTCGCTCGCCGCCCCTTTCTCCGGAGCCCTCGGCTCGGGCGCTCTGGGGTAGCAGGTACCCAGGAGGTGGCCGCTCGCACCAAGGCCTCATCATCTCCCGCCTCTCGACCTCGCCACGGCGATGGACTAGCCTCTTCTTCGGCGGGAGCGGATCGAGTCCGTCCTAGGGAGCCTTCCCCTTCTCTTCGGCCGAGATTCTACGGATCAGCGCCATTGGTGTCAAGACTGGAGGTGTAGCAGATAAGAAGAAGCAAGCGGAGTAGGAAGATATGGGCGACGAGGGCTCTCACCCCCCTCGTTTATAGCCCAAGGAAGGCCAACCGTCGACCTCCACGATCCCAGGTAATGATAACCCTTTTTGCATGTAGCAGGGACTCATCAAGTTGGGCAGTTGCCGAGGCAGCATGGGGAAGCGAAGATGCGCACGTCCAATCAGTCACCACGCGTCGACCAAGGCCGCAGGCTATTGGGGCCCGCTACGCTCCGCACTTGCCCTTTGGCTTTGCCGCTAAGCCAAGTCCGAGCGTGCCTTGGGCACGGGGTCTACTCTCGGCGTTCTGGGAATGGGGTCCCCAGACTTGCCTACCTGCGGCCCACGGCGTGGCTCCACCAGTGGCCCAGTATGGCCCGTCTTCATCAACCAACACTCAAGACCCTCGCGAGGGGCCAAGCCTCGCGAGGCGGACGACAAAAGGCCTCCTCAGGAGCGGCCTCACCAGGCAGGCTCATGAGGAGGCGAAGAGATCAAGGCAAGGGGTACCTCGTGAGGTTCCCGTGATGCAAGCCATGACGACCAAGGCCAGGCGGGCGCCAGCGCATGCAGTGTCCTCGTTTCCCCTTTGGTGCTAAGGGGGCAAGCGCATGCACGGAGTACCGAGGCATCAGGCAAAGGTTTCCATATCTGTGCGACAAGACCAAGACCGGCAGGACAGAGGTCATTGTGGAGCCCAAGACGGTGTCACCACCAGCGCCTTTGACAGGCGAAGACCACCTTTAGTCAGGATAGCTTGTACTAGCTGTCCCCTTTCAAATTGGCCATTGGGATCCCTTCCCGCTCAATATTTGGGGAGAGGACCAGGGCCTCTATAAGTAGGACTAGCCACCACAGTAGAGAGGGGGGTCATTCAGATCATCCTTATCCACACAAGTTCACCAGATCAAGAACACCTATTCTCAGGAGGCTGTTCTTCCCTTGTACTGTTCATCATCAGCCCAAGAGGCAATCCACCACCACCACACAGGTGTAGGATATTACACCACAATGGTGGCCCGAACCTATATAAATCTTGTGTCTCTTGTGTTGTGAGTTCATCGAGCTAAGTTTAGGGATCACGGTGAGGCTAAGAGCGAGATTTGGTAGGGGGGGAATCTTCATGCGCACCCAAGTGTTCGAACCTCAAGGGTTTTGCCGGAACCTTAAATCCGACATCTACCGACGAGGAAGATCTCCACTCCGCGCTGCTCGCGGCTCACGCTCTGCCTGGTGTCGTCGGCAGTGGGAGGCGAGGGCCGCCACCCTCCCCTCTCGGGCCATGCCGCAACCGCGCCGCCACATGGTCTTCGAGCTACGCCGCGGCGACAACACCACACACTTGCCGGGAGCAGGCGAACATGTGAGTTGTGATCATCGTGGCTCAACAGCTGCTGAGGTGCAGGTTGGCAGAGAGCGGCCGCGACTCCCTTCTGGAACGGGTCGCCGAGTTGATGGATGCTGCATGCAGGGGCGCGGTGCCGTTCTGCGCCCTTCCCACATCACAAGCCATGGCGGGGGCACGCGCTCACCCATGCTATGCCAGCGCGCCCCCGCCCGGGGCCCCTGAAGAGCTTCTCGGCGTCGGCCTACCCCATGGCGCAGCCCGCTCTACTTCAACCATGCCGCCACGGGGCGGGGCGAACCCTAGCATCCTCCCCTAGGGCCGCGCTGGGGCACCATCCCTCAGCCATCAGGACCTAATGTTGGGCCCGGAGGGTAAAAGCACAAGGCAACCAGGCAGCGATTCAGGTGCCCTAAGCCCGGAGGCCTATGTGCCAATCACGATGGACCTAAGGTACGCGTCAGGAGAAGGCCCCAGCCGGTCCCCCACACCAGGCTGGACACTGGAAGCACACGATGCTGAGGCTCTTTGTGAGCCACTACACGGCTCCACCAATGCCTTTGATGACAACAACCGATGGGTACGGCCAATGCCTCAGGAGCACGATTACACTAACCATGGATCATGGGTGAACCAAACCGCAGCCACCGCCAGGGCCCCCGGGGTGGCGGCCCAACCGCAGGTGGACGAAGGGCCTTGGGAACGGCATGGGGGGAGCACGGGGCCAGGGCCTCCCCGCGCTACACGTAGAAAGGCACCACACGGAGGTAGGTCTCCCATCGAGGAAGGTGCTGGCGAGCCCTTCCCCCCCGGTGGAGGGCCTACGGTCGCCGAGGGTGCCGCCAGCGTCCTTCTTGCCCCTTGGTCTAGTCCTGGTTTCCGGACGCCCCAATGGTGGTCGAGGGCAGCGTAGGGCGGGGTCCTTGTCGGGCGACATGAAGCAAGGCCATGTGCCTGTGAAGGTCTCCGCTCGTGACACTCTCATGTAATAATGAGTGGGGTTGTACACGCCCCGGAGTCTCCTGAGCGCCGCCTTGGAGCCTCACAGGGGCTCCCACCCACGCCCAAGTTGAAGCACCATGCTCCGCGCTGGCCGTCGACACTTTCCCCCAATGACTATGCCCACACCCAGTGGAAGCACTTAGCTCCATGCTGGTGAGAAGACCAGAAGACTAGCTAGGCGCCGGACGCGGCTGTTTGCTTTGCCCCTCTTTCTGTACCCAATTTGCTGACTTTTTGGAATGAATTTGAAATCTCGTGTGCTTACCAAAAGAAAAATGGGGGGGGGGGCAAGTTTTCTTGACTTGTGTCGGTTTCTCACTTTTTGGTTTCGTGTTTTAAAGCGAGGCTCGTGCCTGCTGCACCCCCCAGCACCTCGCGAGCGGGGGGCTGGGTGCAGTACACGCGCATTGAGCATGTTCGGGCCAGCCCCGAACATGCAAAGGCTCCTCTCTGGGGCCAGGGATGTGGACACCACGTGCGCACCTTGCCGTGGTCCATTAGTTGGTCCCTCGCAAGGCACTCTAGGACAGGCCAGCTGGCCCCTCAGGAGGCTCAGAACCTCGTGAGCCCGTGGCAGGTTCCCCTCAAGAGAAAAAGCACCGTTGCGACATTAGGGATCACTCGAGACCCGTAGAGCCAAAGATAAGTCATAACAACTAACCTGCTTGGGAGACCAGAGGCTTGCTGGGTTGCGCTCTGGGCGCTACTTCAAAAGCATTTCATAATCTCATACACTATAAGGGGCTCCCCCTTTCAAAATGCTCTCACAAGGATGTGTTCAAGTTTTTTGTCATATAGGTCAAAGCAAAAATAAACACAGGCCTAGCTGGATGCGCCTTCTTCATCACCTCCATCCGTGTTGCTCGCTTCGTCGTGACCATCCTCCTCATACTCACTACCCACACCGTCTTCTTCGACCACAATCACAACCGTGTCATCCTCCTGAGAAAATTCTGCTACCAGGGCATCCACATGATCATTACCCCACCCAGCCAGGTTGTCCTGAATAACCATGGGCACGGGGGATAACACAACATTGAAGTAGAAGTGAGGATCAAGGTTGAGGAGGTGGATGAAGACACGTGAGAATGCGCGCCCATGAAGACCTCAGCTCCTCTCCTCAACAATCTCACGATCCCTTATGGCCCGATCCTCCAGGCGGGTCATGATCTTGGTGAAGAAGCTGAGGTGGCTGGCATAATTGTTCTTGTGCAGATGAGGAGCGCTCTCATCGCAGATGGAGCCCAGGGCGTGGCTGGCTCTCACTCTAAGATCCTGGAGCATCAAGGTGTGCTCGCGCTGCAGTGTCCGGTGGCGATTCGCTTCATTCGCCGTCTTCTCTTCAGGAGACGCGACATCCTTGACCTGTTGTTGTAGGTAAGACAGTTTGGCGCGGGTAGAGGCCAAGGAAGACTTGGAAGAGGCCTGAGCTTCCTTGGCGGCCCTCTCACGTTGTTCCGCAGATTCTAGCTTCACCTTTAGGGCGGTAGTCCTACCCTCAAGCTCGGCTTCCAGCAGCTCCAGCTTCAGGCGATGCTCATCAGCCAGATCCGCACGGGCCTTCGCCACCCTCTGCTCAACATCTAGCTGGACCCGGGCCTCTCGGGCGGCGACGGCATCCTCAGCCGTAGCTGCCTGGCGCTCCCTCACTTCCAGCCGTTCTGATGCCAGGCTATGCTCCATGGCCTCCAGCGCCAGGTCTTCCTGGCATCTCAGAAGCTCCGTCTCGTCGTGAGGCACTTCGCCCAGCGCGTGGCCAGGAAGGCCCGCCGCGCCTCGATCTCTCACTTGAGGGCGGCGTTTGAAGTCTGGAGCTCCCGCTCTTGCTCCTCGGCTTCCTCACAACGACGGTCAGTGGCCCCGACCTCCTCCAGGGCACGGGCCACACGAGAAGTTGCAAGAGAAGTTGCAGCGCGTGCGTCAGCATGATCATGTTGAAGCTGCCCAAGATTGATGGCGACTTTCAGCTGGTGCCACACGCCAACTGGCGGTCCTCCGTCTCAAGGCAGGTGTCGACGTCAGCAAGTTCTCCACCAAGCCGAATCATCACGGGCATCGCCTCACCGAAGAGCTCGTAGCAGACAGCACTGCGCCTGCGCATGAACTCCAATGCACGGTCAAGCCCGCTTTCGGCCCTGGGAGCTTCCGGAGGGGCTCGGAGCAGCTCGCCTGCCTCCGGCTCGGGGATGGCCGATGCAATTTTGCAGCCTGAAGATGAAGCCAGCCCAGGGGGCGCCCGATCGCCAGCAATGTTCAATGGAGGAGCCGTCGGCATGCCCCCCGCCCCCAAGCTAGGTTGCGGAAGAATGAGGCAGGAGGCTCAAGTCCGAGGCCCCCTAGCAGCATATCACCTGTCGGAGTTGGCCCCATGCCTTGCACGGGAGCTGGGCATAGGGGGCTGGGCGTCGGGATCGAGCCAAGAGCTCCTGGAGGACGGCTCTCCTGAGGCTTTGCCACCACGGAGCTCCTGCGAAGCCTTGGTCAGGGAAAAGCATGGCGCGCAGGAAGTCACTAGAATGAGGTACTTACTTATCCACGGCTAAGTACTTCCTCTGCTTCAACGGCCGGTAGGCGTCACCATTGCAGCTCAGAGACCCCTTCCTCTTGTGGAGTGCTGCAAGATTCAGGCAAAGCCGGCCGGGCTTCGAGGGGCGATCCTCAGGAGCGCCAGGAGGCACCTCCCCTTCAGCAACCGCCTCGAGGCCGCTTCCCCGAGCCTCGGAGGCGGCCGCCTGAAGGGCGCCGGGTCGCGCCAGCCCCGTGGTGCCCCATTTTGGGGCCTCAGGAGCCTCGTCCTCTTGAGTAATTGGTGGCGCCTAACCTCCGGAGGTCACCTCGGTGGCACCTGGTGATGTGTGCCTCCCCGCTTCCACATTTGGGACGTGCGTCGTATGGGCGAGAAGCAAGGGAGCCACAAGGATAGGATTCTTGTCAGGCCCTTCAAGGCCCGCCGGGCATAACCCTCACTCATCGAAGAGGGGCATCTGCTTCACGAAGGCCACCTGGTTTGAGCACGAGTACAGGAGGCAACCCTTCCCTGGAAGCGCGGCGGGTTTGGAGTCGCACATCAGAAGCTCGAGTACCTTACTCAGCGTCTTGGAAGGAAGCGCAGGAACTTGGAGCCTCATGGGGTCCTTGGCGCCGGTGAAGGCCCACTTTGGGCGGGAATGGCGCTGGAGCGGGGAGATGCGCCATTGGATGAATTCCTGCACCACCATTGGCGCTGTCACCCCGAGCTTCTTCATCTCGGTCAGCCGTGTCCAGACACAGGCAAGCCGATGGTCGATAAGCTTCACATGCCCCCAGCCGGAGCTGGGCACCGCTAGCGCTCGAGGGGTCAAAAGCAGGGTGCTGCGCGTGCCGGCATTTACGAACAGCCACTGCTTCCGGAACCCCTTCGCATCTGGCAATAGCTCGAAGTCAATCCCCGAGCCTGCCATCGCCGCAATTGCCTAGAAGGCCACACACCCCAAGCGCTGGCGGGCGTCGACCAGGCGGAGCAAGAAGAAATGGTGAAATAGGTCTACGGAAGGAGCGATGCCCACCATGGCTTTGCAAAGAAAATTGAAGACGACAAGGAGGATGATGGAGCAGGGATCTAGGTGCAGCATGTGGATCTGGTAGTGCGAGATTATGGCATTGAAGAAAGGGGAGAAAGGGGGAATCAGTCCTGCGAAGAGGGCGTGAAGATGGATAGGAATCTCGGTGGCACTCATGTCACCCACGGACCAAGATGCAGGCCGAGCAATCGTCGCCTTCCACTCATTGGAATCGGCAGCAAGTGCTGGGCGGACCTTGGCCAGCCCATCTCGGTTGATCACCATCCACTACTCGAGAGCAGGTTCCAAGACCAGCGGGGGTTCGGCCGGAGCATGTGACTTCACTTTCTTCTTCCTCTGCTGCAGGGCCATGGTGGAAATAAGGAGGGGGAAGAATGCTGACGCCGGATCTACGAGAAGGATTGCAAGTTGGGAGAGAGAAGGAGCCAAGGCCAAGCGCAACAATCTACAAGGGCAGACTGCTCTGGCAATGGGTGGCTGCCAGGCTTGGCAGATTTCAAGGCAACATGGGGAAGTGGAGACGCCCACGTCCCATCAATCGCCACGCGTCATCCAAGGCCACAGGCAGTTAGGGCCCACGGCGCTCCGCACTTGTCCTTTGGCTTCGCCTAGAAGCCAAGTTCGAGCGCGCCGTGGGCCCGGGCCCTACTGTTGGTGTTCTGGATACGGGGGTACCCAGACTTGCCTGCTTGCGGCCCACGACGTCGCTCCATCAATGGCCTGGTACGGCCCAGCTTCGGCATCAACAACTCAAGACCCTCGCGAGGGGCCAAGCCTCGCGAGGCGGATGACACCAAGAACTCTAAGGGGATCGCCCCCCCTCAGGCTGGCTCCCGAGGAGCGGAGATTTCTATGCAAGGCACACATCGCGAGGTTTGGCTGACGTGAGCCATGACGACCAAGGCCAGGTGGGCGCTAGCAGGAGTAGAGTACCGGTTTCCTCTTTGGTGCAAAGGAGGCAGGCAGCAGGCACAGAGTCCCGAGGAATCAACCAAAGGTTTCCATTCTGGTGCAACAAGACCAAGACTGCCAGGACGGCAAGACGGAGGTCACCACCGAGCCCACCGCGACACGACCAGCGGCTTTTGTAGGCGAAGACCACTTTAATCAGGATAGGTTGTCTCCCTTCAAGTTTGTCCGTCGTGGGATCCCTTCCCGCCTACATTTGGGAAGAGGACCAAGGCCACTATAAATAGGACCTAGCCACCACCAACAGGGGGATCCATTCCACCCTCACCACCTCACCAGCTCACTTGAGCTCAAGAACACACCTCCTGAGGCTGTTCCTCATCCCCTCGTGGCAAATCCACCACAAAGCAGGAGTACGGTTTTACACCGTAGGGTGGCCCAAACCTAGGTAAATTGTTATGTCTTCCTTTCGCTCCGAGCTCGACGCGATAAGCTGCGAAGTTAGCAAGTAGGCAGGCCGGGTAGATTGAGATCTCCGCATGCACCCCAGAGTTCGAACCTCTCAAGGGTTTGCGGAACCCAAAATGATTCTGTTTTGACCAATGGCAATTCTTTTTTGGCCTTGTGCACCCTCAACTTCTTTTCTTCAGATTTTGGCACTTTTATTTTTAACAATTGGTTGCTCCACTGCTTTGCCTTTTGTAACCAATGTCAACACTTTAATTGGCTCTTTGTTATTTGAGATCAAATCTGAAGTAGCACACTTACGACCATCTTTCTTGACCCGGTATACTTGCTTGACCACCTCTTTCTTCGTCCACGGGGTCCGGATCGATTCCTTATGATTGAAACAGTCTTTAACATGTGATTGTTCAAATGTTGATCTTCTCGGAGCTACATAATATTGGTGAGATGGTCTAAAATAAGATGGAGAATGTGCCCTTGTATCATACCCGTCCCATGATGGATATGGATCTACATGAGCATTAGGAGGCATCCACGGCATTGGTATTGGTAGCCCAAAATAAGGATATGAATATGTTGCACTAAAATTCTCACTTTGCCAATTCCGATCCTCATATTTACACCTTGGGGATGATCTTGGTTTCTTTGCATGATTTGGCCGATAAGCATTCTTCTCTTCACTCTTCTTTTGATATTTATCCAATAGTTCAGCGAAGGTGATTTTTGATCTCTTACACTTGCGCTTATTTCGGCCTTTTTTTTCTTTTGGTTTGTTTTCATTGATCATTGGATTTGCTCGTTGCCCCCCAGTCCTTGGCGTCTTCATTGTAGCCTCTATGGAATTCTCGCCCTCAAGACTATCTTCATTATGCTCTTCAACAAATTCTTTACTTGAAAGCTTGATCCCATCACATGCAACTTTTACCTTCTCTTTAAATGGATCAGCTGCAAGCAGCCGATGCAAAAACTTTTTTCCATCAGGACCAATCGGAATAGACTGGTCATCCCTTGGTGTTTCAACAAATTTCAATCGTCCTTTTTCAATGGCCGATTTAACTTTTTGACGAAACATGTTGCAATCCTCAAAATTATGCTTGGACGAATCATGCAACTTACAATACATTCGTCCCTGGATTGATGACTTGACATGGTAATCAAGAATTCTAATGTAATTATTTTTCAGCAACAAATCAAATATTTGATCATGCATGCTTGAATTGAAGGTATACTTCTTATTGTTTAGCCGGTCTTGCTGTGAGAATGGCTTTGGAGGTAAGCAAATGAATGGTTCAGATTTGGAATCTCCCCATTCGGCTGTGCAATGTGTTTTGCAATCTATATCCAATATGTTTCAATAATATATCATAATAGCATCGATTTTCTCAAAAGAATTTAACCTTGGCTTTAAATTTCTGAAACTAAAATAGTTAGAGCATACATGTCTCAATGGAGACCAAATGCAAGCCAAGTAATAAATAAGCAAAGCTACCCAATTAAATACGAACTTTAGATAAAGCAATAGGGAAAGCCTTGGATGCAATAATAACTCACTATCGGTCTTTATAAATGGCGCAATGGGTTGACCGATATGCTCAATAACAACTTTATTGCTAACAAGTAAATTACCCTTCGTCATTGGTCTTTCAAAATTACTTATGAGGATTTTTCTAATAGATGCATCAACTATGAGGTTGTGACCAAATCTGAAAATAGGAAAATTACTTGCTAGGCATACATCTTCAAGTATGTTGGGAGACCATGATGGTGGTGTGACTTGTACAATATCTTGCTCCATCTTTGGATGGCTCCCCAACACCTTATCATCATATTTTTCTTGATTCCATGCATCATTACTTTGAAGATCCTTGTCAGGCGAACTTTGTTCAGCTACTTGATCTTGTTCTTGAGGCTTGTCAATTTCTACGGCACGAAACTCATAGGGCAGGAAGTAGGTTCCATTAACTTCAGAAAAATCAAGCACCGTTATTTTCCTATGCTTGCCATGCCCTTTCTTAGTGATGCTTGCCTCATTGGATTTGATGGATTTGAAATATATACTACTTGATTCGGCTTTTTCAAACGAAGCACTTTTAGTTTCTGAATCATCATTATTTTCACCGGTCCTACCAATTGGCAATGCTTCTTTTAATTGAGACAAATCTTTTTCTGTTTGTTTCTGGCGGCGAGCGGCAAAATTGGCTTTAAGTTTGCTCTCGATTTCATCCCACTACGGATATGATTGCCCCCTAGTGCTTTTAGATTCTTTTGGCAATGACACATGGGTGTTGCCAAAACTTTGCAATTGTGTAGGTGGTGTATAATATGATGTTGTACTAGGTGAAGGCATATGCATTGTTGTAGAACCATATTTTTGCTCGTCAATTCTATCAATTGGCAAAGATTCATCTTCTTGCAAAACTCTAGCTCTTGTTACGTTATAATCAGGAACTAGCCCCTTATCATGTTCTTCAAGGCAAAGAGCACTAATCCTTTTATTTTGGGCTAAACTCTTCAATGCAGCCACCACTACCACATCTTCTGTAATATTGGGCACAAGTGCTCCTGTAAAATTTACATTTATTCGGCTATGACCAGGAAGGTATGAAGCCAAATTATGAACATCTATAGTTGCATACGGTGCCAAAAAATTACTAACAAGAGGTGTAGCATATGATGGTTGAGAGTAACTGGCCGAATAGCTAGTAGTAGCATGGCCAATTCTCCCATCCATCGGCATGGTTGGATTCTCATATTGCAAATTAGTTGCCAAGGAATAAAAGGGCGAAACACTTTCTTGTATGCTATTTGAAATTTTAACATGAGGCGTTTCAAATTGATGAACCAAACCCATCATGTTGTTCATCGACATATGGATTTGTGGGGTTGCCGATGCATGAGAGTTAGGATACATATGTTGTATGTTACTAGTATCATAAGAAGCTGAAGTATGTAAATTACTTTGAATCGTCCTCTGCACGTAATTAGATGCATTATTGAAAAAACTAGGGCTAGCCGATAGAGTATACTCATTGAACGATCTAGTAACACCATATGAATTATTTGCATCTACATAAGTGAATTGGGTATTCATGCTACCTTTGTAGATTGCAAATCCTAGATGACGATCTCTTCGTAGCAAGAACGGGCCGGAGACCGTTCAAAGCTTCTTCCCCAGCGGAGTCGCCAAAAAGTGTGTTCACACATGAACACGTCACCGTGTACCTCCAACACTGAGGGTGATGCACCGCAGCTCACATCGAAAAAGACCAGGCTAGAAGAGCGGTATGCAAGCAATCCGGCGGGTGCTTTTAAGGACCCAAAAGCCCACACATCCGAGAGGGACCCTCTCTGGGCGCACGGTGGCTATGGGTTGCCCTAGGTCGAGCTGATCGCCCCTAGGGCCTCGAGGTTCGCCGCCCTGCAAACGAAGAACGAGGAAGAAGAAGAACAAGGGAGAGAGATAAAAGTAAAGGTGAAAAGTAGTAGATGAATAGATCGATTGTGTGTTGTTCAATTGGCCGTCACCTCTTAGGTATATAAGAGGCGGATGGACTTCCTATACAGGAAAAAGACTCCAAAACACATCCAAATATTTCCAAAATTAACCGATCTCGGATTTAGGTAAGTCTGGAACATTAGTTCGGTTTTTAGGTCCCACAGGCCACAAACGACCTCGGATGAAGATGAGCCCACAAGAAAATTTGAAAGTTTCGACGAGATGAACAACTTTCATGTTGACCGCTTTTCGATTCGAGGCCATCTTCACGGCCGAATCACTCGTGCAAAACAGATGGTTACTCGCGCTACCCATTAGACACCGTGTCTTGTGGGGGGCGCCATATTTTGCCTCCTGGCAGGGCTGCATTCTGATGGCTCTAAATTTTTCATACAGACTCGTATTGGGACAATTTTTATATCAAAACCGACCGTTTCAACGAGATGAAGACAATTTGTGTAGAAAGTTTTTCCATTTGATGTCTTCTTGGGGGGCTTAATCAGACAAACTGTACTGAATATAAGATCTTACTACTTTGAGCATAGTTTCGGCCTTCGTGATGAAATCGGACGGCGATGGCCCAAACTTCAAAGATGTTCATATCAACAATACAGAACTCTTTCATGTAGATCACTTCTCCATTTGAGGTCCTTTTAAATAAGTTCTTGACCGTGCCAAAATCTGGTGTCAACATTATGATAAGTGATTGTTGCAGGTTACACAACAACAGTACTTTGATGTAAGAAGATGGTGTGATAGAAATACATTGTATCTTCTAGAAACAGGAATACGTGTCTTATTCACAAGTATAATGTGTAAAGTAAGAAGATGGAATTCAACAAAATTAGAAGCTATACAAGCTAGACATCATACATAACATGCAACCACATATAACAGTGCAAAGTTAGAGGGATCACCTATGATGGTGGACTAGGGGAGACGTGCTTATCATCAACACAATTATGTTGAGTTTATATGCATGTGTTGTCTTGCAAATCTTCTTGGGGGGATGGCGGAGTAGAATCTGTAGAGGCCCTTTATTTCAGTTGTTTGGAAGGAGCACCTTTATCCACTGTCTTGCTAATTTCCTTCCGCTTTATTGATTTTGCATTGTCAAGTAAACCAACAAGAAAAATCAATAAAAATCACTCTTCAGAACTCATTCATGCATGATACTAACAATCACTACTTTGATGTAAGTCAAACACATGATACGAGGATGGAATATGTACAAAAACAGGACGGCATGGCATATTCACAACTATTTGTGTAAACTAAGCACAAGCAATTTCAACAAATTAGAAGCAAGGCAAGCTAGACACCGCATGAAAGATGTAACCAATATGACTCTGCCAAGTTAAAGCATGCCATCATAAATGGTGTTTCAACAAATTAGAAGCACTGCATGCTATAAATCATATGAAAGATGCAACCAATATCACTCTGCATATACTAAAGGTGTCTCGTCATAATTGATTGATGCAGGATACAAAAAAACAGTAGTTTTATGTAAGGACATGCTTAATAGACAGATGTACTAGGTACCAAAAACAGGAAGGCATATCACATTACAATGTATAACTAAGGAAAATAGCACATGCAATTTAACCAGATTGGAAGAATTACAATCTAGACAGTATATGCAAGATGCAACTACATATCACGCTGCCAAGTTAGAGCAAGCACCTATGATGGTGGTGTAGGGGAAATGCGGTCATCAACTACAGAGCTACGTTGACTATCTTCATCTAGCATTGTTGTTTCTTGAGAATCATGTGGGGAGGCTGACACATGATTCTTTAAAAGAGGCTCTTTTCTTACAGCAGTCCACGAGCCTAACTGTCTCATCATAAGTGATTGAAGAGGGATACACAAGAACTTTAGTTTGATGTAAGAACATAGATAATAGATAGATGTAGTGGTATGTACCAAAAATAGGAAGGTATGTCATATTCAAAGGTATAATGTGTAAGCTAAGCATATGCAATTTAACCAAATTGGAAGCAATACAAGCTAGACACCCGACTGGAGTGGTGAGCATCATCATCAAGGACCTGAGAGCCTGGTGGGAGGCGGGCTGCTTCGCCACCACTGTGGCTTTTAGTTGGCTTGCAGGTGATGCCTCTTTGTGTTGGGCTTGTCACTGGCTCGGCCAGTGCCCTAACTAGCTATTTGGCTTTTGGTGCTCCCGGGATGGTGGTTCATGTAAAAAATATCTTTCCTTATCTTAATAAAGACCGACTTCAGCCTTTCGAATACAAGCTAGACACCATTTGCAACATGCAACCACATATGACACTGCGAAGGTAAAGCAAGCACCTGGTGAGGGAGTCCTGGATTAAGGGGTCCTCAGACAGCCGGATTATTAATATGGGTCGGACTGTTAGGCTATGAAGATACAAGACAAAAGACTTCTTCCCGTGTCCGGGTGGGACTCTCCTTTGCGTGGATGGCAAGCTTGGCGTTCGGATATGTAGATTCCTTTCTCTGTAACCGACTTTGTACAACCCTAGTCCCCTCCGGTGTCTATATAAACCGGAGGTTTTAGTCTGTAGAAGCAAGAGGACAATCATCATCATATAGGCTAGACTTCTAGGGTTTAGCCATTACGATCTCGTGGTACACCACCTCTTGTAATACTCATATTCATCAAGATCAATCAAGCAGGAAGTAGGGTATTACCTCCATAGAGAGGGCCCGAAACTGGGTAAACATTGTGTCCCCCGCCTCCTGTTACCATCAGCCTTAGACGCACAGTTCGGGACCTCCTACCCAAGATCCGCCGGTTTTGACACCGACACCTGGGATGGCGGTTCATGGCGAGCAAGATCATCAACTCTAGAGCTACTTTTACCGTCTCCGTCTGCTGACATTGCACCCTTTATAGTGCCCAAATGTGTCTTGCCTAAGCACGAAGAATGCTGGAGCGACTTCTCTCTTTTATTTCGTTCTTCTATCAATTGTTTGGCAAAGGCTGAAATACCCATGCATAAAAAAACAATACTGAGAGTATGGGTGAAGTGTGTGTAGAACTAGTGCACTGTAAAAGTAGCAGGTAGCAGGTGGCTGAAAAATAAATGATAGGAGACATATGATAGCTCTACTACATTGCATGGCAAACATAATTAGATTCTACTCCGCATGATTTTGTAATATATCAACACATGGATGGCTAGGAAATGCAGGTACTCCTCCAGCACACCACCACATGTGGTCCTATCAAAATAACAGTCGACTGAAAATAAATAGGCCAGTCGATTTTTTATGAACCGTCTGATCTACAAGGAATGGGCAGATGGCCTTCGTCTACCTCCCACCAGTCACTGTTGACGACCTTTCTCGAACCGCCAGCGACCACCAGCATAGACCCCTGCCTCCGCCGCCCCACCCTCCCCTCGACCTCACACCACCGCCATGCTTGGCAACGCCCCCGGCCATCCCTTTATGCCCAGCGGACCTCCAGACTGGGCGCTAGCAGCTCCTAGGCCCCACACACCCCTAATATAAACACCGAGGCGCTGCTTCCCCGTCGTAGTAGGTGGGCTAGCGCATGTTACGCTGGGGAATGCTTCCTTTAATTGGGAATCAACTGACCAGGAATTGAAATCCAGGGGGCGACGGGCCTCTAGATAAGGTGAAATAGTACATGAGGAGAAACCTTGTGCATTGCGAGTTACTAGGAACATCTAATATCAGGAAGAAGGTGTAGGAAGAAGCGGTCAACTAGTGTCTTTTGTGGGATGAATACCGTGCAAGCAGACATGTAAGATTTGCACGAATAAGGGAAGAGGAGTACCAGTTTCGGTCGCCAGTGCTGTGCCATCCTTATTTCGCGATGATGTTCTTGTTTTTACCGGGGGAACCGATGTTTTGTAGGAGGGTGGAGCCTTGGACGAACCCATGGCAAAATTGTTGACTGTATTACGGTGGCCGTCTGGCAGCAGAGGGGAAGCAGATCCGAGGCGGCGAAGGATAACGTAGCGGATGCTACTTCTTGAGCTTGTGCTGGTTTTCCCTTGAAGAGTAAAGGGTGATGCAGCAAAGTAGAGACCAGTATTTCCCTTAGTTAGAGAACCAAGGTATCAATCTAGTATGAGGTACAAGCAAGTCTCCAACCTATGCACCTGCACAAACAATCAAACACTTGCACCCAACGCTATAAAGGGGTTGTGAATCCCTTCACGGTCAATTGTAATGGTGAGATCTGATATAGATAGATATAAAAGAGTACTAAAACGTAAAACAAAATAAAAACAAATAAATTGCAGCAAGGTATTTTTGGTTTTTTTTGGTTTATAGATCTGAAGATATATGATGGAAAATAGACCCGGGGGGCATAGGTTTCACTAGAGGCTTCTCTCTTGAAAGAGAACATACGGTGGGTGAACAAATTATTGTCGAGCAATTGATAGAAAAGCGCAAAGTTATGACGATATCCAAGGCAATGATTATGCATATAGGCATCACGTCCCTGTCAAGTAGACCAAAACGATTCTGCATTTACTACTACTACTACTCCACACATCAACCGCTATCCAGCATGCATCTAGAGTATCAAGTTCATAAAGAGCGGAGTAACGCCTTAACTAAGATGACATGATGTAGAGGGATAAACTCAAGCAATATGATGAAAACCCCATCTTTTTATCCTTGATGGAAACAATACAATACGTGCCTCGCTACCCCTACTATGTCACTGGGGGAGGACACCGCAAGATTGAACCCAAAACTAAGCACCTCTCCCATTGCAAGAAATAGCAATCTAGTTGGCCAAACTGAGGGAATCCTGGATTATGGGGTCCTCGGAGTGCCGGCCTATGTGACATGGCCGGACTAACAGGCCGTGAAGATGTAGAATCGAAGGCCTTCTCTTGTGTCCGGATGGGACTCTCCTTTGCATGGATGGCAAGCTTGGCGTCCAGATGTGTAGTTTCCTTCATCTGTAAATGGACTTTGTACAACCCTAGTCCTCTCCAGTGCTTATATAAACCGGAGGGTTTAGTCCTTAGGGGCAATCACAATCATACAGGCTAGACATCTAGGGTTTAGCCATTACGATCTCGAGGTAGATCAACTCTTGTAACCCCTATACTCATCAAAGTCAATCAAGCAGGAAGTAGGGTATTACCTCCATTAAGAGGGCCCGAACCTGGGTAAACATCGTGCCCCCTGCCTACCCAAGATCTGCCGGTTTTGACACCGACATTGGTGCTTTCATTGAGAGTTCCTCTGTACCGTCGACAGAAGGATTGATGGCTCACTTTGTCATCAAAGACAGCATCACTTCCGGAGAAGCCCTAGCTTTAGGGCAAACCCTCCGGCTTGGCAGCTTCATCATGGGTGCTCTATCGGCCATTAAGCTAGAAGCAGCCCAACTCATCGCCAAAAATCGCCTCCGCGTCGGCCCTGAATACTCCGACAAGATGGATCCGACAGATATATCGGCCTTAAACGAACTGCTAGATCGCATCGCCGCCCTAGGGGTCGCAACCGACTATGATTGGATTGGGCTTAAACCCGATCAGAGAGAAATCAGATCTCCGCCGACCACCCATCATGTGGCAATAGTGGAGGAACAAGCCGACAATGACTCTTCTCCTACGTTGAGAACAAAGTATGTTCGGGTTTCCGAGACCGGAGAACCGGACTCCCTTCTTCTGGAAGACACTTCTCGTCCATCGAACATGGAATCGGGTGTTGAGCCTAAAAACACACCGGATGCTCCGGAGCCCAGGCCTGTAACCTCGGAAATTCTTCAGAATCCGGACTTCTTAGTGGGTCAGGGTTCGGATTCGAACCCGCCCACAGGAAATATTCCCCAAGCAACTCCGGTCCTCCGTACATATGCAACTTAATGTATGTGCGGCAACAGCCTCAGGAAATAGTCCACCACTTTTGGGCTAGATTCCTACTTGTCAAAAACAAGATCAAGGATTGCTGTGACGACGACGCGATCTCGGTATTTTGCAACAATTGCAAGGATGAGGGAATCCTTAATGCCCTCAACCGCTGCCGCATTCTCCACTTTGCCGATTTGGCACACATAGTACAAAAGTACTACAAAATGGAAAGCTCCTGGAAACCCAGACAACCCGCTGGGAACCGCAGGCCTTTAGGCCATCCCCCGGACGGGCAAAGAGGATGCACCCCCGCGGAGCACCCAATCATCATCCTATGGACAAGAAAATTAAACCATTACGGAGCATAGAATTGTCCTCAAGGAATGGCTCGACAAGCCCTACGAAATTCACATGACGCCGGACAATGAACCAACACATAGCCTTCGAGCATGTTGGATACTCCGGCAGGTGGCCAAGAGCGGTGAGGGTATCCTCACTAACAACACTCCAGAGAACTATTCTTTGGAGGACAATGATCCCAAAGTATTCATGGTCTTCGAGACCTTTTCTTCAAATAAACAGCATAAGAGGGCGCTCCGAGACCTCGCCGAAGCTGCCACGTGGCAGCAGTAAATCCTTGGAACGACACAGCGATCACTTTCAACACCGATGACGAACCAAGAGCCCAATCAGTCTGGGCACCAGCCGCTTTGGTCCTAAACCCAATCGTAGACGGCTTTCGGCTCACTAAAGTGCTCATGGACGGCGGTAACGGACTGAACCTCATTTACGAGGACATGCTCAATAAAATGCAAATGGATAGGAGTCGCATTGAGCAAAGTATCACAACCTTTCGCGGTATTATCCCTAGTCGATAAGCCAGATGCTCGGGAAAAAATCAAACTCAACGTGGTATTCGGCACGCCGGAGAACTATAGGTCCAAAGAGTTACTCTTCCATGTGGCACCATTCAACAGCGGGTATCATGCTTTGCTAGGGCGACACGCATTCATGCGCTTCCAAGTCGTACCCCATTAATGCCCGGGCCCAATGGAATTATCACTATCACCAGTGATCCGAACATAGCACTCTGCACCGAAAACAAAACCGCCTCTCTGGCCCTTGAGGCATTATCCGAGGCCCTCGCGGCCGAGGAATTGACCACTCTATGTTCTACAGTAGATAGGGACGATGTAATCCTCGATAAGAGACCCAAATCTACTTCCCTCAAGCTAGCGGACAAAATAGTCAAATTTCAGGTCCACCCGACGGACCCGAAGAAAACAGCTTCCATTGGGGCACAGCTGGATTCGACGGCGGACGCCGCATTATGTGCATTCGTGCTTGAGAACTGGGACATTTTTTCCTAGCACCCTTTGGATATGCCAGGTATGCCACAGAGACTGGCCGAGCATAGTCTCAATATACTGAAAGGATACAAACCAGTCAAGCAAACTTTGTGCCGATTCTCCGGACCCAAACGACAGGCTATTGGGGAGGAGCTAGCCAAGCTACTCGAAGCCGAGTTTATAAGAGAGATCAAACATCCAGACTGGCTAGCAAACCTGGTCATGGTACCTAAGAAGGATAAATCCTGGCGCCAATGTGTCGATTTCAAAGACCTTAATAAGGCTTGCCCTAAGTACCCCTTCCCACTACCTCGAATTGACCAGATTATTGATGCAACCGCAGGACACGATTCCTTGTGCTTCCTCGACGCATACTCCGGATACCATCAAATTAAGATGAAAGAACCCGACCAAGCCACAACGGCATTCATCACTCCGTATGTGCCCTTCTACTTCAACACTATGCCTTTCGGGCTCAAGAACGCCGGTGCAACCTACCAATGCATGATTGAAACATGCGTAGAAAAGCAGATCGGCAAAACTGTGGAGGCATATGTAGATGATGTAGTCATCAAAACCAAACATGTTGATTCACTGGTGGATGACTTGCGCCTTACATTCGACAACTCCGAGCATATGACATACGGCTCAATCCGGAAAAATGTGTTTTCGGCGTTCCAGCTGGGAAGCTACTGGGGTTCATTGTCTCCTTTAGAGGAATCAAGGCAAACCCCGCTAAAATCCGAGCCCTATCACAGTTGGCGACACCAACAAACCTCAAGCAGGTCCAAAAATTAGCCGGGGGCGTGGCAGCTTTAAGCCATTTCATCTCCAGACTAGGGGAAAAGGCGTTTGTCATTATATCGCTTGCTCCACCGCACTGACCACTTCGCGTGGACGGACGCCGCTACAGCCGGACTGCAAGTAACCCAATCCTGGCCGCACCAAGTGCCAGCAAACCGATGCCTCTCCACATATCTGCAACTCAACAGGTGGTGAGTGATGTGCTCGTCGTTGAACGAGATGAGGAGGGACATAAATTCCTGCTTCAAAAACTAGTGTATTATGTATCGACGGTCCTTACACCATGCAAATCCCGATACCCGCATTATCAAAAGATAGCATATGCGGTCTTTATGGCATCCCACAAGCTACAGCACTACTTTCAGGGTGCTCGATCACGGTGGCTTCCGAAGTACCACTTAACAATATAATAAACAATCGGGACGCCACCGGCCGGATTGCCAAATGGGCCATTGAGCTCTTGCCATTTGAAATAACTTACAAGCCACATTGAGTTATTAAATCTCAGGTGTTGGCTGACTTCGTCGTTGAATGGACAGAGGCCGAACTCCCTAAAGAATACGGCACATATTCCAACTAGGTGATGCACTTCGACGACTCTAAAATGTTAGCCGGATTGGGGGCTGGTGTCGTCTTGACATCCCCCACAGGAGACACAATCCGTTATGTGCTCCAAATATTGTATACAGACTCTAACAATGCAGCCGAATACGAGGCCCTATTACATGGTCTCTGTATGGCCGTCTCCATGGGCATACAACGCCTCGAAGTACGAGGGTACTCAAACCTTGCAATATCTCAGATAAACGGATACTTCGACGCAAAAGATTCGAAGATGGTGGCTTACCGCAACGCCGTACTCAAAATATCAGCTCGGGTTGAAGGGCTCGAGTTTCATCATGTGGCTCAAGAGAGTAATCAAGCTGCAGACATACTTGCCCGCATGGGCGCCAAGTGCGACCCCGTCCCGCCTACCACCTTTGTCGAGAGGATCTTCAAGCCATCCATCATGTGGCAGGACGATAGCGGCAACATCATCCCAGAACCGACCATACACTCAGATTCCGAACACAATCCCGTATCGTCGAGGGTTCGGGCTCCGAAGTAACACCATTGGCTCATGAAATCATGGCTGCAATTGCCCCATGGACCAAACCTTTCCTCACCTACCTTACTAGGAACGAGCTCCCTAATGACCAGACAGAGTCCCGTTGCATTGTTTGATGCTCGAAGTCCAACAAAGTCCAGGAGGGGGAACTGTACAAGAAAAGTACCACAAGAGTACTCCAAAGGTGTATCTCCGAAGAAGAAGGACGACAGCTCTTGGCCGAAATACACGCCGGTCTTGCTGGCCATCACGTAGCAGCTCGGGCCCTTGTAAGTAAGGCCTTTTGTACGGATTTCTTTTGGCCCATGGCCCGAGCAGACGCACAAGACCTCGTACAACGATGTGTTGGATGCCAGCTTTTCGCAAATCAAAGCCATATGCCGCCCACTGCCTTACAAAAAATCCCCATTACATGGCCTTTTGCGGTCTGGGGGCTTGACATGGTCAGACCCCTTAAAGGGGAATCCATAAGAAGAAATATTTACTGGTTATGATCGACAAGTTCACTAAGTGGATAGAAGCCAAACCAGTCAAAATAGCCGAAGCCGGACTGGTTATAGACTTCATATCCGGTGTTGTACACCGTTATGGTGTCCTGCATAGTATCATTACCGACAACGGTTCTAACTTTATGGCCGATGAGGTGAAAATCTTGTGCGCTAATTTGGGCATCAAGCTCGATTATGCAACCGTATATCACCCTCAGACAAACGGTCAGGTCGAACGGGCTAACAGCTTGATAATGAGCGGCATTAAACCCAGACTAGGGTGATCCCTGCGTGAATCAAATAAGCACTGGATTGAAGAACATGATTCTGTACTCTGGGGGCTGTGTACCACGCCCTATCGCACGACCGGATACACACCTTTTTTCATGGTGTACGGCGCCGAGGCAGTATTGCCTTGCGACATTATTCATGACTCACCTCGAGTGCGCATGTATGAAGAGAGAGAAGCTGATCTCGATAGGCAGGATGATCTGGACGGCTTGGAGGAGGAGCGCGACGTCGCGAAGGCCCGTTCCGCATTTTACCAACAACAAGCTCGGCGATATCAAAGCAGGGAAGTATGGGCAAAGATTTATAATGTTGGCGAACTCGTCCTGCGCCTACCAGAGAAGAAAAAGGACAAGCTGAAGCCCAAATGGGAGGGTCCCTTCGTCATAGATGAAGTTCTCACTGGAGGAGCCTATCACCTTCACAACGCTTCGGATAATCGCTTAAAACCAAACCCATGGAACGCTGCTCGGCTCTGAAGATTCTACGCCTAAGTTCACACTTATAACTTTTTTCGTCTTTTCTTTTCTCCTTCTCACCCCTTTTCTCTCTTTTTCGTTTTTTGTATGACTTCTACCAGTGCTCGGGTAAACTGCACACCCGAGGTATATAAATCATTAAATGTACATACCCCATAATACCTGGGGGCTTCTTTTCACAGAAGCCTATTATGATTATCATTTTGGAGTGTCAAGCTCACCGTATATATGTGTTGTCTACTCATATGTGCCTTATCTTCGCCATTATATGCACCTTTATGACTTAAGTTTTTGCCAAGCTAGGTTGCATGGTTCATGTGCTTATGCCCTATGTTCCCGCTTGTTCGGCTAGGGCATAAAGGGAGCACTTCTGCGATTGTTACATCCGGGTTATCCGAATGTGTACCTCGGACGGGTGAAGCCGAAAGCTAGCGTTCTTAAGGGAATAATCGGTCGGCAGACAAGAGACGAACTGCCCTTGTTGCAATATACGCCGCCAATTATAATGCGTACTGTGATTTCTCACACCACAGCTTATGCATGCACAAAAATGCATGCTGGCCCAGGGAAAGGAACCCTTAACTGTGGCACCCGGGCTCAGAGCAACGGGTTTACCTTGCATTGCCAGCCCAGGGACCATGTCTTATGGCAACACACAACATGTTGGTACAGAATACAACCGCTTTATTGATGCTAGCGGAACATAATTCATACTATAACAAGTTAGGAGGCCAAGCGGCACACACGGTGTGACTGAACAATATAGTACATTATTTAATGAACATAAGGGGGCCTCGATCATGACGACTAACGACGACGAAGCGGGACTCCATAGCACAGGGACACCGATGTGAACACGATCTAGACTCAAACAGCACTCCGTTCCAACAAACCTTTCCTGAAATCTGGAATGACACGCCAGGTCAGTACATTGAATGTACTTGCAAGCTCACAACAAGCATAAACATAATGACAACCAATATCATGATATTAACCAATTTAATCATCAATGCAAGATCATGCTATGAATGCAGTGAATCAAATGCTATGAATGGACTTGCTTACCAACGGGTTACCACATAACCAAACGGTGATCTTTCTCGGATCACAAATGAACCAACATCTTGGTCGTCAACATCAACATGGTTTATCAATTATCATCTTTTCAACAGTGCCATGTTATTTTAGTGTGCAATATTTATTTAAAACGTTGACCCATGGTGTGACCTACTTTCGAGCGTGTCCATAACCGTGGACTCGGCTATCGATAGATTTAATACACTCTGCAGAGGTAGCGCACTGTACCCACACCAAGGAACCCATGGCCTCGCACTCCCATTTGGGTGGACCAACGGCATTCCAACAAAACCCCTCCATTGCCACGATACTCTCCCGGCTACTCCGACTAACTCCCCACTGGGCTAAGTCATGGGTGGCCCCGTGTCTACCCCAGACACCAACGGTCACCGTCGTGGCAAAACGGTCCCAAACGGGAACAAGGTACCATAACAACATTAACATGCACACAAGGTTATGTCTGCTTACCGTGACAGGGTACCGCATGCCCATAACCTTCCCTCATTGGAGGTACTGACCAGAGGCATGACAACGGACTGAATAAAGGCCTTCCCATAAAGGCAAATGTGGTTGAGCTGGGGAAAACTCGATTCAGTGGCACCATGACCCGATCAACGATATGTTCAAGTTGATTTATTATCAGGTTCAACTTAAGATAAAAATGACCGGTGTCATGACATGCCATGCAAATGCACTCATATAGCATGCTTTACTAGTCATCAGAATCATACCAGGTCAACTTATATCAAGCACTAAACAGTTCAGAACCTCATGGCACTTTTCTTGTCATGTTTATGCAGCAACTAATCATGGCAAAACTTAGCATAATCATTTTCTTTACTCAAGAAAACATTATTTAAACTAGTCCCCTTATGAGCATTTTATTTCTCCATAGACTATCAATACTTATAAACACTTAAATCCAACTTAGTTAATTCTTAACTTTTTGAAAATCAACATACCCACATGGAAAAGGTTGCAATAGAAAGAAAATAATTATTTAACTAGGTGATTTAAATGCATGAACAAATTTATCCATTCAAGTTGAAAAATAAATCATAAATATTTTTTTGACAGAAAGACTGTAAAGGAACCCCCTACAGTATAATTGGTGCAACAACCCCAAATTGCAAGTACCATGCCTTGAACCTGGGTGGGTGGGAAGGCATCAACCCCTTCCCACCACTAGGCTATGCCTTATTATGCAATAAATCATAAATATTGCAATGAAACCATGAAAATGTTGATGTGGCTTGCCTTAGTGCAGATGAGGGTCACACTCTCCCTGGTGATCCTCAAGAGAAGCTCCACCTTCTGAAAACAAATATAAACACAAAAAGAAAACATCAAGAACCCTTCTGAAATTTACTAGAAAATCTAGGAAGTAGGGGAAAATTCCATCTTTGGTGTGCTGCTAGAGATTTTCATACAGGACCCAATGCAAAAAAGAATCAATTCATTTGGACTTATGGTTAAAAAGTTGTGGCTGTTTGAAGTGTTCTGGAATTATTTTAATTTTGAATTTAAATAAATAGAACTGGGGGGGATGACATCGAAGGCGTAAACCCTGCGGGGCGCCTCCACTCGTACCGCTTCGGGCGCGTACAGAGTGGCTGACTAGCGGGCCCCGCTAGTAAGGTGAGAGGGATTGGGAGAAAAGAGACAGAGGGCAGCGGGGCTCCACTGGAGCACACGCCAGCAAGGAGGGCTCCTTGGCCAAAACTGGAGGGAGGGATCAAAAGAGGGGACGGAGGCGCACCTGCCCGTACCCGTAGGTTAGCTAGGGGTGGTCGGACGGCGTCGGAAATGGCCTCTCCAGCGGTGACAGTAGGCAGAGGTCGCCAAAGTTGAAGACGACGACGACTAGAGGTAGCACCAGGGGCTCCAACCGGGCGGAACGGCACCACCGAGGCACGACAGAGGCCCTGGAAGGGTCGCCTGAGCTTGGGAGGGGGCTGGAGTGGTGCGGACGGACAGAGGGGATCGCCTGCGAGCTCGATGTCGGTGTCAAAACCGGCGGATCTCGGGTAGGGGGTCCCGAACTGTGCGTCTAGGCGGATGGTAACAAGAGACGAGGGACACGATGTTTTTACCCAGGTTCGGGCCCTCTTGATGGAGGTAAAACCCTACGTCCTGCTTGATTAATATTGATGATGTGGGTTACAAGAGTAGATCTACCACGAGATCAAGGAGGCTAAACCCTAGAAGCTAGCCTATGGTATGATTGTTGTTCATCCTATGGACTAAAGCCATCTGGTTTATATAGACACCGGAGAGGGCTAGGGTTACACAGAGTCGGTTACAAAGGTAGGAGATCTACATATACGTATCGCCAAGCTTGCCTTCCACGCCATGGAAAGTCCCATCCGGACACGGGACGAAGTCTTCAATCTTGTATCTTCATAGTCTTGGAGTCCGGCCGATGATGATAGTTCGGCTATCTGGACACCCCCTACTCCGGAACTCCCTCAGTAGCCCTTGAACCAGGCTTCAATGACGACGAGTCCGGCGCACATATTGTCTTCGGCATTGCAAGGCGGGTTCCTCCTCCGAATAATTTATAGAAGATTGTGAACACCAGGATAGTGTCCGGCTCTGCAAAATAATTTCCACATACCACCGTAGAGAGAATAATATTCACACATGTTCAATCTGCTGACGTATTCCATGGCGTGACGTCACACCATGACCAAGCCTTTATTTGAAACGTTTTTATTGTATCACTTCAGCGCATTTAGCGAAGCGGTTTCCTTGGCACGTCCTGTCGAAGCAGAGATTGTGTTCCCCTTATTCCGGGATTCCCATCAATACGGACGTGGGTAACCCAACCGCGCCCGTCGCCATGCCCCCTCCATCGAAGGCGGGTTCCAAACGGTCACGGGGACGGCTCTTGATATTCTTCCTCTTCATAATGAGACCAAGGCCCATTCTTTTTATTCAATCTTCTATCGAATCCGCCCCTCTCCCTGAGTTCCAACACCCAGGGCTCCGAATTCAGGTACCTTCGATCCTCGACAATGTCCGGTCCTGATCTACGAGGCCGGTGGATGCCCTCCTCCGTCACAGAGGAGGACGTGCTAAAGCTGAGAGAGGCCAGATATTTAACCTACGAGATTTCGCATAGGCTGCCTGCCCGAGGGCAAGTTATCCCAACTCCCGAGCCTGGTGAGATCGTCGTGTTCATGTCTCACTTCCGTCGGGGTTTAGGCTTCCCGACGGATCCCTTCATGAGGGGGATCATGTTTTACTATGGGCTGGAATTCCACGACCTGGCTCCGGAGTCCATCCTCCATATCTCATCATTCATTGTCGTTTGTGAAGCCTTCCTCCGCACTACCCCTCACTTCGGCTTATGGCTCAAAACCTTCAACGTGGAGTCGAAGATGATTGAGGGGCGTCAGGCAGAGTGCGGCGGGGTGGTTATAAGCAAGAGGACCGAAGCTCCATGGCCCAAGGGCTCTTTCCAAGAGGAGCTCGGCTTGTGGCAACAGGAGTGGTTTTATATCACCGCTCCCCGGGGCAGTAGGCAAAAGCCGCCGCCCGTCTTTCGCTCGGGCCCTCCACAGCAGCTGACATCATGGGTCAACAAGGGGTGTGACTGGGGATCGCCCAAAGACGTCCCCCTGTTGCAGGACCGGATTCGAGTCCTCCAAGAAAGGGAGATCAATCTGGTCGCAGTGGTGCAGGTCATGTTGATCCGGCGCCTACTGCCCTGCAAACGTCGCCCCCTCCGCCTGTGGGAATTTAATCCGGAGGGGCCGCGAGCTCTTCAACACTTCATGGGTTTGACTCCCATGGAGATGTATAAACTGTTCTTCGGATCACAAGAGACGCATCCGGAATTGACCGAGGATGCTAGCCTAAGCTGCAATCGCCCGGATACTCAAGTAAGTAGCCCTGTGTCCGGACACACCATCCATTTATTTATCGTGAGCTTGCCTTTTAACCATCCATCCCTGGACAGGAGTGGATAGCGCAAGCAAAACTGATACGGTGTTCGGCCCCCCTCCCTGAGACCACGCAGGATCCCGTGTTAATCAAAATGTTGGAGGTTGCACCTTCAAATGAGGGCGAAGGGGGACACGGGGAAACTGTCACTTCTGCCAAGGGGGCGTTTAGTAAGGGAGGAATTGAGAGTCCCTCCTTCCAGGGGGATAAGCGGAACGCTTCCGAAGACCCGGAGGCCAAGGCCTCAAAGCGGGGAAAGAAATCTGTACCGGAAGGTCCTGCGCCAGAAAGCGCCCCGGCCGTACTGTCTCCTTGGAGGAATCAGCCCTCTAACGAGCCGTAAGTAAAAAAGGGGGATTTTATAATTATTAGACACCCCTGCTTAATGTCTAAAGGTAACCGAAGTTTTTACCTTGTAGTTCAGATCTCAGCCCATCTCAGCACAGCTCATCTTCGGGAGACCTTCGTCCGGAGATGATGGAGAGCGAAACGCCTCCATCTGCCGCCCGATCGCACGGGGCGGATGACCCTAAGGTGTCGTCGCGGAGGGTCTCCCCGAGTCCGGCGGGGCCGGAGAGTTCGGCACCCATTGGAGTACGGCCGGTGGAGCTGCAGGATTTGCTTAATAGGGCGTCCATCTCAGAAGATCACCGCACATTAATGGGTAATGTGATTGAGAGGATCTCGTCCACCAAAAGCGGGTTGTATGAGGCCGTCGGAAGTTTACTGACAGGATTTGAGGTACGCAAAAAATGACATACCTGTTGACAGTTTTGCACATGAAGTGCGCCCTGTATAGTAGCCCCTGCGACTTGGTATGTTGTCGAAAACGGCAGCGTGCCTAGGATCATAATCTCAGTTATGAACTGTCACCTTTCCTATGCAGGTGGCGGAACGTTCGGTGGACAGACGGACTGATGGATTCGCCGAGCTGAAGAAGCAACTCGACGCTGCAGATGCGGACATCTCGCTGGTCAATAAATGACTTGATGATTCACAAGGTATGTGATTGCGCCGCAGTCGCGTAGTAAGGGAGCTAATGCCCATTCCTTACAAGTTGTATGCTTGATGCAGATGGTGCTGCTGCTGTGGAAGACCTTCGAGCAGAACTTGCTCGGGCCAAGGAGCAAGCCAGAAAAAGCGAGGCGGCTGCCTTGAAGGCAGCGGAAGAGCTAGAAGCCGAGAAGGCTGCTCACTGCCGAAGCAGGGAGGAGATGGCCGGAATGGCCATGAAATTAAAAGTTGCTACCGACCGCCTGGAGGTTCTTGAAGGAGAACGCCGAGCGGAGCAAGAGGACCTGAAGAAGGCCGATGCCAAAGCCAAGGATGCTCGTAGTGCGATGCGGGCTATGAAGGAGGAACTGCGTCAGGTCGGAGACATTGTGGCTGGAAAGCCCTTTATGCTGCATAGGAAGTTCATGGATCCGAAGTATGCTCAGCTGGGCCGATTGTACGGTGCGGAGGATCCTTATCTGGACTTGGCGGCGAGTGCGGCTGACGCAGTCGTGCACTTTCGAAGCCAGGAGGATCATGAAATGGAAGAGCTTTTCTGGTCTCAATTCCATAGTCCGGAGCGTCCACTTCCGTTGAGTGATCGGCTGGTTGAGTGGGCTGAGCTGAATAGATTGTCCGGACTGGCCATGATGGATGTGGTAACTCATCTGTGGCCGAAAAGCCCCAAGCCGAAGAGTTATTTTGTCTTGTTGCAGCAATTCCTTGGGGCAGTGCCGCATATTAAGGCGATGAAGTGGTCGGCATGCATAGAAGGTGCGCGGATGGCTCTCGCCCGTGGTAAAACATACTGGGCAGAGATGGATGCCACCGCTGTTGCATCCCGGGGTTCGGACAAAAGCCGATTCCCCACCGAGCATTACTTTGAGGAAGTTCTGCAGAGCGCTCGTATAATAGAGTCGCAGTGCTCGAAAGATGTTATGTTTGAATGACATGTATGATTTCTAAGATCATGTTTATAACGCAATGACTTTTTATACTTGTGTGTTCAAGTATTGAACTATCTCCGTGCGGCCGTATATGTATGTATAATCTGAAAGATGGCAGTCTTTGGCTTCAGCCCCCACGCACATGGTGCGGGGGTGTTTGCAAAAAGAAAAACGCTTTTTCACACTTAATCTAACGTCTTGGTCCTTTTAAGGAGGTGATAGCATGGCAAACTAGGCAACCGGACTATAATGCTTTATCACTTTCACTTAGCCATAGGAGCTCGAATGTGGGGCTACTATATAGCCCCTGATGGCACCGCGCTTCTCCGAACTTGGGGCGCGTATGTGCCTGACCGGGAAGCGGTCCTTCGTCAAAGCGGAGGAATTCTAAACATTCCAATGGTCGATCGAGTGGTTGACCAGTCTCTTGCTATATCATGACAGTCAGTTTTCGGCTTTCTCTACTGAGGTGCTCTCCCGGCCGAACCGGGGCACAATCGCAGTAGTTCTCCTGGTGCCGCGTTAGCCGATGAAACGGAACGTAAGGCAGCAAAACACAGGAGCCGGGCAAACCCAACATTTGACCAAAGACATGATTCGGAGCTGATGCATATAAGGCCTAACTCGAGACGCCGAACACTCCCTGAGGTGTTCGGTCTTTATGATATCGGGAAAAATAAAGCCCTAAGCCCCTAGTGTCCAGGTACAGGCGGGAACTTCTGACGCGGCCGATGCCAAAACGCCAGCCTCCTCCTCGGCTCTGGTAGGAAATCGGGGGATGTGTATCAACAAGAGGCAGTGAGAAACGTTTACGCAGGGTCTTAATCTGAAAAGAATCCTTGCAACGGGTCCCTACTGCACGTCTGCGCCTGTGTCTCCGTTGTGTTGTATCCTGGACGGGTATAGCACGTGCTGCATCTGTAAAAGAGAAGGACTTAGTTTCAAACAAATATCGTGCAAAAAGTGTATCAAAATAAAGTATAATTTGGAAGATGAAGAAAGTTGAGCTTTATTGGCTATCATCGTTTACGCGCGCGGCCCCCTAAAAAAAGGGGTATGCGGCTGGGAAGCCCCTTGCCGGACTCGTCTAACCATGTCCGAGGTCGAAATGACCTGTTTTTAGGGGCTTTTGACCTGCAAGGTCGGAATAATGTGTGGCTGTCTAGGCAGCCGCACATTCTCCATGGTCGAGAGACACCTGGAGTTTTTAAGAATATGCCACATGGACCGGGCACTTTTAAGCGTAAGAGAAGCGTAATGCGGTATTGCATGAAAGCGCGCGAAAGCTGCACGCCCCAGTAGTGCTTAAGGGCTACTGCTAAATGGGGTGATGGAGGTTGTCGGATGAACCGAACACGACCCCTAGTGGTACAGAGCCTGTAAAATTGGCTAAAAAGGCCTGGCGTCACTCCTTTGAAGGAAGTGCTGCTATAACGAATTTTGGTGGGTTCTATCCCCAGTCTGCGGATGGTGTCCTGGTATAGCAGGGGCCGCGTTGCGTGTTATCACGTGAAGTGAGTTCACTATTTTGACTTCTAATGGGAAAGTCTTTTGGTTTCCGGAGCGCTGCTTTTGGGTTTCGTCACTGTCACTTGGTGTGTCGAGCCCTTTGTGTTCGGCGTTAAGTTGGCCGGACTGCTTGAAGACCCAACAATCTCTATGGGTATGGTTTGCAGGCTTCTCGGAGGTACCGTGTATTTGACACAGTCTATCCAGAATCTTGTTGAGGTTGGATAACTCGTCACTGTTATCCTTAAAGGGCAGTGTTTTGTTGTTCGGCCGAGAGCTTTTGAATCCGGCGTTGACCGCCGTACTATTTGGGCCATTCTCCTTGTTCCGGCGCTGATCTTTTTTGCATCATGATTTCCCATTTCCATCCCTGATTTCGGATGTACTCGGGTCGCTGGTACTGCATCTAGCCAACCAGCTGTCTTCCCCCGCGCAAAAGCGGGTCATGAGACTTGTTAGTGCGGCCATTGTTCTTGGTTTTTCCTGGCCGAGGTGTCTGGCGAGCCATTCGTCTCGGACGTTGTGTTTGAAAGCTGCCAGGGCTTCAGCATCCGGACAGTCGACTATTTGGTTCTTTTTAGTGAGGAACCTGTTCCAGAATTTGCGTGTTGATTCTCCGGGCTGTTGAGTTATGTGACTTAAATCATCTGCATCTGGAGGCCGGACATAAGTCCCCTGAAAATTTGCTCGAAACGCATCTTCAAGCTCTTCCCAACTCCCAATCGTATTTTCTGGGAGGCTTTTAAGCCAATGCCGGGCCGGCCCTTTGAGCTTGAGGGGAAGGTATTTTATGGCATGAAGATCGTCTCCTCTTGCCATGTGTATGTGTAGGATATAATCCTCAATCCAGACTCCAGGGTCTGTTGTTCCGTCGTATGCCTATATGTTTATGGGTTTAAATCCCGCTGGAAATCCATGATCCAGTACCTCGTTGGTAAAACATAGTGGGTGTGCGGCGCCCCTGTATTTGGGTGTGCCGTTGTCTTCAAATGCTTGGCTGGTTGTGTTACTTCATCGAGTCTTCTTTTTTGGCCCATAGATAGACCTGGCCGGGTTATCCTTTTTCTGAAGATCTTTATGCTGATCATGTGCCGGCTTGTGTGTGACGCCCCGTGTTGCTCTTGGCCTGTCATCTGGTCGTCTATCCGGCCAGGCGGCCCCTTTCTTTTTTGACTGCGGGGGCTCGAAGGCCTCTTCGTCAAATTCGGGCAACAACTTGCGCTTCGGGTAGCTCTTTGTCTGGTGACTAGTGCCATATTTATCTGCGGTGTTGAGTACTTTGCTCCATCTTATTCTGAGTGTGTCTTCCGCTGCTTTGAGCTTCCGCTTTTGCTTCTTCAAACTTCTTGCAGTGGCGACGAGCCTGTTATGGAGATTCGTATGCTCTGGTGATGTGAGATCATCTTCGGCCGGGATGGGTTGCTTGTCCGGTTCATGTCCGGCTTGCTGCTTGTTGACGTGTGCGTCGTCCACTGCTTCGCCCTGCTCTAGGGCTGGGTCCATATGGGTACCGTTTTTGTCGATGCCGGTCTTCGGGCGGCGCTTGCGTCGCCGCTTTGTTTGTCTGTTGGGGGAGTTGTCCTTCGCCACGTCCCGTTTTTCCTCATTGTCGCTTCCTTTTGGTGTGTCCACCATGCATACGTTGTGGGATGGGGTGGCTTCCCTGCGCCCGTTAGGCGCTGGTTCCTGGTCGTCTCCGGCATCGTCGTCCATACCGTAGATGTCCTCAGAGTCGTAATCTAGCATGTCGGTTAGGTCGTCGACAGTGGCTACCAAGTGGGTGGTGGGTGGGCTCTAAATTTCTTCGTCGTCCGCATCCCAACCGTCCCGGCCGCAGTCCGGCCAGGCCTCTCCTAATAACGAGAGGTACTTTAGCGAACTCAAGATGTCGCCAAAAGGTGAGTGTAGAGAGATGTCCGCCGCAGTGAACTCCATGATCGGCGCCCAATAGGATTCGACTGGAGGGGGCGCGGGAGGTCCGGAGTCCGGCAAGGAGTCCGGCACCTCGGAGTCACGAGCTTCATGGGGGACAAAATTGATGTTCGGCTCTATCACCGTAGAGGTTGCAGCCCCCGAGGTGGTGTCTAGCCATCCATCCTTGGTCTGCGCAGCCGGCTCCGAGTCGAAGATCGGAGCGGGTTCGAGTGCGGCCTCCAGGGTACTGTTCGGCTGCAGAGCTAAATCATGCCCATCGTGACAGTACGGCACGCTCGGCTGTGGCTCGAATCCGTCGAGGATCAAGTCCCCGTGGATGTCAGCCATGAAGTTCAAACTTCCAAATCTGACCTGATGGTCAGGGGCGTAGCCTTCGATCTGCTCCAGCTGGCCAAGCGAATTGGCCCGCAGTGCGAAGCCGCCGAATGCGAAGATCTGTCCAGAGAGGAAGGTCTCACCCTGGACTGCATCGTCGTTGATGATCGAAGAAGCCATCGAGCCTATCGGTGACGACACAAAGCAACTCTCAATGAAAGCACCAATGACAGTGTTAAAACCGGCGGATCTCGGGTAGGGGGTCCCGAACTGTGCATCTAGGCGGATGGTAACAGGAGACGAGGGACAAGATGTTTTTACCCAGGTTCGGGCCCTCTTGATGGAGGTAAAACCCTACGTCTTGCTTGATTAATATTGATGATGTGGGTTACAAGATTAGATCTACCACGAGATCAAGGAGGCTAAACCCTAGAAGCTAGCCTATGGTATGATTGTTGTTCGTCCTATGGACTAAAGCCATCCGGTTTATATAGACGTCGGAGAGGGCTAGGGTTACACAGAGTCGGTTACAAAGGTAGGAGATCTACATATCCGTATCGCCAAGCTTGTCTTCCACGCCAAGGAAAGTCCCATCCGGACACGGGACGAAGTCTTCAATCTTGTATCTTCATAGTCTTGGAGTCCGGCCGATGATGATAGTTCGGCTATCCGGACACCCCCTAGTGCGGAACTCCCTCACTCGAGCTTGGGGACAGCGGCCCAAGGCCTACCCGGCCGGGCCACGGCTTTCTACAGGTTTGTGGAGTGTGTGTGAGGAGTGGATGATGCTCGAGGAGGCTGGGGAGAGCTCTATTTATAGCCGAGCGATGAGAGGTGCTCGGGCTCCGTCGGAGGACGCCTGGACACTGCGCCCGTTGACAAGCAGCGTCAGTGAGAGAGGGGGAAGGCAATGCAACTCACGCGGGAACTGTGGGCACATGGACAAGCACAGGAGCGAGGAGAAGGCAACGAACATAGTTCACAGCGCACTGTTGGGTTGGCCGGACCGCGCCCGTGCTCGCTGCGGTGAGCTCCGGCATCGGCGAGTGCTAGGGTGAATTTAATGGCATTGGGACGGTGATGGTGGCGGGGTTTGGCAAGGTTTGGCAGGCGAGGAAGCGATCACGCGAGCAACAGAGGCTCGGGCGCGACGCAGAGCGCATCGGTTGCATGCCAGCACGCTTGGTCGAACGCGGTCACTGCGTGAACTCTGACCTCAGGCCGAGCTAAGCCTAAACTTCATGTCTGGCGTGTTGTCCGTGGTAGATTTAGAGGTTACCACACTTTGGTTTGAGCTCAGACGCAGTGAACATGATTTTTACTTCACTGCAAGTTACTGGACAGTAACTTTGAGAGCTTGCTGTGGTTAAACGGCTGGGAGTTGGGAGCTATGCTTTGGTGGTTAGCAATGAGCTAGGAGGGTAGTGATGCACAAGAAAATACAGCACCAATGGAGCAAGTAAAATGGTAGTTACTGTAGAAACTACCATTTATGTCCATAACAGAAAATAATTTTTGTAGCAAAAATATTCCAAAAAGTGGTGAGATATTTTTGCTCAAGGAGGTGCCCTAGGGTTCAAAGGATTTTTGTGAATTTTCTCAGATTTTTGTGGGCAAGAAAAATACGGGTGGCTTTGGAGCACAAGTTTCTGTTTAGGGTTTTTGAGAGGGAAATGAATATTTTTCATTAAAGAAAAATATCCATGACATTATTTTGAGGTAGAACAGAGAGGAAATGATGGTTTGGAGGAGGAATGAGCCACTTGGGTGAAAGCCAAGGTGATGCCCAAGTGTTTTTAAGTCCAACTGAAATGATTCAAACTCAAAATTCAAATCAAAACTCAACTGAAAACCAGAAGAGGAAAGAGGGCAAACACCAGGCTGTCACACTAACGGAACTATTCTCTCTGGAAGATGTTTCTTACGATCAAATGTAATATAACATAACTCCCTAAATACAACTTGTCTGTTTAAGCAACTATGACCGGACTTCCTAGTTTCTGAACATACCTTGGTGTTTACCAGTGGTATCCGGAAACATTCCAAACCTCGGGTTCTGGAGGATGAAGCGGAAAGTCTGCCATGACAATCGTTTTACAATTCGACTGGTGATAAGTTTGTCGATAAAGTACACTACTACTTGGACTCGAAAACTTCTTCCTCTAGACCCTCTAGTAGGTTGTCAAGTTTACAATCCTGTTAAGAAAACTTAGCGGCTATTTTCACTTGGTCGTACACTAAGCTCGCAGGAATTTCTTGTCCATCTGGTCCCCAAGGTCCAACCCGGGCCATATGATTCGGATCAAGCTTGGTATACCGCATTTTCACCATGGCCCAGGCTTCTCAGGCTCCTTCCCAACATGCTGATATCTTCCATAGCTTGAAATGGCGACGAGCTCCCTTGAATATATTCACAAGCTCATCCATACTTCCTGGAGGGGGTCATATGGCCATAAAGCCTTCACCATATTCCTCAATGCTTTTTGAGCTTGCTCGTGCACGTTGGACAGCTCTTGTAGCAGGTTGCCTTGGAATCTCGACACTTATCCTTCGGGATGTCCGGTTAGCACACCTATAGAGGCAAACTTGTAAAATTTTCAAACAGGAGACCGTGTGAAAGATAGGTTAAAGAGCATACTGAATATGCCGCCTCTCAGCTTCTTGTTCTCCTTCAAAGCATCTGATAATTGGGCTCTTAAATCCTTCAGTTCTTTGGCTTGCTTGATATTTGCATCCTGTAGTTTGTTCTTTTCATTAATGGTCCATGTCAATACACATTAACCAGCGGCTTCTTGCCCTTCGGCATGTTGTTTGTCCGCTTGAGCAGCCCTTACCCTCTCCTCCAGTTGATCTGTCGAGCCTACCAATGAGACAAAAGCATATTTAAGCAACCTCGTTGTAAGGATGGAACCTTATTTTTGAGCTACCACTGTACTTACCATCAGGTGCCTTCTTGGATTTCTTCAAATTTTCCAGTACGATGGTGGCAGCAAACAGCTTAGTTCGGCATTCCTCCAGCTCCTTCGATAATGTGTTATTCCTCTCCGTGAGTACCTGACAATATAATGACTTTTAAATCAGTTGGGCCAACTGCTTCAAGACTCGGGGCTACTAGCATATGATTATTGAATCTGCATAAAAAATACTTACCCGCATATCCTTTGAAAGCTGGTGTGTGGCTCCAGCAAGTCCATCCCGAGCAGCTCGGATATAAGCATCTGTTGAGCTAAAGACATTGAAAGCCTCTTTAGTGAAGTTCGGCCCATGCATAGCCGCTCTTCGCCGCCGGTGACCCATCGCACTCTCCACTTCGGAGTCTGTGATGGACACATTATCTGAATCCTCTGGGAGATGACAATCCGGCACTACTCCCGCATCCCCTCCAGTCCTTGTGACAGGGTCCATGGCTGGATTAGTCCGTGCATGGCTGCCCAGGTCTCCGGATGCAGTCCGGCATGCACTCCTCCTGCAATATGGCATAGCAGGGAACGTCACCGTCCGATCTATCTGCTGAGTGTGTGCTAAAGGATTACCTCTTTGGCATAGAAGAGGGCCCGACTATATCATTGGTTGCCTTTCTTTTCAGAGACACGCCTTGTATAAGCGTCGTCTTCTTAGAGGACGGCTTTGCTGCAGCGTGCTGGTGTGAGCGTTGCCCCTTGGGAGCACGATGTCGTGCGGTGGGTGAGTCGCAGTGGGAAAACTCATTTTGAGGACATATCTCCTTGGTACTTACATGGAAGGAAGGGATAAGGCCATGGTAGTCGGCTATAGTGGCCACTTCCGTGTCGTCGTAGCTCGTCTGATAAAAGACTCCATCCTTAAAGTCTACAAATATATCCGGATCCTCTTCGAATCCAGGATTAAGGTCTCGATTATGGTCCTCTGGTTGTGGAGCGGGGTTGTAGATCCCCGCAACGACCTTTCTCCATTCCTGTTAAAGGTAGTCAAATTAAGTTCGACTAAAAAGCATAGTTAAGGAAAAAAGATCGATTAACGCCTATAATCAAAGACTCACCCAGTCAATGGGGGGTATACATGGAGAAACCTTCCCGACACTTCAGGCGAGCGAAACCTTCCTTTTTTCCCTTTGAAAAGGTCAGCCAACATGGCGGCCAGCGCGGCGAAATTAGCCAGACCCTTGCACCCACAATGTGAGGCGTCGTCCTCACCGTTGTAATGCCGCATGGGAAGTCCCCTTGATTGAAGTGACTAAAAGCAGCGCGTTATCGAAATTGCCATTACCTCGACTATAGGTAGTCCGGAGTGGGCAAGTATTCTAATCTTGTTCACTAGCCTCTTAACCTCTGCACTATCTTCTTCTTCATAGCTTCGGGGACGCCAGCTAGCACATTTCTTTAAAGGAGCGGAGGAAAATTCGGGAAGACCTTGCCAGATTGGGTTCGGAAGGACAACATCTTAAATGTAGAACCACTCCGAGGGCCACTCTTCGGATGCCTTCTTCGGAGTGCCGGACAGGTATCCTGTTCCGCCTATACGCCATATTTCAGCACCACCCACCTCGAATATAGATCCCTTCTGGGAGTGAGGGACAAGGCAGAAATATTTACTCCATAAATCGAAATGGGCCTCGCAGCCTAGGAACAACTCGCAAAGAGCAACAAAGCCTGCGATGTGTAGAATGGAGCCAGTCGTGAGATTGTGCAGCTGGAGACTGTAATACTCCAGAAGACCTCTGAGGAAGGGGTGGATTGGAAATCCCACGCCCCTCAGCAGGAATGAAACAAAGCACACCCACTCCCCTTTATTGGGATTGGGGAAGTTCTCCGCCAGGGCTTCGCCATTGAAGGTAGTTAATCCTGCCCGAACAGGGACTAGATCCGATGGGGAGAGGTATCCATGTGCCTAAAGCTTGGTTAACTGGGCGTAGGGCACCAAGCAGCTCTCCCACACGCCTTCTTGAGGGCCATGTGGGTGCGAGCAAGAGCAAGGAGCGTTGGCCATCTTTGGTTGGTTTCCTATGGCAAGCTCTAAGGATTTTTTTCGTCTGGTGAGGAATGGCATCCGAGATTCAATCTCTTTAAATAAGCGCCTTCCCTACATGGTCGAGGGGTTACTTTTAAAAATACTTAGACCCTTCGTATTCGTCTGACACATGGAAGCCGAGGCGACGGCGGCGCAGAAGCTGAAAAGTACAAATACTTAAATGTAAAGGCCGAACTATATGGAGTACAATGGGGAACTCGCCTTGCAAAGCCGGATACAACATCGTCATTGAAGGGAAGTTCGAGGGCTACTGAGGGAGTCCTGGATTATGGGGTCCTCGGAGTGCTGGCCTATGTGATATGGGTTGGGCTAACGGGCCATGAAGATGCAGAACCGAAGGCCTTCTCTCGTGTCCAGATGGGACTCTCCTTTGCGCGGACGGCAAGCTTGGCGTCCGGATATGTAGTTTCCTTCGTATGTAAACCTACTTTGTACAATCCTAGTCCTCTCCGGTGCTTATATAAACCAGAGGGTTTAGTCCTTAGGGGCAATCACAATCATATAGGCTAGACATCTAGGGTTTAGCCATTACGATCTCGAGGCAGATCAACTCTTGTAACACATATACTCATCAAAGTCAATCAAGCAGGAAGTAGGGTATTACCTCCATTAAGAGGGCCCGAACCTGGGTAAACATCGTGTCCCCTACATCCTGTTACCTTTGATCCTCAGACTACCCGAGAACTGTCGGTTTTGACACCGACACAAACCAAACCGATTGCGAAGAGAATTACAAAGATATCAAATCATGCATATAAGAATTCAGAGAAGATGCAAATAATATTCATAGATAATATGATCACAAATCCATAATTCATTATATAGAATTCCAAGAACATCGGAGAACATGGTATTGAAGATCATAGAGAGAGAAGAAGCCATCTAGCTACTAGCTATGGACCCGTAGGTCTGTGGTAAACTACTCACGCTTCATCGGAAGGGCAATAGGGTTGATGTAGATGCCCTCCGTGATCGAATCCCCCTCTGGCAGATCACCAGAAAAGGCCCCAAGATGGGATCTCATGGGTACAGAAGGTTACGGCGGCGCAAAATTATTTTCGTGGATGCTTCTGATGGTTTGGGAATATCTAGGAACTTATAGGCCAAAGATTAGGGTTAGGAGAGCTCAGAGGGACCCACATGGAAGGGGGGTGTGCCCCCCTGGGGCGCGCCCTGCACCCTTGTGGTCGCCTCGGGATTCTTCTGTCTTGGTCTCCAAGTCCTATGTCTGTCTTCTGGTCCAAGAAAAATCATCGTAAAGTTTTATTCCATTTGGACTCTGTTTGATATTCCTTTTCTGTAAAACACAAAACAAGGAAAAAATAGAAACTGGCACTGGGCTCTGGGTTAATAAGTAAGTCCCAAAAATAATATAAAATAACATATTAATGCATATAAAACAGATAATATAATAGCATGGGATAATAAAAAATTATAGATATGTTGGAGACGTATCAAGCATCCCCAAGCTTAATTCCTGCTCGTCCTCGAGTAGGTAAATGAGAAAAATAGAATTTTTGATGTGGAATGCTACCTAACATTTATCCATGTAATTTTATTTACTGTGTCATGAATATTCAGATCCATAAGATTCAAAACAAAATTTAAATATTGACATAAAAACAATAATACTTCAAGCATACTAATAAAGCAATCATGTCTTCTCAAAATAACATGGCCAAATAAAGTTATCCCTACAAAATCATATAGTCTGGTTATGCTCCATCTTCATCACACAAAGTATTAAATCATGCACAACCCCGATGACAAGCCAAGCAATTGTTTCATACTTTTGATGTTCTCAAACTTTTTCAACTTTCACGCAATACATGAGCGTGAGCCATGGATATAACACTATAGGTGGAATAGAATATGGTGTTTGTGGAGAAGACAAAACGAAGGAGATAGTCTCACATCAACAAGGCGCATCAACAGGCTATGTAGATGCCCATCAACAGATATCAATGTGAGTGAGTAGGGATTGCCATGCAACAGATGCACTAGAGCTATAAGTGTATGAAAGCTCAGACGAAACTAAGTGGGTGTGCATCCAACTCGCTTGCTCACGAAGACCTATGGAAATTTGAGGAAGCCCATCATCGGAATATACAAGCCAGGTTCTATAATGAAAAATTCCCACTAGTATATGAAAGTGACAAAATAGGAGACTCTCTATCGTGAAGATCATGGTGCTACTTTGAAGCACAAGTGTGGAAAAAGGATAGTAGCATTGCCCCTTCTCTCTTTTCTCTCATTTTTTATTTTTCTAATTTTTGGCTCTTTGGCCTCTTTTTTCTTGTTTTTTTTCTTTTTCGTCCGAGTCTCATCCCGACTTGTGGGGGAATCATAGTCTCCATCATCCTTTCCCCACATGGGAAAATGCTCTAATAATGTTGATCATCACACTTTTATTTACTTTACAACTCAAGAATTACAACTCGATACTAGAAAAGATATATGACTATATGAATGCCTCCGGCAGTGTACTGGTATGTGCAATGAATTAAGAGTGACACGTGTAAAAAAATATGAATGGTGGCTTTGCCACAAATACGATGTCAAGTACATGATCATGCAAAGAAATATGACAATGATGAAGCGTGTCATAATAAACGGAACGGTGGAAGTTGCATAGCAATATATCTTGGGATGGCTATGGAAATGCCATAAAAGGTAGGTATGGTGGTTGTTTTGAGGAAGGTGTATGGTGAGTGTAATGCACCAGCGAAAGTTGGCGGTACTAGAGAGGTTAGCAATGGTGGAAGGGTAAGAGTGCATATAATCCATGGACTCAATATTAGTCATAAAGAACTCACATATTTACTGCAAAATTCTATTAGCTATCAAAACAAAGTACTACACGCATGCTCCTAGGGGTATATATTGGTAGGAAAATACCATCGCTCATCCCCGATCGCCACTCATAAGGAAGACAATTAATAAATAAATCATGCTCCGACTTCATCACATAACGGCTCACCATACGTGCATGCTACGGGAATCACAAACTTTAACACAAGTATTTCTACCAATCCACAGTTACTCACTAGCATGACTCTAATATCACCATCTTTATATCTCAAAACAATCATAAGGAATCAAACTTATCATAGTATTCAATACACTTAATATGAAAGGTTTTATTACATCCCTCTTGGATGCCCATCATATTAGGACTAAATTCATAATCTAAGCAAATTACCATGTTGTTTAGAGGACTCTTAAAATAATATAAGTAAAGCATGAGAGTTCAACAATTTCTATAAAATAAAACCACCATCATGCTCTAAATGGATATAAGTGAAGCACTAGAGCATATTGACAAGCTCAAAAGATATAAGTGAAGCACATAGAGTATTCTAATAAATTTGCGATTAATGTGTGTCCCTCTCAAAAGGTGTGCACAGCAAGAATGATTGTGGCAAACTAAAAAGAAAAGACTCATAGCATACAAGACGCTCCAAGCAAAACACATATCATGTAGTGAATAAAAATATAGCATCAAGTAAATTTACCGATGGATTGAAGACGAAAGAGGGGATGCCCTCTAGGGCATCCCCATGCTTAGGCTCTTGGTTGTCCTTGAATATTTCCTCGGGGTGCCTTGGGCATCCCCAAGCTTAGGCTCTTGCCACTCCTTATTCCATAGTCCATCAAATCTTTACCCAAAACTTGAAAACTTCACAACACAAAACTCAACAGAAAACTCATGAGATCCGTTAGTATAAGAAAATAAAATCACTATTGTGAACTCATTCTTTATTTATATTGTGTAATATCTACTGTATTCCAACTTATCTATGGTTCATACCCCCTATACTACCCATAGATTCATCAGAATAAACAAACAACACATAGAAAACGGAATCTGTCAAAAACAGAACAATATGTAGTAATGTGTAAACTTCGAATACTTATGTAACTCTAAAAATTCTGATAAATTAGGACAACAGAGGCAATACATATATTAATCTTGTGTAAAAAATCATGATTTTAGCACGCTTCTGGGATTTTTAACAATTCTGGCAATGGGCGCAAAAGTTTTTGTTTTTCAGCAAGATCAAATCAACGATATTCCAAAGTATCCCAAAGGATTTAATCGGCACAAACACTAATTAAAAACACCAAAACACAATTACTATAGAGGTAATAATGTGTATTTTATTCAAGAACATAAGCAAAACAAAAAACACGAAAATAAGATTGGGATGCCTCCAACAAGTGCTATTGTTTAACGCCCCTAGCTAGGCATATTGCAATAGATCTAGGTATTTTCATCTTTGGTATGCAATCCATAAGTAGCTATCAAAATAGAATCATATGGAAACTTAACTTTCTTTCTTGGGAAGTATTCCATGTCTTCCCTTGACGGAAATTGAAACCTAATGTTTCCTTCTTTCATATCAATAATTGCACCAATCATTCTAAGGAAAGGTCTACCAAGAATAATAGGACATGTAGGATTGCAATCTATATCAAGAACAACGAAATATGCGGGCACATAATTCCTATTTGCAACAATAAGAACATCATTAATCCTTCCCATAGTTTTTTAATAGTGGAATCTGCTAGATGCAAATTTAAAGAGCAATCATCAAAATCACGGAAACCTAGCACATCACATAAAGTTTTCGGAATCATGGAAACGCTAGCACCAAAATCACACAAAGCATGGCACTCATAATCTTTAATTTTAATCTTAATAGTAGGTTCCCACTCATCATAAAGCTTTCTAGTGATAGAAACTTCCAACTCAAGTTTTTCTTCAAAATATTTCATCATAGCATCAACAATATGTTTAGTAAAGGCTTTATTTTGATTATAAGCATGAGGAGAATTCAACATGGATTGCAACAAGGAAATACAATATATCAAAGAACAATTATCATAATTAAAGTTCCGGAAATCCAGAAGAGTGGGTTCATTGCTACTTAAAGTTTTGACCTCTCCAATCCCACTTTATCGATTTTTGCATCAAGATCTATAAACTTCGAATCATTGGGATGCCTTCTAGCTAAAGTTGACTCATCTCCAGTCCCATCTTTATCCAGATTTATATTAGAAAACAAAGATTCAATACTCACTTTAAGATCTTCGTCATTATTCAAAGACTCTGGTTTAGGGGCCATCTTATTTACTAAAGTAGCTTGTTTATCAGAAATTTAGCCTACTAAATTTTCAAGATGAGCAAACTGAGATTTCAAACCATAAAATTCCTTAGACATGTCATCAAGCTCTTTATTAATATACTCTATCATAGTTTTTTGTTCTTTAAGCTCATTTCTAAAGAGATCGTTATACTCATAATGTAAAGTCATGAAACCTTTAACATTACTTTCAATCTCTTCCAACTTCCTAAAATAAGGATCAAAGCTTTTGGGTTGAGACATATGGGAAATATAGCAAACAAAAAGGAAACGAAAAGACGAACGGAAGAAGGGCGAATAAAAAGGAAAATCTTTTTGTGTTTTTCTGAAAATCATTTTAGTTTTAGAAGTGGGGGAGAGGAAAACAAGAGGCAAATGGAGAATAATTAATGCAAGAGATGAGATTTTATGATGGGTACTTGGTAGGCTTGATGTAGACCTCCTCGGCTACGGCGCCAGAAATGTTTCCTGCTACTTCTTGAGCTTGTGTTGGTTTTTCCCTTGAAGAGGAAAGGGTGATGCAGCAAAGTAGAGATAAGTATTTACCTCAGTTAGAGAACCAAGGTATCAATCCAGTAGGAGGTAGAAGCAAGTCTCCAATCTATGAACCTGCACAAATAATCAAGCACTTGCACCCAACGCGATAAAGGGGTTGTCAATCCCTTCACGGTCAATTGCAATGGTGAGATCTGATAGAGATAGATATAAAAGATTACTAAAACATAAAACAAAATAAAAACAAATAAATTGTAGCAAGGTATTTTTGGGTTTTTTTGGTTTATAGATCCGAAGATATGTGATGGAAAATAGACCCGGGGGCCATAGGTTTCACTAGAGGCTTCTCTCTTGAAAGAAAACATACGGTGCGTGAACAAATTACTATCGAGCAATTGATAGAAAAGCGCAAAGTTATGATTGTCGGTGTCAAAACCGGCAGATCTCGGGTAGGGGGCCCCAAGCTGTCCGTCAAAGGATCAATGGTAACAAGGGACAATGGGGCACGATGTTTACCCAGGTTCAGGCCCTCTTAAGGAGGTAAAACCCTACGTCCTGCTTGATTATATTCGATGAGTATAGAGGTTACAAGAGTTGATCTACCTCGAGATCGTAATGGCTAAACCCTAGTTGTCTAGCCTATGAATATTCTCATAGCTTCTACGGACTAAACCCTCCGGTTTATATAAACAACGGAGGGACCTAGGGTTGTACAGAGCCGGTATACAAGGAAGGGAAATAGAATATCCAGACACCAATCTTGCCGTCCACGACCCGGACACGGGGGATGGTCTTCTGCTTTATCTTCACGGCCCATCAGTCCGGCCCATATAGAATAGAACGGACACCCGAGGACCCCCTAATCCAAGACTCCCTCAGTAGCCCCTGAACAAGTCTTCAACGACGATGTGTCCGGCACGTGGATTGTCTTCGGCATTGGAAGGCGGGTTCCTTCTCTTGAATATCGTACGTCAGCTCCCCTTACAAAGGAACTATGTCTGGATCTGCATTGTTAATACAACCCTTAGCCATGAAGGTGAGATGTCAAAATAGGGACATTGTCTTTTACTGACAACTTTTCTTCGTGAAGCGTCACACTTTACCTTTCAGTATTTGAAACCGTTTTCACACCTCCCGTTTTGTGTTTTGAGGTCGAGCCTCCATTGGCATGTCTTGTAAAAATAGAGATCATGCCCGCTTATTACGGGATTCTCATCAATGGGTTTTGAGTAACCCAACCACGCCTTACGCATGATCTCATTGGGAACAGGCGAGGTTTAAGGCTTAAGAGAGGGACGATTGGCATTTTCACCGTCTATAAGATGACAAAGATCCCTCCTTTCTTCCCCATGCCTTCCTATAGCCTTTGCATTCCAATCCCCAAGCTCTAGCGCCCAAAAAGCTCTGATCTTTCCCACCGCCACCACCCTCCCCAGCCATGGCCAGGTCTGGCTCTAAGGGCAAGTGGGAGGCCTCCTCCGTCACTGAAAACGATGTCAAGGATCTCCGGAGCGCGGGCTATCTGTCCGCGGATATCACGCACAGGCTCCCCGACAAGGACCAGGTTATCCCCACTCCGGGGCCCGGAGATGGTTGTCTTTATCCCCCATTTCCTCAGGGGGATAGAGTTTCCCCTCCACCCCTTCGTCTGAGGCCTTGTGTTCTACTACGGGCTAGATTTCCACGATCTAGCCCCGAATTCCTTCCTCCACATATCGGTGTTTATCATCGTGTGTGAGGCTCTGCTCCGCATCCCGCCACACTTCGGCTTATGGCTCAACGCTTTCAATCTAAAGCCGAAGGTGGTCGACGGACAGCACGCGGATTGCGGCGGGGCCATGGTAAGCAAGATGCCCAACGCCACATGGCCTAAAGGCGCTTTCATCGAGACTGTCAAGGTGTGGTAACAGGAGTGGTTCCACATCACCGAACCCCGCCGCGCCAACTAGGTGGCCATACCTGAGTTCAGATCTGGACCCCCCACGAGACTCACCTCATGGACCGCCAAGGGCCTTGGTTAGGGGTCCCAGGCGGAGGTGAAGAAGCTACAGAAACACATAACCAACATGCTGGGTACAAACATCGGCCTCATGAACGTGGTTCAAGTGATGCTCTTCCGCCGCATCCTTCCCTTCCAATGTTGGGTCTCTCCCATGTGGGAGTTCAATCCGGAGGGACCACGGACCCTGAAGCGCTTCTTCAGCACCACACACGAAGAAATTTGGAAGCTGCTCTTCAAGGCCCAGAAGAGTTGACCGATGAAGACTGAGGACATCGGGCTCGACATCGAGAATCCGGCCTCAGAGGTAAGCATTAGTTTTTCCAAAGACCTATTCGGTTGATGTTTTAATCAATAGAGATTTTATCACCTACCTCCGGCATAGGGCTGGACAGCAAAGGCGGAGCGGATCGACTGTCCGGCTCCGCTGCCGGAGAACCCAACCACTCCCCAGCTAATGGAGATGCTGGTCCTGGCGCTTTATCAGGCGCCGGAGAAGAAGGCCAAGAAGAAGGTCAAGGAAGCCAAGGGCGGCCCCCGCCATAGAGGTCCTTCAGACACCGTGTCCGGAGAGACCGAAGTCCTCTCCTCCCACCAGGGAGACGATGAAGAAGAGGAGGAGGAGGTGGTGGTGGAAAGCGACTCCCCCGCAAGGGGAGGAGGAAGAAGAGGACTGCCTCCAAAGACCCAGAGGGGGAGGTGCCGAATAGAGGGAAGCTGGCCCTCTCGGACAGTTTGGACACAGAGTCCGAACACGTCCCCAAAAGACCTCCCAGGGTGAAGCCCCTAGCCTAGTCGTAAGTATTCATAAACTTTACTGTTCGTCTCCAGACTTTCTGCCTCCTGTTATGTAAGTTGTTTTTTTATTTGCCTTGCAGCCCCCCGTGAGGTTCCGCACACTACCCTATCAGAGGGTAACTCCCTACCGCCTAAGCAGGAGGAGAGAGACACACCGCCATGAGCCTCCTCGCCTATCGCCCTGGAGGACACCAAAGTGTTGTCCCGAAGGACCTCTCCTGGCCGAGGAGGGGCGGACGAGGCCATCGAGAAGGCGCTTGAGGTTAATACCTTGCTTGCCAAAGACTTGGGGGAGGCGACCCCCATGACAACCAACGGTCGAGAGCCCCATCAATTCGGGCCCCCCACCGAACACCACTCCGGAGACCAACGCGGCTCCGGGATTGGACGCGTAGCCCTCTTCGAGAGAGGGGGGAGGAGCAGCAGCTCCATCAGCAGCCTCCGTTAATCCGGAGGGGGCTCATGCTCTGGAGGAAGCACTGGAAGTGCTTCCGTCGTGGAGGAGCACCGCACCCTAATGGGTGTGGTTATGGAAAAGGTTCAGTATGCTAAAAGCGGACTGAACGAAGCCTTCTGCAGCCTACTGGCAGGCTTTGAGGTATGTGACGTAATGTTCTAAAAACTTTTCATATGAAAGGATAAACCTGTGTATAGATAGTAGCCCCTGATACTCTGTTCGGATTAGAAAAAACCAGACAGAGTATCCTCTTGATAATCCGAATGATAATATACTATGCTACTTTTGTGACAAGCATCCATGTTGTCGGCTACCGCCCAGGCCACAGAGGTTTCCAAACTCAACCGGAAGCTTCGAGTGGCCGATGAGGAACTCGACTGCATTAACAAGCGGTTCAAGGAAATGCAAGGTATGCAGAAATTTTGAAGAAGGAATTTATTTTCATATCAGAAGTGATTTATATATTGAGTAGTTTAACTCATGAAGTTTTTTAATTATGATCATAGTTGGCGCAGCCGAGGTCGAGTCCCTCAAAGGCGCGCTTGCCCGAGCCAAGAAAGAGGCAGAGGCAAATAAGGCAGCCACTGACAAAGCGGCTACAGAGCTGGAGACAGAGCTGACTGCCCGCCGCCAACATGAAGCTCGGGTGGCCGAAGTTGAGCAGGAGCTGAAGGACGCCATCTACAAATGTGAGACCTTGGAGCAGAAGACTTTGGACCAGTCGTCCAAGCTTGCCAAGGCTCTCCAGGATGCCAAAGAGGCGCAGGTCGAGTCCCGGAGTGCTCGCGAGGAGATCTAGCAGGAGAGACAGATAGCGGCTGGTAAGGCCTTTCTTTTGCAGAGTAGCTTTGGAGGTAAGAGGTATATCTTGCTTACCCGGATTTGGAGTTCTCCAGGCGCATTTGCGGATCTTCCAAGGAGCGTCGCCTATGCCGTGTAGTTTTTCCGAGCCCAAGAGGGGAATTCAACCAAGATGTTGTTCTGGTTGCAATATCTCATGCCGGAGCATCCAATGCCTCTAAGCGACTAGCTGAAGCAGCTGACGAAGCTACATAGGGTGGCTAGCTTGGCCATGAAGGATCTAGTACTCCAACTCTGGCCAGCCGAACCCATTCCCAACAGCTACTTCGGCTTAGTGAAGCGGATCGTTGATGCGCGGCCGTGGATTGATGCTATAAAGCATTCGGCCTGCATAGAAGGTACCCGGATGGCCTTTGCCCACGTCAAGATGTAATGGGCGAAGATGAAGGCCACCGAAGTGGCGACCGCAGGTCCTCTCGTAGGCAAGAATCATCGGAAGCCGGAGAGGTACTTCGATGAGGTCCTCGAAGGAGCCCGAATAGTAGAGGGCCAATGTTCAAAGGACGTCGTCGTGTTCGATTAGATGTATCCGGGTTGTACAAACTACGTTATGAACCTACGATATGCTTGCGCCTTTTGTTTTCATTAATTTATCCTCCTGTGCGGCCATTTATTGTTTATATTTCTGAAAGTTGCCAGTTGTCGGCTTCTGCCCCCATGTAAATGCTACAGAGGTGTTCTACATAATGCTCGACCGCAGTTTATCCAACGTCTTGGTCCATATAGGAGGCGTCTGCGGGGTGAACCAGGCAATCGGACTATACGGCTTTATTACCTTCACTTAGCCATAGGAGTCTAACGGTGGGGCTAAGTACTAACCCCTATGGCGTGTGCGGATATCCAAATTACGGTGCCTTTGCAACGCGGCTGGTCGAAAACCAAGCCCTCGTATGGCACGGTGAGAATCGCTAACAATTTGTAGTGTAACACTAAGTCACCGGACTGCTGACCAGCTCTCGCTTATCATGACGGTCAGTTTTCGGCTTTCTCTACTAAGGTACTTAACCAGACAAACCAGAAGTACAATCACAATAGTTCTCCCTTTACTACCTTAGCCGAACGAGCGGAACATAAGGTGGTAGGCACAGGAGCCGGGAAACCCAACTATGGACCAAAGACATGATTCGGAGCCGATGCATATAACGCAGTATCTGGGATGCCGAAAAGCTCCCTTTAGGTGTTCGGACTTTTGGAATGTGCCAGGTCGATTACAGCCCCTGGCGTTAAGGCTGGACTAAAGCATCTGCGGCAGTCTGAAGTAGGGAGGGAATACAGATGATAATATAACATAAGTACCGAACAAAAGTGGTGATCAGCTGCTTCCTTTATACCCTGATTAATACGTCGAGACGTGTTGCAACAGATAATGCCATGAATATAGTGGTCATGTTACATGCCAAAAGTTTACGTGAGGGAAAGGTTTACACAGGGCCTAAAAGTAGTGGTTTGAAGATCCCAATGGTGCACTGTCGAACGTCTGCGTCGTTTCTCCTTGGTAGGGAATCCTTTGAGAGGAGGAGTTGATGGTTGTCTTCAAAAAGAGAGGGACCTGGAGAGGGGGCCCTGTGCAACTGTAGAGGGCCGAACTGCTATTCAAGCCCCGGATCCATCGAGCTATCGCACTGAGATGTGGACCGGACTCGCTTAGTAATGTCATCGGTCTTGATCACCGATAAGTTGTTCGGCTTGATGAGGCCGCCCTGCACCTCGGCAGCTAGAGCCGCGGTGTGCTCCTCAGTATGGAGGGAGCGCTCCATGTTTCCATTTACTGTAATGACGCCACGTGGTCCAGGCATTTTGAGCTTCAAATAAGCATAGTGTGGGACCACATTAAAGCAGGCGAAAGCAGTTCATCCGAGCAATGGTGATAGCCACTACGAAAAGGGTCGATATCGAAGATCAATTCTTCACTTTGGAAGTTTTCTGGAGAGCCGAATACCACTTTCGGTGTTAAGGAGCCCGTGTAGCGGGCCTCCACGCCAGGTATTACTCCTTTAAAGGTAGTGTTACTAGGCTTGATTCTTGATGGGTCGATGCCCATTTTCTCGACAGTATCTTGATATATCAAGTTAAGGCTATTGTCGTTGTACATAAGGACTCTGGTGAGATGGTATTCATTAATGATAGGGTCGAGTATCAGGGCAGCCGAACCTCCGTGTCAGATACTGGTTGGGTGGTCCCTACGATCAAAGGTGATCGGACAAGCCGACCATGGGTTGCATTTGGGGGCGACGGGCTCTACGGCGTAGACGTCCCTTAATGCGCGCTTGTGCTCCCTCTTGGGGATATGGGTGACATAGATCATGTTCACCATTTTCACCTCAGGGGGAAATTGCTTTTGTCCCCCAGTGTTCGGCTGACGGGGCTCATCATCGTCCTCGCTTGGAGGTCCTTTCCCCTTATGTTCGGTATTTAATTTACCGGCCTGCTTGAAAACCCAACAATTTCTATTGGTGTGATTGGCAGGTGTGTCGAGGGTACCATGAATCTGGCAAGGCCTCTCGAGGATTTTGTCCAAGTTGGATGGAACGTCTCTGTTCCCCTTGAAAGGTTTCTTCCCCTGACCGGGTTTGGAACCATTGAATCCGGTGTTGACCGTCGTATCTTCTATTTCGTCGTTATTGTTCCGACGATTATTTTATTATGGTGTGGTCTGCCATTACCATCCCTGGCCTCAGAAGTGTCAGGGTCGCTAGAACTGTTGCTTCTACGTGCTAACCAGCTATCTTCGCCTGCACAGAAGCGGGTCATGAGTGTTGTAAGAGCTGCCATGGTCTTTGGCTTTTCCTTCCCAAGGTGTCGGGCGAGCCATTCTTCACGGACGCTATGTTTGAAGGCTGATAAGGCTTCGACGTCTGGATAGTCCACGATTTGGTTCTTTTTAATTAGGAACCGATTCCAAAGTTTGCGAGCTGACTCTATGGGTTGCTGGACTATGTGACTTAGGTTATCAGCATCCGATGGTCGGACATAAGTGCCCTGAAAGTTGGCCCGGAAAGCATCTTCTAAATCTTCCCAGCTCCCAATGGAGTTCTCTTGGAGGTTGTTCAACCAGTGTTGTGCTTGTCCCTTTAGCTTCAGGGGAAGGTATTTAATGGCGTGGAGGTCATCTCCGCGAGCCATGTGAATGTGGATAAGAAAATCTTCAATCCATACGGCGGGGTCCGTCATTCCATCATACTGCTCGATGTTCACGGGTTTAAACCCTTCCAGGAATTGGTGTTGCATTACTTCATTGGTAAAGCACATAGGGTGTGCGGCACCTCTATACCGGGCGACATCATGATGGAGTTTGGATGACATCTGTGTTCGGTGCTGACCCCGAACTTGATGATGCTCATCGTGTGAGGCTTGATTGTCGTCATCTCATGTCGGAGCATGTCCTCTGGATCCATAGATTGATCTAGTCTGGCTGGCTTTATTGGCCAGGTCCTAACGTAAGTCATATGTGTAGTCCGGAGCCGTTGTATCCTTGCCTCTACGATGGGGGGTGCAGGCTGATGTTCGGCGTGATGAGCCGTTTTGTCCCGTCCACGTGGTGGTTGGTATGGTTGATCGGCATAATTGTATTTTGATGGTATTGGCTAGAGGGATTCATCATCGAATTGTGCCAGCAACCTGCGCTTGGGGTAACTTTTTACTAGTTGCTCGAGGTCGTATTCTTCGGCGGCTAGGACCTTCGTCCATCTATCGTTGAGCATATCCTGTTCATCTTGAAGCTGCTAATGTTTCTTTTTCAGGCTCCGCGCGGTGGCAATGAGTTGTCCCTTAAAGCGTTCTTGTTCGAGGGGTTCCTCTTGCATGATAAAATCTTCGTCACCGAGGCTAACATCCTCTTTGGAGGAAGGTAAGTAGTTACTATCTTCCGAATCTTTGTGATCAGCGTGTTCGGGGCTGTATTGACCCTCCTCCCTCTTGTCCTGTTCGGACGTGGGTTTGACGGGGTGATCGGGGTCTTCGGCATTATCCGGAGTGTCATTATCTCCGGTGCCAGTATTGTTATCCTTTGCTCGACGCGATCGTGAGCGGCGCCGCTAACGCTGATGCTTTGGTGGTTCATCGACGGGCTTGTCCTTGCCTGGATCCTGAGTGCCATCGTCGTCCTTCTTATCAGGAGTGTACACCATGTATACATCGTATGTAGACGTGGCCGTCCAATGCCCAGTGATAGGCGGGTTTTGACCTGGTTCGGCGTTGACATCATCGTCCATGTCGTCGATGTCTTCGGAGGCATAGTCTAGCATGTCGGTTAATGTGGCACCCGGGCTCAGAGCAACCGGTTTACCTTGCATTGCCAGCCTAGAGATCTAGTCTTCTGGCAACACACAACAACTTGGTATAGACAACAACCGCTTTATTGAAGCTAGTGGAAACATGGGTTCGATATTACATCAAGTAGCGAGGCCAAGCGGCACACACGGTGCGGCTGAACAGTATGTACATTATTTAATGAACATGAAGGGGCCTTGAACACGACAACTATGCGGCAGCGGAACGACGATGAAGTGGAACTCCATAGCACAGGGACACCAATGTGGACACAATCTAGACACGGGACGCACTCCGATCCGGTATGACTTTCCTGAAATATGGCATGACACGCCAGGTCAGTACATTGAATGTACTTGCAAGCTCACAACAAACATAAGCATAATGGCAAACAATATTATGACAAGTAAGAAGGTTAAATGCAATGCATCAACATACTACTCATTCAAGCAACAACATACTACTCATGCAAAGCATCAACATACTCATGCAGTGAACATGCTCATGCACCGAGTCTCTCGGACTCACTTACCGAACGGGTTACCTTGTAACCAATATCATCAAACAGTGATCACTTCCGGATCACAAACAATACCAATCTCCTCAATATGGTGATCACTCCCGAATCACAAATGGAACCAACTCTTTGGCTTCCGCAACAACGACCAGCTCATGGTCTCAACGATCTCATCACATAAACAGTGCCATGGTGTATCTTTAGTGTGCAAGATTAGCTTATTTATGTTGACCCATGGTGTGACCTACTTACGAGCTGTGTCCGTAACCGAAGACACGGCTATCGATAGATTAATATACACTCTGCAAAGGTTAGTACAGTATACCCACGCCATCGGAACCCATGGCCTCGCACTCCCATACCACTACTAGGGAAAACCTTATACACAGCATCTTAGCAATAGCGCTGGACAAAATAGGGCGCTACTGCTACTTAGTAGTAGCATGTTTAAATAGACCGCGCTGCCGCTACTACTTTAGCAGTAGCGCGTTGTGGGAAAGCGTGCTGCTGCTATATTTGTACTAGGCGCAGATGGCTAGCCCCACTTAGCAGTAGCACGTATCCGCTACCAGCGCTACTGCTACGTCCCGTAGCAGTAGCGCGTATCTCCGAAATGCGCTACTACTTACTTACCTTATCCTGGAGCGGTTGACCCTCTCACTCACTCTCCCTCTCACTCGCTCTCGCCCACGCCGAACCCATCGTCCGCCGCCCACGCCGCGTTGCTCCTCCACTGAGGTACTCCCTCCTCCCTCCTCCCCTCCCTCCTCCCCCCTCCTCCTCCGGCCGCCCTCCTCCCACCGCCCC
>NC_041385.1:388017633-388035803 GCF_002162155.2 Triticum dicoccoides | reverse complement strand
CCACCGGCCTCCTCCCCCTCCTCCTCTCTCCTTCCTCCTCCCTTCCCCTCCTCCCTCCATCTCTTTTTTCTGTTTTTCACTGTAGTTTTTTACTATTGTATAATGTAGTTTTTTTACTGTTTTTAGTAAGTGTTTAAAATAATTAGTAAGTAAATTAGTAAAACTAGTTGAACTAGTTTATTTTTAGTAAGAACTAGTTGAATTAATATAACTAATGTATTTTTAGTAAGAAAATTAATATAACTAGTTGAACTAGTTTATTTTTAGAAAGAACTAGTTTATTTTTATTTATAGTAAGTTTATTTTTAGTACTAACTAGTTGAATTAATAGAACTAGTTAAACATGTCACATTTGTTGTTATTTTTTAGTTTAAGCAATTATTCCCGCATCGACGTCGACGATGCCTATCTCGCTTCCTCGTCGTCGATACCCATCGTTCGCTAGGGTTTTAGTTGTATTAGTGATGTTATATGTATGATACTATTCGGGATGTATTAGTGATAACTTATAGGGGTTTCTGTTTTTGCAGAAATCAAGGAGCCCCTACATCATCTCCGTTGTCGTCCCTGTCACCGACCCCCTCCGACCTCGAGGTGAGACCAGCCAAATCTCCATGTCAATATGAGTCCTATAAGATATGGTGTAGATAAAAACATGTATATCTTGTGTTGCTCAAATAGGATATGTCGTTGCCCAAGTGGCCGGTCATGTTTGCAGGTTACACCTCCGAGTGGCCTATGTTTTGCCGGAGTGTTGATTAATTTCTGTTCTGGCAAATTTCAGGTGCTCGATATGTCCTGTTTTAGCAAAGGTCATGCCGGAATTTTCCGTGAATTTTGGCATGACTTGTTCTAGAATATGTAGAAAATATCGAGTGGCCTGGATTTTCTAGAAAGATAAATAAATGATATTTCGGGTTGACTTTAAGTCTGTCGAGGCCGAAGAATCCCTACTGTTGTCATGCGGGTCGTTTCTCCTTCTTCTCCGGGTGCTAGACCTTTGTTATGCAGTCGGGGAAGGATGAGTAATGACCATCACCGACGGTCGCAAATGTCAGAGAGGAATCAGTGAGGGAGAGTCTCCACCATATATGAGAGGACGAAGAATCCCGACTGTTGTCGTGGGGGTAGCTTCTCCTTTGTTCCCGTGTGCTAGACAATTTGGTGTAATGCACTCGGGAACGAAAGGAGGAGCTACCATCACCGAAGGTCGAATATATACACCACGTGAGCTGAGAGTTTTCAAGAAAAGACTAGACAGACCGATAGTCAACCCGTGATGAATAATAATGACCTCATTTAGTTTTTGTAGTACATATATTTAATTGTATTAGTTTAATCTTTGAATTATGAACATAGGAAATGTCGTCGGACAAAGAAGGTCCCGGGGAGTGCTCCTGGTGCGGCGACAACCGGGGTTTCTGCGACAGGCCTCACCTGGACGAAGGTCGGCGCTTTAGCATTAAGCTCGAGGAGGCCTTCGATTGTGATACGGTAAGCTACGACGCAAAGTGTTTTTTTCGTAATTAAGCTCGACTTCTACTACTTCAATGTCTAATTTTCGTCTTTTACAATTCGACTAGCTTATCCCATGCCATGCAAGATGCTATGTCTTGGAGAGGATGGGTTTTGAAGATCATGAGAGGAATGAAACAAAGAAAATTAACCTAAGGACCCATCATGGTATGGATTTTGAGGTAAATCTATACAATTCTGAGAGTGTATCCCATTTTGGTTGCCCGGGTTGGGAAGCACTTTGCAAGATGTATGATTTTCAAGAGGGTGTGTTTATCTCCATGGATCTTGGTGATCCTGACATCAACCAAGACAATTTGGACATTTGGGTCCTTATTGATACGCTTCCAATTCTACCGCTATGTGAGTTTCTCAAACATAGTTATTAACAATTTATATTGTTTATTTCAAAATAGTTGACAGCTTATTTCCATTGATAGCTTATTTTCATTCTTCAAAGAATGTGCAGAAGATGGTAGACAGAACCTACTACACCGATGGCTCTGAGTTAACTTATCAGGAGAAAAATCATCTGGTCACATATTGTATAGAAATTGAGAATTACAATTCATTTTATCGAACTCCTCCAAATTATGGTCAATACGTGCCACTAGTGCACGTGTTGAACCACGATAACTTCCATGGAGATGCCCTGGTAAGATTTTTACTATTACGACATCCGTGCATCTTTTGCATACTTCTAAAACTGAACTACATTGCTAACTACGAAGTTATTACTATGTTTTTCAACAGAAAATCCCGATGCATTGTGTGCCTCATTTGATGTATCAAAATGGTCGCCTTGATGTTTTGAACATACAGCCAGGTCGTCCTACGAATCTCACATGTCCATACCGGATTTCTAAAACCAGTGAACACATGATAATCAAAGAATGGAAAAATGTATGGACAGTCGTAAGGAGGTTCTTGGAAGAAACATTGTGCGAAAGGCAAGAATTGGAGACAGGATAATCTCCACTCTCCATAATGGAGAGTCAGGGGCTATCTTGTTTTATGCTATTTTACCTAAGATAATATAGTAGGTCCTAAGAGAATGTAGTAGGTCCTATGAGGTACAATATGTTTATGAGAGTTGATGATGAGGAGTAGTTGTGATAATGTCTAGTGAAATTGTATGTGATGTCTCATTGATGACAATAATGATCATGAGGAGGTGTTATATGACAATGATGTATTATGATGATAAGTTGTTAATGATATGATGATGATGATGATGATGATGATGATGATGATGATATTTATTATATCATTGGGTGAAAGAACCGCAGATTAGTTTCATGTGGATGTCCATCCACTTGAAACTAGTCCACGGTTCTTTCTCCCGGTGATGTAATAACTCATTATGATGTAAAAACAATCTCTAAATTTCTGCGGTATGAAAACTTGTATAAAGGTGTATGAATACAACATGAAATAAAAAAGAAATACGGAATAACAGTAGTAGCGCGTGCTAGGAGAAGCGTTACTACTAATTACCAGTAGGACTCATTGTAGAAAGCACTGCTACTAAGTCGACATAGCAGTTGCGTGGTCCAACCCACGCTACTGCTAACCTTTAGCTGTAGCGCCTTACTAGTAGCAAGGTTCCCCGCGCTACTGATAGGCATTAAACACACGCTACTACTAGGGTTTTCCCTAGTAGTGTACGTGTGGACCAATGGCATTCTGACAGAACTCCCCCATTGCCATGACACTCTCTTAGCCACTCTGACCAACTCCCCTCTTGGGCTAAGTCATGGGTGGCCCCGATGTCTACCTAAGACATCCAACGGCCACCGTCATGGCAAAACAAATCAACGGTCCCAAACGGGAACAAGGTACCATAACAACAACGGGAACACAAGGTTATGTCTGCTTACCGGCCAGGGTACCGCACGCCCATAACCTTCCCTCGTTCGAGGCATCGACCAAAGGCATGACAATGGACCGAATAAAGGCCTTCCCATAAAGGAAAATGTGGTTGCACCGGGAAGCTCGATTCAGTGGCACCATGACCCGATCAACATTATGTTCACATTGAGTTATTATCAGGTTTAACTTGAACTAAAAGAAACTACGAGTCATGGTATGCCATGAACATGCAACTATCTGACATGCACTATATCCACATAGCACGAAAGTAAATGGATCAACATCATAGAATCATGCTACTTGCACTACTCATAACTTTAACTCACTGGTTTCAACTTCACTGGTTTTCTATCTCATCCTTTTTAGTTATGCCATTATCAAATAAAAATCAGTGACTCCTATATGAAAATGATACCGATCATACCCGAATCATAACCATACCATAACCATACTATCAAAAATACTTCTACTATCTCATACTAGTTCATGCATTCAAAACACTACTGTAAAATAAGCACTTCTAGCATGAAAAGTAAACTAGCATAAACATCATTCATTTAAATGATTAAATGCCAGGAAATAATTCATATTCAAGTTGGAAAATCATAAATATTGAGATGACACCATGCAAATGCTTTTGGTGGCTTGCCTTAGCACAGACGAGGGTCACACTCCTCCTGGTTTCCTTCACAGCAATATTCCTCCTCTGAAAACAAATAAAGCCATAAAGAGAAAATATCAACACTTATGAAATTCACCAAAAATTCTAAACAGCAAAGAAAAATCTCAATTTCTGTGTGCTGCTAGAGAACTCCAAGACAAACACAATGCAAAAAGAATCAACTCATTTGGACTTATGGTTTAAAAGTTAGAGCTAGTCAAAGTTTGAATTAAATTTGAATAAAAGAAAAATAAAGGGGGGGTGACGTCGAAGGCGCATTCCAGGAATACGCCTCCACTCGTACCGCTTCGGGCATGAGTGGTTAGGCTAACAGCGGGCCCCACACGTTAGGTCAGGAGAGAGGGAGAGAAGAAACAAAGGACGGCGGCACTTCGCAGGTGCTTTCTCCGGCAAGGAGAGCTCGGCGGCCAGATCAAGAGGGATGGATGGGTAGAGGAGACACTTGCGCACATGTCTGTACTCATGGTGTGGAAAGAGGTGGTCGTACAGGGTCGGCACGGGCTTCTCTAGCGGCTGCGGAAGGCAGAGCTCGCCGAAGTCGAGGAAGACGGTGAGGCAGGGCTGCACCAGGGGCTCCTACGAGTTCAGACGACACCATAGGATCACCAAAGAGTTGTCGGAGGAGTGTATTGAGCTCGAAGAGCACTGGATTGGAGAGGAGCAGTGGAGGGGATCACCGGCGAGCTCGGGTTAGGGACGGCGGCCAGAGGCCTACCCAGCCGGGCTGCGGCTTCTCTACTGCTTTGTGGAGGTTGGGCGATGGGTTTGAAGTGCTCGAAGAGGCTGGAGGGGGTCGGTATTTATAGGTGGAGGGGGAGGGGGTCTCGGCTCCACCAAAGGGCTCTCGAAGCGGCGCACGGCGATGAGGAGTGCCAGCGGGGAGGGGGAACAGGGCTTCAGAGATCACGGGGCCACTATGGAGCTCGAAGACGAGCACAAGGCGCTGGGGAGAAGAAGATAGGGGCACGGGCGCACTGTGCGCTTTGGCTGCGACGTGCCCATGCTTGCTACAGCTGCTCTAGCGTTGGCAAGTGGCAGTGAGAGGTCGAGGGAGATGAGTCGAGGCAGGTGGCACGGTGCGGCAGTCGGCGGCGAGCGCTGGAACGAGCACGCGCTGAACAGAGGGACGGGCGTAGTGCAGAGCGTGCCAAACACCTGCCAGCACGCGTGTCCACATGCGATCACCACGCAAACTATGCCAGAACGGCGCCCAGGGTTGCCAGACCTTGTCTAGCGTGTTGTCCATGTAGTGTTTGGTCTAGGAGAGGTGATGAAACACAGACAGGCCGACCGGATTGAACTAGAGCTACTCAGCAAGTTTCTGGACAGAAGTTTGTGCACTATGTTTCGATGGCTTCTAGAAGGAGTTTAGGGCTAAGCTTCTGGGGTTAAGGTTTTCTTAGGAGGCTAATGAAGCTCAAGAAAAATCAGCTTCATTGGATCAATGATTAATACACTTGCTGTGCAAAGTGCATTATTAGGGCAGAATGCAAATGATTTTCCCTAGAAAAATTTGGTCACATGACCATATGATATTTTTGCATAGGGTGATGAGGTACTGCCTAGAGGTGTTGTGGGAATTTTCTCAGAAATAAACAGAGGGGTTGCTTTGGAAGAGAGGTAGAAATAGTCCATTTTCAAGAAGAAAATGGATATTTTCTTTACAAGAAAAATATTCCAAAGCATTTTTGAGGATGTGTGGGTGATCAAGAAATATTGTGAGGGGTGAGAGTGATCACTTGGGTGAACATCAAAACAATGCCCAAGTACAAGCCCAAATGAATTAGTTCAGAAACCAAATTTCAAAGAGAAAGGCAACTGAAAATCAGGATGGCAAAACCAGCAAAAAAACAGGTTGTCACAGTTAAATCCTCGACAGTGGCTATTAAGTGGGTGGTGGGTGGGGTGTAAAATTCCCTGCTCTCAGCCCCCAGCCTAAGCTGGGTGTAGTTTGGATACCATACTTTCGCGATGGCGAGAGATTGTATTAAGTCCAGTGCTTCATTTAAGAGCAAAAGCTGGATAGGAGTCTGCGGATCTGCGAGGCCAGGCTCGGCGATAGACACTAGATCGAGGCCAATGGACGCAGACCTCGATAGTTCAGAGTTATTGTCCAGATGCGGGTCTGGCTCCCCGATGACTGGGAGAGTCCCGTTTGACTCTGGGTTCACCAATGGCGTGATCGCATCTTGGTCTTCGATTGGTAGCTCTGTGATAGGAGAGGGTCCAGCAGGATCGATCCTCCCGTCTTCGGACAATACGATCTGCCCCGGATCTAGGGCCGAGGCAGGTGTGAGCATCGACCCTTGGACAGGATCTGATAGTGGATCCAAAGGACCTTCCTCATGACGGTGGAGAGCAGCGTCTAAATCCATGATCCCCTCGAAGATCAGGTCTCCTCGGACGTCGGTGATGTAATTCAAGCTTCCAAACCTGATCTGATGACCAGGGGCATAGTTGTTCACCTACTCAAGGTGACCGGCCGTGTTGGCATGCAGCATGAAGCCGCCGAACATGAAGAGTTGGCCGGGGAGAAAGATCTCCCCAGAAACGGCATCGTTGTTGATGACGAGGCGAGCCATTGATTCCTCCGTTGACAGCACAGTGGAGTTCTCAATGAAAGCACCAATGTCGGTGTCAAAACCGACAAATCTCGGGTAGGGGGCCCAAGCTGTGCGTCAAAGGATTAATGGTAACAAGGGACAATGGGACACAATGTTTACCCAGTTTCGGGCCCTCTTAAAGGAGGTAAAACCCTACGTCCTGCTTGATTGTATTCGATGAGTATAGGGGTTACAACAGTTGATCTACCTCGAGATCGTAATGGCTAAACCCTAGTTGTCTAGCCTATGAATATTCTGATAGCCTCTATGGACTAAACCCTCCGGTTTATATAGACACCGTTGTACAGAGCCGGTATACAACGAAGGAAAATAGAATATCCGGACACCAATCTTGTCGTCCACGCATATAGGAGTCCTACCCGGACACAAGGGATGGTCTTCTGCTTTATCTTCACGGCCCATCAGTCCAGCCCATGTAGAATAGACCGGACACCCGAGGACCCCCTAATCCAGGACTCCCTCAATGACGATATCCAAGGCAATGATTATGCATACAAGTAGACCGAAACGATTCGCCAGTACTACTATTACTCCACATATCGACCACTATCCACCATGCATCTAGAGTATTAAGTTCATAAAGAACAGAGTAACGCTTAACATGATGTAGAGGGATAAACTCAAGAAATATGATGAAAACCCCATCATTTTATCCTTGATGGCAACAATATAATACGTGCCTCACTACCCCTACTATGTCACTGGTTGAGGACACCACGATATTGAACCCAAAACTAAGAACCTCTCCCTTTGCAAGAAATACCAATCTAGTTGGCCAAACCAAACCGATAATTCGAAGAGAAATACAAAGATATCAAATCATGCATATAAGAATTCAGGGAAGATTCAAATAATATTTATAGATAATATGATCATAAATCCACAATTCATCTTATCTCGGCAAACACCCTGCAAAAGAATAGTACATCAGATAGAACTCCAAGAACATCGAGGAGACATGGTATTGAAGATCATAGAGAGAGAAGAAGCCATCTAGCTACTAGTTATGGACCTGTGGTCTATGGTAAACTACTCACGCTTCATCGGAAGGGGAATAGGGTGATACGTCCATTTTGCATCATGCTTTTATATCAATATTTATTGCATTATGGGTTGTTATTACACATTATATCTCAATACTTATTGCTATTCTCTCTTATTTTACAAGGTTTACCATGAAGAGGGGGCATGCCGGTAGCTGGAATTCTGGCTCGAAAAGGAGCAAACATTGGAAACCTATTCTACACTGCTCTAAAAATCCTGAAACTCCACGAAACTTATTTTTGGAATTAATAAGAATTATTGAGCGGAAGAAATACCTCAGGGGGCCCACACCCTAGCCAGGAGGGTGGGGGGCGCGCCCACCCCTACTGGGCGCGCCCCCCTGTCTCTTGGGCCCCCTGGTGGCCATTCGGTGTCCATATTCTAGTATATGAAGGCTTTTACCATGGAAAAAATCATGGGCAAGCTTACGGGATGAAACTCCGCCGCCACGAGGCGGAACCTTGGCGGAACCAATCTAGGGCTCCGGCGAAGCTGTTCTGCTGGGGACACTTCCCTCCGGGAGGGGGAAATCATCACCATCACCAACGATCCTCTCATCAGGAGGGGGTCAATCTCCATCAACATCTTCACCAGCACCATCTCCTCTCAAAACCCTAATTCATCTCTTGTATCCAATCTTGTATCCAAACCACAAATTGGTACATGTGGGTTGCTAGTAGTGTTGATTACTCCTTGTAGTTGATGCTAATTGGTTTACTTGGTGGAAGATCATATGTTCAGATCCTTAATGCATATTATTACCCCTCTGATTATGAACATGAATATGCTTTGTGAGTAGTTAAGTTTGTTCCTGAGGACATGGGTGAAGTCTTGCTATTAGTAGTCATGTGAATTTGGTATTCGTTCGATATTTTGATAAGATGTGTGTTGCCTTTTCCTCTAGTGGTGTTATGTGAACGTCGACTACATGGCACTTCACCATTATTTGGTCCTAGAGGAAGGCATTGGGAAGTAATAAGTAGATGATGGGTTGCTAGAGTGACAGAAGCTTAAACCCTAGTTTATGCGTTGATTTGTTAGGGGTTGATTTGGATCCATATGTTTAATGTTGTGGTTATGTTTACCTTAATACTTCTTTTGTAGTTGCGGATGCTTGCAATAGGGGTTAATCATAAGTGGTATGCTTGTCCAAGTAAGGGCAGTACCCAAGCACCGGTCCACCCACATATCAAATTATCAAAGTACCGAACGCGAATCATATGAGTGTGATGAAAACTAGCTTGACGATAATTCCCATGTGTTCTCAGGAGCTCTTTTCTCATTATAAGAAATTGTCCAGGCTTATCCTTTGCTACAAAAGGATTGGGCCACCTTGCTGCACTTTATTTACTTTATTTATTTGTTACTCGTTACAACTTATCTTATCACAAAACTATCTATTACCTACAATTTCAGTGCTTGCGGAGAAAACCTTACTGAAAACCGCTTACCATTTCCTTCTGCTCCTCGTTGGGTTCGACACTCTTACTTATCGAAAGGACTACGATAGATCCCCTACACTTGTGGGTCATCAAGACTCTTTTCTGGCGCCGTTGCCGGGGAGTGTAGCGCTTTTGGTGAGTGGAACTTGGTAAGGAAACATTTATATAGTGTGCTGAAATTTTCTGTTACTTGTCACTATGGAAACTAATCCTTTGAGGGGCTTGTTCGGGGTATCTTCACCCCGACCAGAAGAGCAAAGAGTTGCTCCTCAACCTACTGGACTTTTTGAAAATATTTACTTTGAGATTCCTTCGGGTATGATAGAGAAACTGCTAGCTAATCCATTTGCAGGAGATGGAACATTGCATCCCGATTGACACCTTATCTTTGTGGATGAAGTTTGTGGATTATTTAAGCTTGCAGGTATTCCTGATGATGTTGTCAAAAGGAAGGTCTTCCCTTTATCTTTGAAGGGAGATGCGTTGACATGGTATAGGCTATGTGATGATACGAGATCTTGGAATTATAAACGACTGAAGTTGGAATTTCACCAGAAGTTCTATCCTATGCATCTTGTTCATCGTGATCGTAATTACATATATAATTTCTGGCCTCGCAAAGGAGAAAGCATCGCTCAAGCTTGGGGGAGGCTTAAGTCAATGTTATATTCATGCCCCAATCATGAGTTCTCCCGGGAAATGATTATTCAAAATTTTTATGCTCGGCTTTCTCTCAATGATCGCAACCTGCTCGATACTTCCTGTGCTAGTTCTTATAAGCTGAAGACTATTGATTTCAAATGGGACTTATTGGAAAGAATTAAATGCAACTTTGAAGATTGGGGTTCTGGCGATGGTAAGGAGTCAGGTATGACACCTAAGTTCGATTGTGTTAAATCTTTTATGGATACCGATGTTTTTCGTGGATTTAGCGCTAAGTATCGACTTGACTCTGAGATAGTAGCTTCTTTCTGTGAATCTTTTGCTACTCACGTTGATCTCCCTAAAGAGAAGTGGTTTAAATATAATCCCCCCGTTGAAGTAAAAGTAGTTGCACCTACTACAGTTTAAGAAAAGACTGTCACCTATAGTGATCCTATTGTTCCTACTACTTATGTTGAGAAACCTCCTTTTCCTGTTAGGATAAAGGATCATGCTAAAACTTCGGCTATTGTTCGTAAGAGTAATACTAGAACTTATACACCTCCTGAGCAAGTCAAAGTTGAACCTAGTATTGCTATGATTAAAGATCTCTTGGATGATGATTTAGATGGGCTTGTTATTTATTTCTATGGTGAGACTGCTAATATGCTAGACCAGATACTAAGATACATAGACATGTGGTAGGCATGCCTGTTATTTCTGTTAAAATAGGAGATCATTGTTATCATGGCTTATGTGATATGGGTGCTAGTGCTAGTGCAATATCCTATGACTTATATAAAGAAATTATGCATGATATTGCACCCGCTGAATTAGAAGACATTGATGTTACTATCAAGCTTGCTAATAGGGACACCATTAAACCGGTTGGGATAGTTAGAGATGTTGAAGTCTTGTGTGGGAAGGTTAAATATCCTGCTGATTTTCATGTTCTTGGTTCCCCACTAGATGATTTTTGTCCCATCATTTTTGGTAGACCCTTCTTGAATACAGTTAATGCTAAGATTGATTGTGAAAAGGATACTGTTACAATTGGCTTAGAGGGTATGTCTCATGAGTTTAATTTTGCTAAGTTTCGTAGACAACCTCATGATAGAGAATCACCTAGTAAGGATGAGATTATTGGTCTTGCTTCTATTGCCATGCCTCCTACTGATCCGTTAGAACAATATTTTCTAGACCATGAAAATGATATGTTTATGAAGGAAAGAAGGGAAATAGATGAAGTGTTCCTTAAACAGGAACACATGCTGAAATACAATCTTCCCGTTGAAATTCTTGGGGATCCCCCTCCACCCAAGGGTTATCCCGTGTTTGAACTCAAACCATTACCTGATAATCTTAAGGATGCTTATCTTGATGAAAAGAAAATATATCTTGTTATTACTAGTGCTAATCTTTCAGAGCAAGAAGAAGAAAGATTATTGAAAACTCTGAAGAAGCATTGCGCTGCTATTTGGTATACTCTGGATGATCTTAAGGGCATTAGTCCCACGTTATGCCAACACAAAATTAATTTGGAGGCCGATGCTAAACCAGTTAGAGATCCTCAACGACGATTGAATCCTAAGATGAAAGAAGTGGTAAGAAAGGATATACTAAAGCTCCTTGAGGCAGGTATAATTTATCCCATTGCTGATAATGAATGGGTAAGCCCTGTCCACTATGTTCCTAAAAAGGGAGGTATTACCGTTGTTCCTAATGATAAAGATGAATTGATCCCGCAAAGAATTATTACAGGTTATAGGATGGTAACTGATTTCCGTAAATTAAATAAAGCTACTAAGAAAGATCATTACCCTTTACCTTTTATTGATCAAATGCTAGAAAGACTATCCAAACACACTCATTTCTGCTTTCTAGATGGTTATTCTGGTTTCTCCCAAATACCTGTGTCAGCTAAGGATCAATCGAAAACTACTTTTACTTGCCCTTTTGGTACTTTTGCTTATAGATGTATGCCTTTTGGTTTATGTAATGCACCTGCTACCTTTCAAATATGCATGATGGCTATATTCTCTGACTTCTGTGAAAAGTTTTGTGAGGTATTCATGGATGATTTCTCCGTTTATGGATCCTCTTTTGATGATTGCTTGAGCAACCTTGATCGAGTTTTGCAGAGATGCGAAGACACTAGTCTCGCCTTGAATCGGGAAAAGTGTCACTTTATGGTGAATGAAGGCATTGTTTTGGGGCATAAGATTTCCAAGAGAGGTATTGAAGTTGATAAGGCTAAAGTTGATGCTATTGAAAAGATGCCATCTCCCAAGGACATATAAGGTATAAGAAGTTTCCTTGGTCATGTCGGTTTTTATAGGAGGTTCATTAAGGACTTTTCTAAAATCTCTAGGCCTCTGACTAATTTCTTGCAAAAAGATATTCCTTTTGTCTTTGATGATGATTGTGTAGAAGCATTTGAAATACTTAAGAAAGCTTTGATCACTGCACCTATTGTTCAGCCACCTGACTGGAATTTACCTTTTGAAATTATGTGTGATGCTAGTGATTATGTTGTAGCTGTTGTTCTAGGGCAAAGAGTTGATAAGAAATTGAATGTTATCCAGTATGCTAATAAGACTCTTGATACTGCCCAGAGAAATTATGCTACTATTGAAAAAGAGTTCTTAGCAGTTGTGCTTCCATGTGATAAGTTTAGACCTTATATTGTTGATTCCAAAGTTACTATTCACACTAATCATGCTACTATTAAATATCTTATGGAAAATAAAGATGCTAAGCCTAGACTCATTAGATGGGTTCTCCTGCTCCAAGAATTTGACTTGCATATTATTGATAGAAAGGGAGCTGAGAACCCCGTTGCAGACAACTTGTCTAGGTTAGAGAATGTTCTTGATGACCCATTGTCTATTGATGATAGCTTTCCTGATGAACAATTAGCGGTCGTTAATGCTTCTCGTATTGCTCCTTGGTATGTTGATTATGCTAATTACATTGTTGCTAAATTTATACCACCTAGTTTCACATACCAGCAAAAGAAAAAGTTCTTTTATGATTTAAGACATTACTTCTGGGATGACCCACACCTTTATAAAGGAGTAGATGGTGTTATTAGACATTGTGTACCTGAGCATGAACAGGAACAGATCCTTCGCAAGTGTCACTCTGAATCGTATGGAGGACAGCACGCTGGAGATAGAACTGCACACAAGGTACTGCGATCTGATTTTTATTGGCCTACTCTCTTCAAAGATGCTCGTAAGTTTGTCTTATCTTGTGATGAATGTCAAAGAATTGGTAATATTAGTAGACATCAAGAAATGCCTATGAATTATTCTCTCGTTATTGAACCATTTGATGTTTGGGGCTTTGATTATATGGGACCTTTTCCTGCCTCTAATGGTTATACACATATTTTAGTTGTTGTTGATTACGTTACTAAGTGGGTAGAAGCTATTCCAACTAGTAGTGCTGATCATAACACTTCTATTAAAATGCTTAAAGAAGTTAGTTTTCCGAGGTTTGGAGTCACTAGATATCTTATGACTAATGGTGGTTCACATTTTATTCATGGTGCTTTCCGTAAGATGCTTGCTAAGTATGATGTTAATCATAAAATCGCATCTCCTTATCATCTGCAGTCGTGGTCAAGTAGAGTTGAGCAATAGAGAGCTCAAATTAATTTTGCAAAAGAATGTGAATAGATCTAGAAAGAATTGGTCCAAGAAACTTGATGATGCATTATGGGCCTATAGAACTGCATACAAAAATCCTATGGGTATGTCTCCATATAAGATGGTTTATGGAAAAGCTTGTCATTTACCTCTTGAACTTGAACATAAAGCATATTGGGCTATTAAAGAGCTCAAGTATGACTTCAAACTTGCCGGTGAGAAGAGGTTGTTTGATATTAGCTCACTTGATGAATGGAGAACCCAAGCCTATGAGAATGCCAAGCTATTCAAAGAAAAAGTCAAACGCTGGCATGACAAAAGGATTCAAAAGCGTGAGTTTAACGTAGGTGATTATGTGTTATTATTCAACTCTCGTTTAAGATTTTTTGCAGGAAAACTTCTCTCTAAATGGGGAGGTCCTTACGTTATCGAGGAGGTCTATCACTCTGGTGCCATAAAAATCAACAACTTCGAAGGCACAAGTCCAAGGGTGGTGAACGGTCAAAGAATTAAACACTATATCTCAGGTAATCCTATTAATGTTGAAACTAATATTATTGAAACCATAACCCCGGAGGAATACACAAGGGACACTTTCCAGAACGTTCCAGACTCCGAAAAGGAATAGGTATGTGGTACGGTAAGTAAACCGACTCCAAAACAATTCTAATGGCAATTTTCATCAGTTTTGGAATATCTAAGAATTTTAGGAAGAAAGAAGTAGTCCGAGAGGGACACAAGGCCTCCACGAGGGTGGAGGGCGCGCCCACCCTTACTGGGTGCGCCCCCTGTCTCGTGGACACCTCGTGTGCCTCCCAGACTCCATTTTCTTGCACATTACGTATTTTGGCCGGTAAAAATTCATTATATAAACTCCCGAAGGTTTTGACCACCGTATCACGCAAATATCCTTTGTTTTCGTTTCGAGCTGTTTCTGTTTCAGATCTAGAGCATCATGGCGTCTCCAAGCGCTCCCAAGGACAAGTTTTTTGAGAAGGTCATCAACCCCTATCTTGCGGAGGTGTTGCAACACCCTCAAACCATTGAGATGCATGAGGGGGTGCTGCACATCCGCGATGTGGAGGGACCAAGGCGTACCGGGAGCGTGGAGACAAAGCTCGAAGCCGTGGAGCAGCAAGTTTTCAAGTGCCAAGGGATGGTGGAGCGTGGCCTCAACGCCAACCAGATGATGATCACGGAGTTCACCAACAACCACAAGCTAGATGCCAAGGTCATTGGGGAGACCATCTTCAACCTTCAAGAGAAAATCGAGCACCTCCAAGCCTAGATCTATGACCTGCAAAACCAGAACTGTGAGAATGAATATAGATTCAAGAGGATGATTTTGGCTGCAGATTTAAAGATCCCGGAGACTCGATCATCCTTCTATGATGGTGAGACTATGCCTTGGAAGATGGACGACAAGCCTACTTCATCAACAACTCCTACTTCACCACCTCCGAGGACATAATCACATGGGTATGGGCACTCCCCTTGGCAACTGCCAAGCTTGGGGGAGGTGCCCCGGTATCGTATCACCATCACACTCCTATCTTTACCGTTTTATTTAGATCGATCCCTTTAGTAGTATCTTGATCTAGTAGATTGAAGTTTTGATATCAAGTAGTTTTGAGTTTTGCTTTATGATCTCTTTATGTAATCGAGTCCGTGAGCTATCTATAATAAAGATTAGTGTTGTGTCAAGGGCTTTGCTATCTTGCTATGATCTTGGGAAAGTAGAAAGAATAAAAGTGTTCATATTGATCTTATGGTTAGTGATGACTTCACACATAGAAAGTATGAGGCATAAAAGTTGTTGAGACTTGATAAACGTAGTTTTGGTCATCGTTGCAATTAATAGGAAGTAATAAGGAAAGAGAGGTTTCACATACAAATATATTATCTTGGACATCTTTTATGATTGTGAAGCACTCATTAAGTATGACATGCTAAAAGAGTTGATGTTGGACAAGGAAGACAACACAATGGTTTATGTTTTCTCACATCTCAGTTAGAGTATATTGTCATTGACGTTCCAAACATGTTGAGCTTGCCTTTCCCCCTCATGCTAGCCAAATTCCTTGCACCAAGTAGAGATACTACTTGTACTTCCAATTATCCTTAAACCCAGTTTTGCCATGAGAGTCCATACCTACCTATGGATTGAGTAAGATCCTTCAAGTAAGTTGTCATGTTGTAGGCAATAAAAATTGCTATCTAAATATGTATGACTTATTAGTGCAGAGAAAATAAGCTTTATACGATCTTGTTGTGGAAGCAATAAAAGCGACGGACTGCATAATAAAGGTCCACATACAAGGGGCAATATAAAGTGACGTTCTTTTGCATTAAGATTTTTTGCATCCAACCCTAAACGCACATGACAACCTCTGCTTCCCTTTGCGAAGGGCCTATCTTTTACTTTATGTTTTTACTTTATGCTTGAGTCAAGGTGATCCTCACCTTTCCCTTTTTCATTTCATCCTTTGGCAAGCTCCTCGTGTTTGAAAGATCATGATATATATATCCAATTGGGTGTAAGTTAGCATGGACTATTATTGTTGACATCACCTAAAGGTGAATACGTTGGGAGGCAACACAATAAGCCCCTATCTTTCTCAGTGTCCAACTAAAACTCCATAACCACAAGTATTGTGTGAGTGTTAGCAATTGTAGGAGACTACATGATAGTTGAGTATGTGGACTTGCTGAAAAGCTCTATTCTTGACTCTTTCTGATGTTATGATAAATTGCAATTGCTTCAATGACTGAGATTATAGTTTGTTAGTTCCCAATGAAGTTTCTGAACCATGCTTGACATTGTGAATTGATTGTTACTTGAGCATAAGAAATCATATGATAAAATCTATTTATGTTGTTGTTATAAGAATGATCATGATGCCCTCATGTCCGTATTTTATTTTTAACGACACCTTTATCTCTAAGCATGTGGACATATTTTTCGATTTCGACTTCCGCTTGAGGACAAGCGAGGTCTAAGCTTGGGGGAGTTGATATGTCCATTTTGCATCATGCTTTCATATCAATATTTATTGCATTATGGGCTGTTATTACACATTATATCTCAATACTTATGGCTATTCTCTCTTATTTTACAAGGTTTACCATGAATAGGGGGGATGCCGGCAGCTGGAATTCTGGCTAGAAAAGGAGCAAACATTGGAAACCTATTCTGCACTGCTCCAAAAATCCTGAAACTCCACGGAACTTATTTTTGGAATTAATAAGAATTATTGAGCGGAAGAAATACCTCAGGGGGCCCACACCCTGGCCAGGAGGGTGGGGGCGCGCCCACCCCTACTGGGCGTGCCCCACTGTCTCCTGGGCCCCCTGGTGACCCTCCGGTGTCCATCTTCTGCTATATGAAGGCTTTTACCCTGGAAAAAATCGTGGGCAAGCTTACGGGACAAAACTCCGCCGCCACGAGGCGGAACCTTGGCGGAACCAATCTAGGGCTCCGGCGGAGCTGTTCTGTCAGGGACACTTCCCTCCAAGAGGGGGAAATCATCACCATCGTCATCACCAACGATCCTCTCATCAGGAGGGGGTCAATCTCCATCAACATCTTCACCGGCACCATCTCCTCTCAAAACCCTAGTTCATCTCTTGTATCCAATCTTGTATCCAAACCACAAATTGGTACCTGTGGGTTGCTAGTAGTGTTGATTACTCCTTGTAGTTGATGCTAATTGGTTTACTTGGTGGAAGATCATTTGTTCAGATACTTGATGCATATTATTACCCCTCTAATTATGAACATGAATATGCTTTGTGAGTAGTTACGTTTGTTCCTGAGGACATGGGTGAAGTCTTGCTATTAGTAGTCATGTGAATTTGGTATTCATTCGATATTTTGATAAGATGTATGCTGTCTTTTCCTCTAGTGGTGTTATGTGGACGTCGACTACATGCCACTTCACCATTATTTAGGCCTACAGGAAGGCATTGGGAAGTAATAAGTAGATGATGGGTTGCTAGAGTGATAGAAGCTTAAACCCTAGTTTATGTGTTGCTTCGCTAGGGGCCGATTTGGATCCATATGTTTAATGATGTGGTTAGGTTTACCTTAATACTTCTTTTGTAGTTGCGGATGCTTGCAATAGGGGTTAATCATAAGTGGGATGCTTGTCCAAGTAAGGGCAGTACCCAAGCACCGGTCCACCCTCATATCAAATTATCAAAGTACCGAACGCGAATCATATGAGTGTGATGAAAACTAGCTTCACGATAATTCCCATGTGTCCTCGGGAGCTCTTTTCTCATTATAAGAAATTGTCCAGGCTTATCCCTTGCTACAAAAGGATTGGGACACCTTGCTGCACTTTATTTACTTTATTTATTTGTTACTTGTTACAACTTATCTTATCACAAAACTATATATTACCTACAATTTCAGTGCTTGCAGAGAAAACCTTACTGAAAACCGCTTATCATTTCCTTTTGCTCCTCGTTGGGTTCGACACTCTTATTTATCAAAAGGACTACGATAGATCCCCTACACTTGTGGGTCATCATAGGGTTGATGTAGATGCCCTTCATGATCGAATCCCCCTCCAGCAGATCACCCGAAAAGGCCCCAAGATGGGATCTCACGGGTACAGAAGGTTACAGTGGCGCAAAAGTATTTTCGTGGATGATTCTGATGGTTTGGGAATATTTGGGAATTTATAGGCCA
>NC_041385.1:387931071-388017066 GCF_002162155.2 Triticum dicoccoides | reverse complement strand
CGCCCTGCACCCTTGTTGTCGCCTCGGGACTCTTCTGCCTTGGTCTCAAAGTCCTACGTGTGTCTTCTGGTCCAAGAAAAATCATTGTGAAGTTTTATTCCGTTTGGACTCCATTTGATATTACTTTTCTGTAAAACTCAAAAATAAGGAAAAACAGAAAATGGCACTGGGATCTAGGTTAATAAGTAAGTCCCCAAAATAATATAAAATAGCATATTAATGCATATAAAACATCCAAAACAGATAATATAATAGCATGGAACAATAAAAAATTATAGATACGTTGGAGACGTATCACGGGAACAACTCCGGTGTGCTGGACGGTGGCGATGTTAGAGCGGCAACGGTGAGGCGCAGGACAGCATGGTTGAACTGGCTTGGGTACGGCGCACGTCAGCGTCCTTGAGGCAACTCGGCCTTGGCTTCAACTACTAGCCGTGGAGGGCATTGTGGTTGCGGTTGCGGTTGCGGTGGACGACGACGTCGGGGTATCGACTTTGGCATGATGGAGGAGGGAGGCGGTTGATGGGTGGGATGGGGTGGCGGACGGAGGACACCGGGGTTTCGCGGCTGGTGGAGAGGTAGTTTTGGCACCCACAGAGTACAAAGGGGGAATCAGACAGGGGGGAGCTATGGGGGAACCATGTTTCGGTCTGGGACGCGCTTGTTTTTTTATACAAATGGGACGCGCTTGTTTTTTTAACAAATTGGATGTGCTTGTTTGAAATTTGGGGAAAGTGCAAACTTTGCCCCCCTCTTAAATTTCGGACCTATTGTGGGTCGGGGGTAGGACGGTAATCCCCAGGTGTCCCAAATAGTGGGTGGGGGCGATTTTGGCCAAGCGCATGTGTGTTTAGGCGGCCATGGTGTATGAATGTTTTTTCGGAGGCGGTTGCATAGCTTCTAGATGAAGTTACAAACCTACCCCGGTTTAGACCTATGGACGTCGGGTCGGTAGGTTTCACGGGTCGGAGTTAGAAAAGTAATTTCCTTCTACCAAACATTGGTCTCACGCGGTTTCGGGTGAGTAGAGGATCTTTTGGCGCTTCGCTCGAAATTTTGAAACAGAGGCATTCACGTTTAGAGCCCTCTTAGACTTTGAGGATTGACCTAAATAGACAACGTTAAATTTGACCTTGTATATTTTAAAACCTCATTAAATTATGCGCTTCTTTTTGAAATTTTGACACTTGAAAATCCTATAACTACGATTATTTTGGAATGGAGGAGGTAAATTTGAATCTATTTTGTACACGACTATATATGCTATTATGTACAAAAAGCAGAGCAAAGATTGGTGCCCCATAATTTAGGTAAGATTTACAAATGCCATGATCTCGAATTAAAATAATTGAATGGACTTCATGTTGAATTCGAATTTTTTAAACCACCTTAAGTTGAGTTCAAATGTATGCTAGTTCATAGCTAGCTATTTATAATGTTCATTGTGTAACTTTTGTGTGTATAATATTCTTTACACACACAACATGAACTATACTCATGTTTATATTCGAATTGCTAAAGCAATGCATTGTCTAGAGTTCAAAATACTGACTCTATGGATCAGTTATGTCCAATAATAACATAGACATGCTCAAATTCGATAGAATATAGATGTCTGATGGATCAATGACCGTTCCTTACGTGAATTGCAAATATCATGATCCCATCCTAATATTTAGATACAATTTATATTTTTAATCAATGCGTACATTAGTCTTTTAAGTGTAGTTTCACTCTCCATAGGCCCCTCCTCACACACGTGCTAACTTTCTCTCTCACACATACGCGCACACGGTGTATATCCATCGGTGGTCTCTCACAGATGCTCACATACTCTCTCCTGAGGTGTCTTTCTCGCACACATGCTCTCCATATCACCCTCCCTCCCTCTCGCAACCATTTACGACTGTTTTCACTAACCTTTATCACAAGCACTCTTCTTCTCACACACATACGCACACACAATCCCCATCGACCCTTTCTCTATACATAGACCTGCCTACGTGTCTCCCGCACACACATTATCTTTAGGCCTATCTCGCATGCATTGTCTCCACCTCTCTTCCTAATTGATGAATATGATTCCAGCAGAGCATTATGTAGGATGCCCCTTAAAGTTAGGTTGGATGAATGGTAATATCATAGAGAAGGGGTTACCTTAGTCCGAGGACCTAGGGTTACAAATCCTAGCCGGCTTTGTCAATGGACACTACAAAAAAAAGACACATCCGTGAAATTTTGGGCCGAACGAATTTTTTCCTGTCATGCTTATGACACTTCTATGGCGATAATTGTGACAAAAGCATGTATCGTCATAGATGTGGTGGGCTCCTACTTCTATGACAAAAAATCATGATAGAAAATGGGATTTTCGTCCTGCGCGGGCCGGGGACGCGGCTGCATGACATTCTTGGGGCCGTCCATGACAGAAAAAATCATGGTAGAAGCAAGGGCGAGGAAAATATCAGGGAGTTCCCGGTTATGGTGGGTGGTCGGGGCGGAGCGATGCATGGAGGCTTGCGTGTTTCTCTCATACACATACGCGTGTGGGTCCGAGGCATTGGGCTCTAACTGAACCCAAGCGAGGCATTCGCTTACTGAACCCGAGCAATTGCACTAGCTATGTTACTGAACCATAGCAATCGATCCCTGGCTGTTAACTAAACCCGAGCGATTCCTTCGCTACTGCTGCTAACTGAAGTCAATCAAACCTGCTGCTACCTCAGGATGAATAGTGACTGTTGTTGGGGTTGGATGAATAGTTCCCGGTGGGGGTTGGATGAACAGGACCTTGTGGTAGTAGAGGTCGTTGCCGCTAGAGGAACAGGCGCCGGATCGAGAGGAGGCCGCCACACACCCGAGCCGGTTGGGGATCGATGAACAGGACCCCGTGGAGGGCTGGTTGAACAGGACCCCGTGCGGACGGGTTGGTTGAACAGTAGCCGGTGGAGGCTGGATGAACGGGACCCCATGGTGAACAGTAGTTGGTAGAGGCTTGAGAAAGTAGAGGGTGGATGAATAGTAGCAGGTGGAGGCTGGAGGAAGTCGATGGTAGATGAACAGTAGCCTGTGGAGGCTGGAGCAAGGCAGTAGACACTGGATGAACAGTAGCCCGTGCAGTCCCGTTTTGCGGTACGCCACACCCCTCCCGATGAACAGGACCCCGGTTTGATCATAGGCGCTCCAACACAAGTCTGTTTCCTCCGTTTTACGGTACGCCACACCCCTCCCAATCAAAAGCACCCTGTTTCGACCGTAGGCACTCGAACACAAGTCCATTTCCTTCGTTTTGCGATACGCCAGACCCTTCCCTATGAACAGGACCCCGTTTCGACCGTATGTAGTTGAACAGAAGGTTGTTTTCCTCCGTTTTGTGGTACGCCAGATCCCATTCCGACTGTTCCGTCCAAACCAGTTGGCTGCTGTTGAACACGACCCACTATGAACCAGTCTGTTGCCTCCCGATGAACAGGACGTTGTTTCTCCATTCTGACCCAGCCAGTTGGCTGCCGATGAACATGACATTGTTGCTGCCGTCTGTTACCTCTCCATGTACATGAGCCCTGGTCGTACAAATGCGCGAGTAGGCGTCTGAGACCCCGCCCGTATGTACGTCTGTGGCCATATTTTTGGCATCTGGATGTACGTATGTGTACACGGTTTTGACTGGACTGCCTGAACTGCTACATCGGGGGATCTACTACTACACGTGCCGCTGCTTGCTCGGCCACGGTTCATCGTTGCAGAGACCGGTCGACTAGTATGTACGTACACATTCGCGACCAGAATGACAACGTTATGTACGCTTCGACCAGGTGGGTCCCGACTGTCAGGGAGGATAAGGAGGCACTTCCTTGCTTGTGAAGTTATTGATGGTGGGTCCTGGCGGTCAGGGGAAGAATCATTTTTTTGTCCGTAATATGGAAGCACTTCCTTGCGTGCGAAGATGTAGCTTGTAGGTCCCAGCTATCAGGGGGGAATTTTTTTTCGCAAAATACAGAGTCCTTTCTAGTGAGTCCCCGCTGCCAGGTGGAGGAATAATTATTTTACGTGTAATAAGGAGGCACTTCCTTGCTGCGGCCGTGGACCTAGCTGTCAGCCTCTCCACGTACAATCCTCTTCCTATGGAAGTTGTTCCTTGACCACGTTGACCATGCTGCGCCAAGAGCACCAAGGCGGTGGACAATGGCAAGGCCTAGGAAGGGGACGACGCGGAACCGGGGAAGACGTGGCAGTTGATGCCTGCGTGGAGAGGAGTATGAGGGTTGAATGGTTCGGCTGCGGTGTGAGGCCACAGAATAACATGGGTTGTGGGTGAGTAGAGGGATGGCCTGGCCAGCAGTGGGAGTAGGGTGGGGTGGTGAGGCCTGCGCGGCAGCACAACTGGCACTAGAGGCAGGAGCAGGCGGTCTCGCCGGCGCTGGTTTGGGCGGCTAGTGCAAGAAGATCAATGATTGAAGAAGTAGTAGGACCGCTCGATTAAAATCCAACAATCATTGCTGCTAGAATCATTTGTTGAGTAAGTTGACAAAGCCCTGCGTACGCGTTAACTTAGTAGGCCCACAGATCCGCCTCCAACCAGTGCGATCCAGATGTTAGTGGGAGGAATCATTTTTCGCGTAATAAGGAGGCAGTTGCTTACGTGCGGCCATGGACCATGGGGGTCCCTACGGTCAGCCTCTCCATGTATATCCCTATTCCGATGGTTGTCATTTGTTGAATGTTGAGCACGCCGCACCTAGAGCACCAACGCGGTGGACGATGATGAGGTCTAGGAATGGAACGACCTGGAGCCGACGAAGACACAACAGTGGATGCCCACGCTGAGGAGAGTATGATGGTTGACTGGTTCGGCTGCGGCATGAGGCTGCTGTCACCAAAGAATAGCAGGAGGTGCGGATGGGTAGAGGAATGGCCAGGCCAACGGAGGGAGTAGGGTGGGCCGGTGAAGCCTGCACGGCATCACAACCGGCCACAAGAGGAGCGAGCAGGCAGTCCCGCCGGCACTGGTTTAGGCGGCTGGAGCAGGAAGATCAGAGATTGAAGAAACACGTTGGTCTTTGGATGGACATCGAACAGTAACTGCTGGTAGAATCGTGTGTTGACTAATAAAGCCTTGCGTAAACAAGAAAACCTCGAAATTTGTGGCTTTACAGCCCATTTGCTATTATTTTTATAATGCACAACCCATTTGCTAATTCATACGGAATTTATTGCAGCCCATTTTCCATTTTTAGAATTGCTGCCCATTTTCTGGTCAGTGCAGGGTTAAAAATTTGAACTAAAAAATATGCAAAATTTTAAAAATTTGCATAGTTTTGCTGGGGAACAAAATATTTTTAATCCTAAAATTAGTAGCCATACTTAAACAAATTTAAAAATAAAGTAGTACTATGTTATGTTAAAATCCAATGAAATATAAACTATCAGTGAAGAACAAAAACAAAAAACAAAACTAATTGCCCATTTGCTATATATTTTTTGGAGTTTGCAACCCCTTTCATATTACTTTTAAGATTTACTGCTCATACTCTTTGGCAGGCCGGAATGCATCCCTCCTCGTCTTGAAAGATTTGCAGCCTAGTAAGTCAGAGAACAAATAGGCCTAGCTTGGGTATTCTTTAAAATGAAATAGTGGGCTACCTATTTTCCCAAAGAAAAAACTGCTGGGCTGGTCATGCTGTTAGACGGGCCACAGAGACCGCACAACCCAGTGTATAGCCTTCCCCAAAACATTGTGCAATTCTGTCGTTAATTGACTATACGTTGACAATGATGTGGGTCCCAGATATCAGTAGGGTGGATTAGAGTAAAAACGAGGGGTGCATTTGAGTAGTAAAGAGGCGCTTGCTTGTGTTCGGGAGTGGACCTGGTGGGTCCGTACTTTCATACCCACAACTACAGTCCTCTCCCGATTCACTATGTTGACAGGGCCGGATGGAGGCGCCGGTGCGAGCGCACCAAGGCGGAGGACGACGGTGAGGCCTTAGACGGGAATGAACAGGAGCCGTGGAACATGTGGCAGTATGATGATATGTCTCCAACGTATCTATAATTTATGAAGTATTCGTGCCATGTTTACAACAATTATATATCATTTTGGTATGATTTGATTAGAACTAACCCGGACTGACATTGTTTTCAGCACAACTACCGTGGTGTCATTTTTGTGCAGAAATAAAAGTTCTCGGGATGGGCTGAAAATTTACGGTGATTTTTTATGGACCAAAAGAGAACCCCGAAGCACAAGATATGGTCCAGAAGCTTCATGAATAAGCCACAAGCCAGGGGCGCGCCCTACCCCCTCGGAGGATGCTCCCGGCTTGTCACTACCTCATGGACCCCCTTGACTGAGATCGATGCCAAAAATTCCTATAAATACCAAAACCCCAGAAAGAAACCTCGATCGGGAGTTCCGCTGCCGCAAGCCTCTATAGCCACGAAAAATCAATCTAGGCCCTCTCTGGCACCCCGCCGGAGGGGACCATCATCACCGGAGGCCATGGAGGAGGATCCCGGAGGGGGCCATCATCACCATGGAGGCCAAAGACCAGAAGGATAACCTCTCCCCATCTAGGGGGAAGGCCATGGAGGAGGAAGCACAAAGGGGAAACTCTGTCCCCCTCTCTCTTGGTGGCGCCGGAGTGCCGCCGGGGGAACCATCACCGAGGTGATCGTCGTCACCAACATCACCATTTTCATCACCTTCCTCATCTCTTTTATGCGGTCCACTCTCCCGCACCCCGTTGTAATCCCCTACTTGAAGATGGTGCTTTATGCCACATATTATGATCCAATGGTGTGTTGCCATCCTATGATGTTTTGAGTAGATTTCCTTTGTCTTTTCGGTTGACTGATGATCTAGATTGGTTTGAGTTGTATGTTTTATTTTGGTGCTATCCTATTGTGCCTTCCGTGCCGCGCACACGTGAAGGATTCCCGTTGTAGGGTGTTGCAATACATTCATGATTCGCTTATAGTGGGTTGTTTGAGTGACAAAAGCATAAATCCGAGTAAGGGGGTTGTTGCGTATGGGATAAAGGGGACTTGATACTTTAATGCTATGGTTGGGTTTTACCTTAATGATCTTCAGTAGTTGTGGGTGCTTTCTAGAGTTTCAGTCATAAGTGCATATGATCCAAGAAGATAAAGTATGTTAACTTATGCCTCTCCCTCATATGAAATTGCAATGACGACTACCGATCTTGTTAACAATTGCCCAGGAGAATTCCGCACAGCGACCCATCATTATTCCATGCTCACTATTTATAATATATAGTAATATATTCTAACTTTATGTTAACAGCACCTATTTTCATATTTTAGTTCTCCAATATCATGCAAAGCTATCCTCTTCATACCCATAATGTAGTTTTATTTCCCGTTTCTAGATGGAAGCAAACGCTCGGTATATGTAGTGTTTATCAGTGGCGGATAGGACTTGAGAGAATATTTATCTTACCTTTAGCTCCTTGTGGGTTCGACACTCCATACTTATCACTTGCATCTTTGGAAATTTCTACAATCATTCCTTGCACTTGGGGATTATCAAGCTCTTTTCTGACGCCGTTGCCGGGGAGCAATAACATGGGATTGATATTCTCGTGTGTGCTTGTTTGCTTTCTTCACTAATTAGATTTTGTTTTCCCATTCGTTTTTGTTTTCTTTAGTTGTCGGTGAAACATACAAAAATAATTAAAAAATTAAAATACAAAAAAAAATACTTGCCTCTTTTGCCTAAAAACTTTTTTCAAAAAAGAGAAGTGATTGGAAGGTTATGCATTGGAGAAGTGAGGGTCGACCTTGAACACTTGTGTTCATGCTCATGGAAACAATTTAGATTTTTCCATGGAAATTACTTAGAAATCATTATCCCCTTGTATATATCCATTGTATTATAAAAATAATGTGCCAAGATTTGGTTTTAGGATGTCTAGATTGCTTGTTTGCTATGTTTGGTGCAAAAACAGAAACTTTGGTTGTAGTGTGTGAATTTACATTTTTTAACGGAATGTCAAAAGCTTCTGGAACTTTTTGCACAGTACTTATATACAATGTTTTTAGCTTTTCCTAATTTTTAAGAATTTTTGGAGTTACAAGAGTATACGAAGTTTCCAGATTACTACAGACTGTCCTGTTTTTTGCAGATTCTGTTTTGTAGGTGTTATTCGCTTATTTTGATGAATCTATGGGTAGTATCTGCGGGTATGAACCATGGTGAAGATGGAATATAGTAGATATAATTATAATATGAAATTGGAATGAGTTTACAACAGTACCTAAAGGTAGTGATTTGCTTTATTATACTAACGGATCTCACAAGATTTTTTGTTAAGTTCTGTGTGGATGAAGTTGGAAGATCGAGGACTTATCGATATGAGAAGAATAAGGAGAGGCAAGAGTTCAAGCTTGGGGATGCCCAAGGCACCCCAAGTAATATTTCAAGGATACTCAAGCATCTAATCTTGGGGATGCTCCGGTTGGCATCCCATCTTACTTCTTCAACAATTATCGGTATACCTCAGTTTTCGTTTTGTTCACATGATATGTGTCTTTTGTGTTTTTCTTTTCCGTTATGCACCATGCTAGTATGAGATAGTCCTTCATTGATTTATAGAATGCTTCATGTGCTTCAATTAAATCTATTGAGTATGGCTTTGTAGAATGCTCTTTGTGCTTCACTTAAATCTTTTGAGTATGGCTTTATAGAATGCTCTTCGTGCTTCACTTAAATCTTTTGAGTATGACTTTATAGAATGCTTCATGTGTTTCACTTATATACTTTGAGCGTGGATGTTTGTCAATATATATTAATTGTAGAATGCTCTATGAACTTCACTTATATCTTTTATAGTATGAACAAAATTATCATTGGAATTGGGCTTGGAAGAGTATCATTAAAATGACATGCCTAGCTAAAAAGGCATTAAAGAAAAGTGCTTGTTGGGAGACAACCGAATATTTACCCCTACTGTTTTTGTGTGTTCTAATATTTATGATACTATATTAATCATGTTTTATAGCTTTTGTTTCAATAAATTTCCAAGTAAGACCTTTGGGATGATCTATGGTGATAGTTGATTTGATCTTGCTGAAAAACAGAAACTTTTGCGCTCATTGCCAGAATTTTAAAAAATCACAGAAGAATGATTTTGATCTGAATTTTTTACACAATATTTATATAAAACTCTCCTGGGCTGTCCTAATTTTTCAGAATTTTTGGAGTAGCAAAAGTGTGGTTGTTGTTCAAATCATTACAGATTGTTCTGTTTTTGGAAGATTCTGTTTTCAATGCATAGTTTGCTTGTTTTCTAGTTTTTATGGATTATATTGCTCAATGTAAATTGTATAAATGTTTTGGTACAGTATTCATTGTCTGATAAAAATTATGAATCTTATCTTGACAGTACCAAAGTGAATGATTTGCTCTTTATCATATTAACCCATCTCACGAAGTTCCGTTAAGTTTTGTGTGATTGAAGTTTTCAAGTTTTGGGTGAAATATCGTTACGAGGAGAATAAGGAGTGGAAAGACCATAAGCTTGGGGATTCCCAAGGCACCCCAAGATAACATTCAAGGAAGACTCAAGCGCCTAAGCTTGGGGATGCCCCGGAAGGCATCCCCTCTTTCATCTTCAAAACCATTGGTATACCTTACTCGGAGCTGTATTTTTATTCGTCACATGATATGTGTTTTGCTTGGAGCGTATTTTCATTTTACTTGATGTTTGAATAAAATAATTGGATCTGAAATCTTGAAAAAAAGAGTCCTCCAATGGCTATTTAACTATTTAACTACTCATTGATCTTCACTTATATCTTTCCGGAGTAGTTTTGTCATTTACTCTCGTGCTTCACTTATATCCTATGAATAAATGGTTGAATGAATTGAATATCGTAAATCTGAAATTATATATGGTTCATATGCTTATCCCATGGGGAGTAACAAATTCACATATAATAAGTATACGTGGTAAAATTTATTGAAAGTTAGCAAGCACAACATTGGTCACTTGAACAATTCATGAAAGAATATAGAAGGAAGAGAGATTTCACATATAAATATACTATCTTGGACATCTTCTATGATTGTGATCCCCTTTAATTATTTTCAAACCTGATCAAATTAGTAGAAGTTGGACAAGTAAGACAATGTAATGAGTTATGTTTGGGTATACTGCATAGAAGTTATATTGTTATGGACCCTCCAACATGTGGTGCTTGCTTAGGATCTTTTTCTAGCCAAAAAAATTGTACTAAGTAGAGATACTACTTGTGCTTCCAAAACACCTAAACCCCATTTCATGCCGTGAGTGTCCACCATATCTACCTATGGATTGAATAAGATCCTTCAAGTAAGCTTTCATCGGTGCAAAAAGCAATAAAAATTGCTCCTAAATATGAATGATCTTTTATTGTAAGGGAAAATAAGCGTTGTACGAACTTGTGATGTAAAGAAATAAAAGCGACAGACTGTATAATAAAGGTTGCTATCACAAAGGGCAATACAACTTGATGTTCCTTTGCATTAAGGGATTGCACATCCAAAATTAAAAAGCACATGACAACCTCTGCTTCCCTCTGCGAAGGGCCTATCTTTTACTTTCATGTATTTACTTTTATGCAAGAGTCAATAGTTTTCCTTCTTAGTTCAACCTCATTTATTCTTTAGTTGTCATGTGGTGGGGAAAGATCCAAGCTTATATTGTCATTCAAATATATTTGATCATGAATTATTATTGTTGGCAATTATCTATATGATAAGTAAGTTGGGAGGCGAACATTAAGCCCCTATCTTTCTCTGTGTTCGACAGATGCTATTTGTTCTAAAAATATGCTTTGAGTGTTAGCAATCATGGAAGACTATATGATAGTTGGGTATGTGGAATTTGCTAAATCAAAGCTCTTACATAGACCCTTCCTGAAAATAAGATGAATTGCAGTTGTTTGGTGACTGAAAGACTAGTTTGTTAGTTTTCAAGAAACTTTATGGTCTATACTTTAAACATGTGAATAGCTTGTTACTTTATCATGAGAAGTTTTATGAGATGAGCTACTATTTATGATAAAGAATAATGCTATAGAAAGTGATTGGAACTATCATTGATCAAACTTATACACTATGCTAGCATTCACACTTCATAAATTATTTCTTTTATCATTTACCTACTTGAGGACGAGCATGAATTAAGCTTGGGGATGCTGATACGTCTCCAACGTATCTATAATTTATGAAGTATTCATGCCATGTTTACAACAATTTTATATGATTTTGGTATGATTTGATTAGAACTAACCCGGACTGGCGTTGTTCTCGGCAGAACTACCATGGTGTCATTTTTTGTGCAGAAATAAAAGTTCTTGGATGAAAATTTACGGTGATTTCTTATGGACCAAAAGAGAACCCCGAAGCACAAGAGATGGTCCAGAAGCTTCATGAGGAAGCCACAAGATAGGGGGCGCGCCCTACCCCCCGGGATGGTGCTCCCGGCTTGCCACTGCCTCATGGACCCCTTTGACGTGAGACCAACGCCAAAAATTCCTATAAATACCAAAAACCCCAAAAAGAAACCTAGATCGGGAGTTCCACCGCCGGAAGCCTCTGTAGCCACAAAAAATCAATCTAGGCCCTCCCTGGAACCCCGCCGGAGGGGGCCATTATCACTGGAGGCCACGGAGGAGGATCCCGGAGGGGGCCATCATCACCATGGAGGCCAAAGACTAGATGGAGAACGTCTCCCCATCTAGGGGGAGGCCATGGAGGAGGAAGCACAAGGGAGAGACTCTCTCCCCCTCTCGCTCGGCGGCGCCGGAGTGCCACCGGGGGAACCATCATCGAGGTGATCGTCTTCATCAACATCACCATCTTCATCACCTTCCTCATCTCTTTTACGCGGTCCACTCTCCCGCACCCCGCTGTAATGCCCTACTTGAACATGGTGCTTTATGCCACATATTACGATCCAATGGTGTGTTACCATCCTATGATGTTTTGAGTAGATTTCCTTTGTATTTTCGGTTGATTGATGATCTAGATTGGTTTGAGTTGTATGCTTTATTTTGGTGTTGTCCTATGGTGCCTTCTGTGCCGCGCACGTGAAGGATTCCCATTGTAGGGTGTTGCAATACGTTCATGATTTGCTTATAGTGGGTTGCTTGAGTAATAGAAACATAAACCCGAGTAGGGGGGTTGTTGTGTATGGGATAAAGGGGACTTGATAATTTAATGCTATGGTTGGGTTTTACATTAATGATCTTTAGTAGTTGCGGATGCTTGCTAGAGTTTCAGTCATAAGTGCATATGATCCAAGAAGAGAAAGTATGTTAGCTTATGCCTCTCCCTCATATGAAATTGCAATGACGACTACCGATCTTGTTAACAATTGCCTAGGACAATTCCGCACAGCGACCCATCACTATTTCACGCTCGCTATTTATAATATTTAGTAACATATTCTAACTTTATGTTAATAGCACCTATTTTCTTATTTTAGTTCTCCGATATCATGCAAAGCTATCCTCCTCATACCCAGAATGTAGTTTTATTTCTTGTTTCTAGATGGAAGCAAACGCTCGGTATACGTAGAGTCGTATCAGTGGCAGATAGGACTTGAGAGAATATTGATTTTACCTGTAGCTCCTTGTGGGTTCGACACTCCATACTTATCACTTCCATCTTTGAAAATTGGTATGATGATTCTTTGCACTTGGGGATTATCATATGGCCGTAGGCAGAGGGGAGACGAGGGTTCACTGGTTCTGGTGTGGGGTAGGCTACCGTCGCTGGAGGAGAATAGGATGTCGAGGGGAGTAAAGGGATGGCATGGCCATCATTTCAGGGTACGATAGGGCGGCGATGCATGCACGGCAGTGCAACCAGCCGTAGAAGGCGGGAACAGGCGCTCCCAGTGGCACTGAATTGGTTTTGGCGACTGGACCGGTCAGACCAAAAAACTCATTATGCTGGATTATAAGAATTAATTTATATGGCTAAAACTTATTGTAAAATGCTATGGAGCACCTTTTTCTTCTTGAGTTTTTTTTAGACAATTTTCTTCTTGAGGTGTGAAGCCGAGCACATTCAGAAGCCCTGGGATAAAGTGGTGTCGCCAATGCGTTGGGCTGGGTTTTCTTATTGAAAAATAACAATGGACCAGAACTATTTATGACGTTGACTATGATTTGTATGGGTCCGCTGGTTGCAGGAAGGAAAATGGTGGGAGAAAAAAGATTGTTCGCTATCTTTGCCTAAGAATAATATCGACTGAATGTGACAACACTCTCATAGGAAATAATATCCTCCTATTATAATTTGACTTTTCAAATTGTAAATTTAAAGAACTGGTGCATGAGCATTTAGCTTTATTTATTTTTATTTACTTATTTATGTTTAGGGGACCATGAGCATGTACCTGGGCTAGATTCATGTGAGAGCCTCCCTTCCAGTTAATTATGGGGTCCTCTATTGGGCCTTCATCACTGGGCTGCATACTATTGACAAGTGGAAAATGTGTTCCGTACCAAAAATAGTATGCGCTGCATATGGAGCACTAAAGGATCGGACCGTGCAACGACTTACAAAACATTGTGTTTGTAGTTTTAACAACACATTCATTCAACCAACAGATGAAATATACTACTCATTGTACATTGAAAACAACAACAACAACTAGGGCTAGAGGTGCAACAGAAGCAGCAAGCAGGCCAGAAGAGTAAAGACGCAGCTCTCTCTTCCAAACCAAACATCAACCATCATTACAAAAGGGCTCCGAAAAAAGAACAAGTGTATGCATCTAACTAAATAAAGATCCTACTACACCAAGTGTATGCATCTAACTAACTGGATCAGTTAGACGTTACTATTTATAAAGCTGTAGAGATTGGCTGACGACTTGAACCAGATGGGTGCCTAATGGGGGAAACTCCAGCTAGCAGGTCGAAGTCTGATACTTGCTACCCTCTCTCCTACTTTGGGTTGTAGAGCATGGCAGCACATATCAGGGTATGGTGCATGGAGAGACGCATGGTATGTTGTGTACACATAGTTTTGCCTCATGAACGAATCCGCGCTGCCATCATGATCCTTGTTGTGGATTATCTCTTGGTTAATCAGATAATTCAGTCTAAGAAACAGAGAGCGTGTACCAAGGCTACTTACCAGCCTCTAGTCAAAAAATTCCTAAAGGCCAAGAGAAGTTGGGATCCTGCTCAAAGACCTTGTAGTGACTGTAATTGTATTCCGCGAAACAACACGTTCGGTACATGCGAACGATCATCAATCACCGTTGTCTGATCGAGCCAGGAATAACCTGCAACTGCCATGCCACTTTTCTTTGAAAGGTTTTGGGATTAGGAAGGGTAGGTACACTAGGCGGCCTACAACATCATATCAAGTTGCAGTCAAATAAAAAAGGGCTCGTACTGTAGTCAATCTTAAGAACAGCATGTTATGAGCATGAATATTTTTTTCAATAAATGTTGACAGTAATATAAGAAAGCCATCATCATATCATAGGAAAGTAACATACTACTGTAACAACTATTTGTAGAGATGACTGGAGTAGGCCAGCAATACATCCAGCCATAGAAGGAGTCCACAACATGAATGAAGCCCTTGTGTTCCATGGCATCAGAGAACCATGGAGGATGTATGATCCTATGATGGACGTGCAGATTTATCCACTTACCGCAGTGCCCTGTCAGATAGGCGAGACCGCAGTTAAAGAACGCAATTAGCCTGAAGTCTTTATAATTCGCAGATCTTGTGGCCACTTGGCAGATTACAACCTTCAGCAAATCAAAATTGGTATCACGTTGGCTGCTGTAAGATTGACTATTCTGGGCTGCGGTGCCAAAGCAGTGTAGTGTTAATCAAAGGAAGGGGGACCAATCGCCGGGTGTAGCCCTCCATGAGCATCCAGCTACAGCGACCGTCGACGAGCACCATCCAAGACGTGTTCATGCCGACCCAGTGCATACTGTTAATGTAGTTGAGGGTGGCGGGATTGGATTGAAGTCGAGGGGGTTGATGCTCACCACCCTATGATCATTATGCTGCATGACATGCCATTTCTAAAGATTAGGCGGCATCAGCAAGTAGGGAGCTAGCTTAAAAAGCTCCGGCATGAGGGCTTTGAGAAAACGGTACATCCCCGACGAGCACGGGGCGAGCGGCATCGTACTAAGATTGTCCACACGCGAAACAATGAGCTTGATTACCTCTCTGGGGAGCGAATTCCAGCCACTCTTTCGGTGGACGCTGCTCAGTTCTACCATTGTTAGTGTTTGGGTTTCGAAAGAGGGGGGAGGCGCCTAGCGGGGATGGAAGATTAGACGATTATGTGCGGACGAGGATGGAGAAGCGAATATGTGATGCGGGAAGTGGACAAGTGATGATGACAATGTAGCAGCAGCATGCCGCTTGACTTACAGGACACATCACAGCAGCATAGCATCCGATGTCAGACAACTTGCTTGAGTGATCACAATACTAGTACAATAAACTACAGTACCTACTACTATGCCCGAGTGGTATAGTGGAGTAGGACTCTGCTCTACTACTAGCACCGGAGTAGTATTATATTGTAAAATAGTTACAAACTTCAATGCCCAAGCGTGGAACGACTACGAACCACCATCGGTGCTAACTCCAATCCCCAGTAAATGTTTGCTAGGAGACATGGCAGTTGCAAACGCCCGCGACGCAGTTATAGTACGTGTGTAACGGTGGCGGTTTTGCCAAATACTATGGCCTAAAAATATGCCACCATCGGACGGAAATCTGACGGTTATGTGGGATTCGCCAGGATTGAGCTCGTGGCGAACAATTAACAAATATCATTACTAAAATTGCCATAGTTTGTTTTCTATCCGTCATATATACATCGGATGGTTTGTATTGCAAGACGGTAGGCACACCATCATCACCAACTCACTTTTTTATAAGGACTAGCAAGATGCCCGTGCGTTGCACGTAACATCAAGATGCATTTTTATGAGTAGTTTATCTTGTGAGAGAAAAGGACAAACGAGGGAAGGCCTTATTTGCAAATGTGGAGAGGGTTGTGGGTAGTTTTTTGCAAAATTTCCATAGTTTCCTTCCTATCCGTCAGATATAAATTAGACGGCCTATATTGTAGGATGGCAGGCACACGATCATCAGAAACTCAGTTTTTTATAAGAGTAGATAAAACGAACATCAAGATGCATTTATATGAGTAGTTTATCTTGTGGGAGATAAGGATGAACGAGTGAAGGCCTTATCTGCAAGTGTGGAGAGAGGTGCGACTATCTTTTTGCAAAATTGTCATAGTTTCCTTCGTATCCGTCAGATATAGATCGGGCGGCCTATATTGCAGGATGGCAGGCACACCATCATCACCAACTCTGTTTTTAATAAGAGTAATAAGAGTAGATAGAAAAGGGAGAAGAAGATAAGAAAGTGGAGAGTAGAGATAGAGAGGAGAGATTAGTAAAAGGAAGGGGGGAGTACTAGCTCCATGCGGAGGGTGCAACACCCCCTACAGGCACTACCGTTTCATGGATGGCTTGGGTCGATGCCTGCAAGGTGCCCTGCGTCTACAAGAGTTTCGGTTGCGAGAGGTACGTCGACCAGCACTCGCTGGTGGAGCATAGTTCCACATGCACGCACGTGCCCTGCTACTGTTATGAGTGCACGCCGCCGTTTGAGGGCTCGTTGGCGAGCCTCATGCATCACCTCACAGCACCATCCGACAATCACTCTGGCTCGCGGTATACATCAAGTATGAGACGTGCTACCTGTTCTCCATGCCGGAGTCACTGGAGGATCATCGCCGCCTGCTAGTCGTGGAGGAGGATGGCAGCATCTTCCTCTTGGTCGTGGGCATCGGCAAGGCCCGTGTAGACTACCGCCCCGTTTCTGTAGTGTGCGTCAGGGGCAACGCCGCTGACGTTGACACGAGGCCACTGTACTGGTGCATGCTCACTAATACTTCCCCTCCGGCGTACGAAGGCGACCTCGGCATCTCCATCACGCTGAATGGGACTGTGCCAAGCTGCTCCGTTCTCGGCAATGTGGACATGGAAGAGGCCTGGTATCATCTTCCCCCCAAGGTGATGCACGGGGACTCCAGGGAGCTTCACCTGGGCATATGCATTACCAAGTTAACTATTCATCATTAGTCTTCGCTCAGTGTAAGCCATTGTCTAAGCATGTGGTCACTTCTTATTTATATTGTATAGAACCTTCCATGCATGATCTTGTTCTATTAGAGTATCGCGCTTGAATAAAAGTGTATCCATTTATGGTTTAGTCTAGAATCTTTCATGTATGCTTTTGCTCCATTAGAGTTCTCGCTTGCCATTTATGAGATTAAATGAGAATTTTTACTATCGTAATGCTAAAACACTTATGATGAACCATTTCTTACATCTCCTCTGCCCCTTCCAAGTCATCCTGATTTACATTCATGGTGGTCTAGAAAAAATAAACAAAATTGATACTCAAAAAATAATTCTTAAAGATCATTTCTTGCAAAGCACAATAGGTGTTATTTCTTCAAAAGTTTTGGATGCAGGTTGAACAGCTGAATGCTTTTGTTTGCACAAGATACTTCTTTATCTATTTAGCCTAAATAAGAAATAATATTCGACCTATTGATACTCGTTACACATGAGATGACCCCCACATACTTTGTCAAAATAAACAACTCCCCGATCAATGAATTTCATTGTTCCGAGCAAGGCACGGGCACCTTACTATATATAGTACGACAATAAATTTGACCAACATTATATATAGTACGATAAATGCTCATGCATGTCACCAAAAATTATATCATTGGAAACTATGTTCAAATACGAATCCAACGATATAGTTTTTGGTCACATGCACTAACATTTTGTCAATTAAATCATCAGTCAAATTACATGGGGGTAATAAACCACAATGGAGGTAGTACTAGTGTAGAGGGCGGCGCTGCACGGGAGTCTCACCCCGCTCGTGGCATAGCAGTAAAGTCGTCATATCACAAAACCCAACCACTCCCGGTAAAAAGTGGCCTAGTAAAATAAATAGACAAGCAACCATCACATCCCTCTGTCCTTTTTGCATTTCCTTTGTCCGGTTCATCTCACACACTTGATCCCTAACTACTACTCCTAGCGTTAGTTCTTTTAGCGGCTTAAAAAATAAGCCATCTCTTCCCCAACTTTTCCCATAAGGCGCCTCACTCATACATTTGGGCTTCTAAACTACTACCTCCATCATAGTTTATTAGTCCCCATTGTAATTTGTGCTAAATTTTGACCAAAAATTTAACTGATAAAATGTTAATGCATGTCAACAAAAGTTATATTGTTGGATTTATTTTTGAACGTAGTTTTCAATGATATAATTTTTGGTGACATGCATAAACATGTCATTAATTAAATTTATGGTCAAAATTTGACACGGATTACAATGGGGACCAATAAACCAGGATGGAGGTAGTAGTTATGGGATTACTAATCTAGAAGCCTAAAAGAACTCGCCCCTGGTACTCCTTATAGTAGTACTCAAGTTGGAATGCCAATTGCACGGCACAACTTGTTAGGCAAAAAATTTGATACAGGGTGTACGAAGCGGTTTGGGAATTTGCATGCTTTCCCGAGCAGTGAGATACTCCGTACAAAGTACGATAGAGAAATAACCACAGAGAAGGAAACTAAAAGTAAACAATCGAATGAGCATTCTTGCTTTTTTTTGCATTGAATCGTTTCACAAGCTTGACTAGTGTTGTTTTTCTACTTTTACAAAAACTGCATCATAATGTTAAAAGTGCATTTGCACGTACATATGTAATAGTAGTAGCACAGTCCGCAAGCATATAGAGAGAGAGACGTGTAGTGCGATACATAGTTAAGTTTGTGCTATATGCACGTACTTACAAAATGCGTACGGATACCGAAGGTTTCCAAACTTTTCCTTTTACATACTTAATTAAGGACGCTAATAATTCCCGAACATTCAGGATTTATCATTTCCGTCCCAAAACTAATGAGACCGCATTACGAAACTAAATTATTCCTAATAAAAGCCACGGCGCTCGCAGGAGCGCTTGCGGCGCACCACGAGTGCCCTGGTGCATGGCTGTTTCCCAGCGCGGTGACACAACACCTCTTCCTCAGTCTCGCAACTCGTGAGGTGATGATTGGCGGTTTGCCAGCGGGTGAGCGCGATCTCATTGGTCTGGTGATCTGGCGCCTACAGGTACTCCTCGCTGGAAGCGTGCACGCGGTCCATGTACCGCCATGCGTAGATGAGGAGCTTGGGCCCGACTACACTTAGGGCTTTGGCACGGGCGTCCTCCGCACCCTAACGGCCCTCGCACGAGCCTTCTGCCAAAGAGCCAATTGCCTGACTCTCTCGGACGCGACATAGGCCTGCCAGGCAGGATGCCTCACAACGCGGTTATCTTCCTCGGCGTTCTTCTCCACCTCAATTTTGGCGTGCTCTGCCGGTGGCAAAGCCTCCCACAAGGCGACCTTCATTTCTTTCCATAGCTCCTCAAGGCTAGGGGGCTCGGCAAGCGGCGCGATGTTCTACTCGTAGCAAGGAGCCAACATCTACTCCAACGCACGTGCTGGTGAGACTGGGAACGCCGATGTGTCCACCTCGACGCATCATGGCAAGGAGCGGAACGCCGACGCGTCCACCTTGACACGTTGCGGCGAGGAGCAGAACGCCGATGCGTCCACCTCGACATGTCACGGCGAGGAGCGGAACACTGACGCATCCTCCTCGACTAGTGGCGGAGAGGAACGGAACAGAGATGCATGACCCTCTGTGCGGGGCAGCGAGGGGTGCCTAGGGCTTGGGAGGGGCGATGCCATGGTGGTCGACATGAGAGGGGGGGAGGAGATAGCGATGGACGTGAGTGCTCTTCCAAATGCCGTGGGAGGCACATTATTTATAGCGAGCAATGGCACACTTATGTAAGATATGTTGCATGATTAACGTAACAACCAGGTGGGCATATTTTTGTTGGAGTAAATTATGGGGGAGGGAAGGGGCGGAAATATTGTTGGTCACAATGGATTAGACAAGTGTGGGGGGAGGAGACTCATGCATGCAGATTTTTTTCACGTGGGGTGGAGTGGTGGGACTGCAGGAGGGAGAAGGAGAGTCAATGATACGGTGCTAACCCTATGTAGGCCGATCTTTCATGATTGGAGTGGGTTCCCTCGAAGAACACAATGAGTACGGGGAAGAACTGGGAAAAATCACAAGGGGAAACACTCAAGAACAAGTCTAATCACACATCCACTAGACAATCAAACACACAAGATCCACAAGGTACATGAACAACAAAAGGAAAGATACAAGGTAGAGTTCATCCCCAAGAGGAGGTCTTGATGATATCCTAGACGAATCTTCCCGTGAGGGGCCTTAACGATATCCTGCAGGATCTTCTCACATGGAGGCCTTGAACTCCATGGAAGTGGTAGTCTCTCTCTCTCTCAAGAGTAAAGGTAGGAGCAAAGCTCACATACAAATGATCTATCACTTTGCTAACCCTAGAAATGATGAGGCGAGGTCTATTTATAGTCTAAGCCACAAAGGGGTAAGTGGGAGAGGGATACAAGGGCAAAGGCTCGGTTGCGCACAGGAAGTGTCGGACGTCCGGTTGGGGTCAGACGCCCAGTCGCTCGCGGGGGTCCGGACATCCGGAGGGCATCGGACTTCCGATGTTTTGGCTCTGGACAGGTGGTGCCGGTCGTCCGGTCGACGTCGGTCGTCTGGGCGCTGGGACTCGTCGGATGTCCGGTGTCTCGTCGGTCGTCCGGCCGTTGTAGGATTGGTCTGCTGCTGGTCGAGGGTGCGTCGGACGTCCGGTGGACGTCGGTCGTCCGGGCGCTGTAGAGTGTCGGACGTGCGGAGGCACGTGGGATGTCCGACCGCTGTAGGCTCCACTACTCCGTCTTCTTCCATCTTCTCTTCCATGTTTCCCTCGCGGATGGTGTAGTTGTTCCTTGGTGCTTGCACTCCTCCTCGTTGTCCGTAGCGTTCCGACAATACCTATGTATGCACACGAGTGGAGTGTCAAGTAGTATAGCATCCTCGAAGGGGTCAAGTGAACACGTGTAAAGGAGAAGATTCACCTTTATGTATGAGAAGTAGAGGTCGCATGTGTCACTTGCCAAACGGACTCTTAACATGGTGATGCCCGTAGGATGCTCTGCATCATCCCCTCCCCATTGGAAAAGATCCGACCTCGGATCAAAACCCGAATCACCATGGGAAAGAGATGGCAGTGCCGTGTCGAATTGGTTGATCACCAAGCACTCATCATCTAGTAGCTCGAAATGGGCACACTCCAATGTCGCACCGTCTTGTGATTCCTTCAAAAGGAGCACATACAACAAACACTTGGAAAAACAAATGTGGTTAGCGTTAGTGCAAAACCAAGCATTCAAGAGGTGATTCACCAAATAAGTGTTGTCATCAAGCATAGCATATGGTTTGACAAAGGATTGTGTCATGACATCTAAGCATATGAATTGAGCAAAATCAAGGTCATCATAGAAACAAGCATGTAAATGTGAGGTAGAGATGCAAATATGTGTGAAAAGAGAATAAGCATCTACCTCAAGTTCATAGAAAGCATGCTTAATGTGTTCAATGAAAGGTCTATGGTAGGCATAGGAAGGATTCACAACACCAAATAAAATGAAGTGTCTAAACACATGGGTCAAGTGCAAGACAATCCAAGCATAACATGCATACGGTTTAGTGAAAATAGTGTGGCACTCAACACAAAATAAAGAGCAAATGTTCATCATGTGTGAGGCAATCAAGTCAAGCATGTGAAAAGCAATGGGACATGGCATATGTGAAGAAATGATATTGGTGCAACCAACCATATGATAGTAGCAAGTAATGTAAGAATTGGATGCAACACGCATGATATATATGTCATGAAGCATGGAAATGTGGTAATCATGGGTGAAAGCAATATATCGAACATGCGTGCAAATGGTGCAAGCAACACATGAAGTATGATCCACAATATCCAAGCTCAAGAAGGATGTCACCTTGGAAGCATGTCCTTGTGCATTCTTCACAATGCCGAAGTTGTAGGAAATGTGGTGTAGAAGCGAGTCGTGGTAGAATATATGAGGCTCGCTCTCAAGATCTCGAATGGTCAACTCATGTGAAGTGGAAGTCGACACAAAGTCCAAGTATCCTACACATGCACACAACAAAACAAAGAACGTATGTGCATGGTAGATAAACACATCATCCGTCATGATGGGTATGTTCTCTTGCACATAACCATTAGAAGAACAAGTGCATGAATAATATGATGCAACAATGGCAATATTCATGGCACTAGGTACATGGTGCAAAGAAGGAAGGCAAGCATGCTTCACAAGAAATATGTCAAATCTCCAAATATATGCGAGAATACTATGGGGGCAATCTCATGAGCAAGACGAGAAGAATTGTTGCACTCAATACATGGCAAATAATCTAGCATGAGTGAGGCAACACATGGAGATATATGACAAGAAGCAATAACAATCATGTGCAAAGCATGGTAATGGTTGTCATCAATCGCATGAAATGAGCAAGTATGAGTCATTGGTGATGCAACATAAGCAAGCATAGTAATCGAGTCGTGCAAACTACTGGAGCGAAGGTGCAACACACTAGAGTAAATCATGGCAATCATGTCATGTGAGCAAATACTACGCATAGACAATGCACATGACATATCGCAAGCACGAGCACAAAGCAAGATGAAATTATCATCATAGGAATGGTGCACAAAGCAAACATGGCAATAACAAGAGATATCTCCACCTAGCTTGCAAACACACATAAGAGCATCTCCAACAGCCGTGCTATATACGTGCCGCGCGGAAAAAGTAGTGGTTTTAGCGCGCGCGCTACCACTCCCGATGCTTTAGCGGACGCGAAAAAACCGCACGCGCGGCATATGTAATTCAGCGCGCGAGCGGAAACGCCATCGCGCGCCGTTTATTTTCTATGCCCGCTCCCGCGCACTGGACTCTCGAGTGCTTGCGCGCAACTCCACCTACACATCCAGCCGCGCCGCCGCCGCCGCCCGCACCACCCCATTTTTCCGGCGACCGTTCCGGCGCTTCCCCGGTCTCTTCCCGTGCGGTCGTGGCTTCCTTCCTCTCTCTCTCTCTCTCTCTCTCTCTCTCTCTCTCTAGTCAGCGCCGCCCATCGTGTGCGGCAATCCTCCGACGAACAGCGCCCGGCCGCCCACCGCCGCTTGGCGCCCGCAAGGTGTTCGACAAAAGGCCTGCAAGGTATGTATTGCTTCCAACTTCCACATTTTACATGAAATTTGGTGCATGTTGTTTATAGCCTAATTTTGAACATTTTAGATGAGTTCGTCATATGATTCTTTCAAAGAAGAATTTGATATGGAAGAGGAGGAGGATCTTGCAATGATCCTAGCTATTCACATCAATAAAAAACCGAAGCACAGTGGTTTGGTTATGGGTCGGCAAAAAATTTGGAGGGATAGGATTGATGCCCACAACAGATTGATGAGGCACTATTTTGTGGACAATCCCACATACCCCGGGTCGTACTTTCGTTGCCGGTTTAGGATGAGCACCGAGTTGTTCAGGCGCATTGCAGAGAAACTAGCGAGCCATGACCGGTTTTTTCAGCAGAGGAGGAATGCCGCCGGAGAGCTCGGGCATAGCACCTTTCAGAAGGTGACAGCCGCTTTGCGTATGTTGGCATACGATATCCCTGCTGATCTAGTTGATGATCACTTGGCCATGGGTGAGATCCAAGCCATCATGTGTGTCAAGCGCTTCGCAGTCGGAATTGTGCAAGTGTTTGGCCCGGAGTACTTGAGAACTCCCAATGTTGAAGACGTCGCAAGGCTATTGGAGATGAACAAAGCTCGCGGGTTCCCAGGTATGCTTGGCTCAATAGATTGCATGCATTGGAGTTGGAAGAATTGTCCAAAGGCATGGCATTGCCAATTCCACGGACAAAAAAAGGTTTCCAGTATAATCCTTGAAGCGGTGGCCGAAGCATGCTTGGATCTTTGAATGACGTCAATGTTGTCAACCGGTCACCACTAATGAGTAAGATTGCAAATGGTGAACTGCCACCAGTGCAGTTTGTAGCTAATGTTCATACATACAACCATGGCTACTATCTTGCGGGTGACATCTACCCAAAGTGGCAAACATTTGAGAAGCCATTGAAAAAACCGGAAGGTAAGAAATATCTTGATTTCCACAATGCTCAGCCGGCGGCTAGAAAAGATGTGGAGAGAGCTTTTGGGATTTTGCAAGCCCAATTTGCTATTGTGAGAGGACCGGCTAGATTTTGGGATCAGAAGATGCTTTGGTACATAATGCACTACTCTCACTATGAGCTCTTGGGATATCTGCGAGTGCGACGGAGGGCTGAAAGGGTGGCCCGTTTTGTTGCCTCCTATCATGACATTCAACGTCCAGCAGCGCATAATGAACTCAAGAAGGATCTCATTGAGGAGTCGTGGGCTTGGAATGGCCGCCAAAGAGCATCATGATTTGTGCGTTTGATGTTGTATTGTTGAACTATTTGTCGTATTTCATAAAAATACTATTTGTTTGATGAGTTGTAATAAATTGAACTATTCATTTTAAACTTGGTTGAATGATGTTTGTGATCTAAAAATTATATGCCATGTCTTTGTTTTGTGGATGTGTTCTGAGACAAAATGCAACAAATGTGATGCGTCGGCTGCTCGCGCGCGCTGCTGGAGTTGCGCGCGCGCTGCATTTTAGCACGGCTGCTGGAGCCAGCACTACGCGCTGCGCCAAACCTGGCGATGGGCGCGCCGCAAACCAGATTTTAGTGCGTCGTGCGTTGGGCGCCTATTGGAGATGCTCTAAAAGTATGAGAATCAATCCTCATGTGTAAAGCAAAGCATGGGTCACAAATGCATGGCAAAGGCATAGGAATGGGCATATCATGCAAAGTGAACATGGCAATATGGGCAAAGGATATATAATGGAGAATAATCCATATCCAAGTGAGGGCCATGTAGAATGAATGCGCGAAGTCTTTGCACGAAGAGAGCGGTGGGAAAGACAATCCATGGGATCCCAAATAGTCATTGCTCTCTAGAGCTCGTTTTGTCAACTCATGGGATTATGAGGTTGACAAGTATTCATCAATACCTACACAAAAGAGACACAAACCAAAGAAATTGTGCGCATGGTAAATGTACACATCATCCATCATGATGTGTATGTGCATGTGTGAGTTAGCACAAGGTAAGCATCGCTCAAAGAAATTTGATGTGTGGTATAAGAACATGTCATCCATCATGAAAGAATAGTTATTATGTATGACACGATGGGGACACAAGTTGAGAATGGAAGTATATGGCACATCAATAGCATGTTTGTTCATGGGGAGCATATGGTGCACACAAGTATTGGGATCATGCTATGTATGTGATGGATCAAAATCTCCGAACATGTATGAGGAAACTATGGGGGTCTCCTCATGAGCAATATCGGAAACATTATATGGAGAAAATGGAAAGCATCCAAAACAATGCATATCCGAAGCTAGATGGTCATGGCATGGCATATGAGATAAATGATGCAACGGGAGCATATCAATATCATCACAAGAAAAACAAATGCCAATAACCATGCGCTTGTCATCTATGCCATATGTGCAAATTTGGTTTATTTTACTGGCATATGGATATTCACTATGAAGTGATTGCAAATAAGACATATGGTTGATCTGATGCATAGCATATGACAAGTCAAGCAGATTATCAAACATGATGTGACCTACAGAATTGCCACAAGAAATCCTATGTAACATGGCATCACAACTAATAGACTCCACATGAGAATCATCATACTCATCATAAATGGGCAAATCATTGCATGGGGAAATCATACTAGCATGAAGCATGGTACTAGGTGGATCAACATCATGCAAGCAAGCAATGTCAAGAATGTCCACTAGTGGGACTAGCGCATCACTGTCACCTTTGTTACCTTTGTCATTCCACTCATGTGGTGTAGGTGAGGTGGGAAAGACCAAATGGTGGTCATCTTCAACTTGATAGAACCATGTGGGGGTGCATCATGTTCCACCATGGCCACCGTCTTGTCCAAAGGGAGGACGAAGTCGTCGAGGATCGGCGTGTCAACATAAATGGGACCTAGCACCAAATGAGATGACACAATAGAGGAATAGATCAAGTCGTTAGTGTTGAAAGTGGCCTCACATGACCTATCAACTATCTCACTCACTCTATGTGGTGGCTCACTCACTCCCTCAAGGTAGGCGCACTCAAACTCACATATGGTGGAGTCACTCATCTCACTTAAGTGGTGGGGGTTGTGGCTCTCCTCACATGGGAATTGAGGCAACTCGTCATATATGGGGCTAGTGGTGAAGTCACTCTCACTCTCAATATGGTGGCACAAGTCACTCAAGTCATCATAAGTCGCCGTGGATGAAGGCCGAAGATGGCACATCATCACTCTCCTCCATGACTGAAGGGAAAATCCCGTGCTCGATCATCTCATCATCGTCGCCGTGGATGAAGGCCGAAGATGGCACATCATCACTCTCTCCTCCTAAGATGGAAGCATCATCCTTGCTTGGCACCTTGTCGCTCGCCTCCAAAGCTTGGTCCTTGAGGGTCTTCGTAGTCGTACTCGTCGCTGCACCATCTTGAAAAAGAGTCGAGGTAGACTCGGCATCATCAATGCACAAAGAGGGATGGCGGTGAAGTCGAACTTGGGAGCGTCATCTTGGAGCTCATTGGGCTTCGACATCTTGGTGGCGATATCCTCAGGCTCGTTCTCATGGAGCTTGGTCGTCGCGAAGTGAGCATGGGGTGGAGAATCCTTGGCCTTCATGAGTTCTTGTTATGCCTTGAGAACACCAATGTAGTTTTCATCAAGGGACTTGTACTTCTTGAGGAAGATAGTCTTCGAGATGTCATTGTTCAATCCCATCATGAAGTGGAACTTCATCGAAATGGGGTCATCCACGCTGGCTCGTCGCAAGGCAATCTTCATCTCCTTGAAGTACTTGTCGATGGACTTGGATCCTTGGATGGTGTTCTCCAATTGGCATCGAAGTTATTCCGTGTAGGTTGGAGGCACGAACTCTCGTCGCAAAGCTCTCTTCGTCTTGTGCCAACTCATGTCATAGCTCTCCGAAGGTGTGTGAAGCCACCATGTCGAAGCGTAGTCATGGAAGTTTCTTGTGGCGCACTTCACTTGCTCTTCGGGAGGAACTTGACATAGCTTGAGGTACTCTTCCATGAGACGCTCCCACTCGAGATACTCCTCGGGTTCCTGAGTTCCATAGAAAGGAATCGCGTGGTCGATGTCAAGGTCATAGTAGCTCGTGGAAGTCATGGACTTGAACTTCGGGAGCTTCTCTTGAGCGTAGCCTTGAGGTTCTTGTTGGCGAAGATGTCGTACGTCCGTAGGCAAAGATGCCTTGAAGTCGCTTGGCGAAGATGCGAAGGGAGATGGTGAAGTCGTTGAGCGGTTGTTGGTGTTGGTATCATGACCTTCACGTCCTTGCCGGTGGTGGTGTCGATGCTGATGTGATCTTGCCGGAGATGGTAGCTCGGAAGCATGTGCACTTGAGCGTCTTCTCGAAGATGAGGAAGACCGCTTCTAGGCCTTGATGAGGGCTTTGAGCTCCTCCATTTGAGCTTGCATCTTGGCTTCGGAGTTGTTTTCCGTGGCATCGAACTCATCGTTGTTGTTGTAGACCGAAGGTGAAATGCTTTGCCTATCCATCACAAGACTCGAGTAGAGGTGAGAAGGAAATGACATAAACAATACGAAGTTACCTTCTCCCAAAGTTGAGGATGTATCCCGTTTCACTCAATGTGAAATGAAAGAATAGTGGAATTGGTACTGGACTTGTTCACTCACACCTATCAAGTAAAGCTTATGGTGGAGCTAGGTGAGGATAGTGGCACAAAAATTTGATGCAAAATGTTAGCAAGAGTCAATAATGTTGAAAGAGATTCACAAATTCGCAAGTGAAACAAGTAGACCAATAGCAATAAGTGGCAGACGGAAGCACACACACGGATAGATAAATGGGGTCATGCAACCATGGAAAGAGCCCAAAATGTGGAGTCCATGGAAAATGCTCATGTTGCACAACTCAAGAGAGACGCTAGCACGATTGCTCAATAGGCGGATACGACACTTGTGCACAACCTATAAGATGCAAAATGTATCAACTTTCTATCCCAAGTATGCTATGTATGTATGTTCCGGTGCTTTAGCACAAGATGATCCAAGATGATCGAGTATGATACCATATGATATATTGTGATGCTATGGCTATTGCTTACAAGCTCTTTGTTCTTTCTCTTTTGCTTAAAAGCTTATTCTTTTTTTTGATATGGCCACTTTTGCACAATGCACAAACCAAGATAGCAATAGTGTATATGCGGGAACAAACTTGTGACATGAGATAAGATATGATAGCAAGATGATACCAATATGATATGGTATACATATGAAATGGGAGGTGTAGATAAAAAATCACTAATGTGCACAAGTAACGTTGCCGGCAATACTCAAATGGCTAGTCTCGATAGGCAAGTGACGCAAAATGGGCTATGGGTTATCAATGCAATTGCAAGGGGAATATACAATGGTGTCGTCGAGGTTACCGTCCTTGGCAATGATGAGAGGCGGTGTTGCCGATGTTGAACCATTCCTAGTTAGCCGAAACACCCTAGGAAACAGAAAAACCACAAACTCAAAATCTCCAAAGGCAAATGTCAAATGGTGGTAGCGGAAAGCGGTGGTAGTTTGCACTTGGCAACACGGAAGTGGTGGTGGTGGTTGATGAAGAAGTAACAATCCCTAAGTAGCCGAAACACCTTAGGAGACTCAATCCACAACTCAAACAACCACTAATGCTATGGGGATCAAAATGGGTTAGGTTGCGGAAGGCTATGGTGGTTATGCGGAAGATATGGTGGAGGGCCTAGGAAAACTTGCCAAATTTCGAAACATTTGATGGAGTCAAATGGTGTTGGTAGTATTTTTGTGAGATGGGGGATGTCAATAGCTTCAAAATGAGCTAAAGAATATCAAAATCGGAGTTCAGATGAATTAGTTATGGCCGAAACAAAAATCAGCCGAAGTTGATATATACAGGTTGCAGACGTCCGGTAACGGGCGGATGTCCGATTGCTGGACGTCCGGTGGGGCTTGGAAGTCCACTGTTTCAGCTCGGGTTTGGGGTTCCGGTCATCCGGTAAAGGTCGGACGTCCGATGGGCCGGGGTCAATGCGGGATTTGAGCTCTGGGACGCGATTTTGGGCGGAATTTGGGGATTTGGGGGTCAAAATTGACTAGATTTCATGGATGAAAGATGGGGAAACTTGGGGAAATGCTAGATCCACTCGAAACCAAGAAAATCCATGGATCAAAAACAATAAAACATCATCAAACCAATAAATCACAAAAAAAAATTGGGGCTATTTTTGGTGGGGATTTTTGAAATTTAGGATGAAATGAAGCAAAAGAAGACTAGCAAATGGTGGGAGGGACTCCAAATGCATGATCAACGTGGCTCATGATACCATATGATACGGGGCTAACCTGGTGTAGGCCGATCTTTCACGATTGGAGTGGGTTCCCTCGAAGAACACGATGAACACGGGGAAGAACTGGGTGAAATCACAAGGGGAAACACTCAAGAACAAGTCCAATCACACATCCACTAGACAATCAAACACACAAGATCCACAAGGTACAAGAACAATAAAAGGAAAGATACAAGGTAGAGTTCATCCCCAAGAGGAGGTCTTGATGATATCCTAGATGGATCTTCTCGTGAGAGGCCTTGACGATATCCCGCATGATCTTCTCACATGGAGGCCTTGAACTCTATGGGAGTGGCAGTCTCTCTCTCTCTCTCAAGAGTAGAGGTAGGAGCAAAGCTCACATATAAATGAGCTATTACTTTGCTAACCCTAGAAATGATGAGGGGGGTAAATTTATAGTCTAACCCATGAAGGGGTAAGTGGGAGAGGGATGCAAGGCCAAAGGTCCGGCTGCGCACAGGAAGTGTAGGACGTCCGGTCAGGATCAGACGTCTGGTCGCTCGCGGGGGTCCGAATGTCCGGAGGGCGTCGGACTTCCGACGTTTTGGCTCTAGACAAGTGGCACCGGTCTTCCGGTCCGCGTCGGTCGTCTGGACGCTGGGAATAGTCCAATGTCCGGTGTCTCGTTGTCGTCCGGCCGCTGTAGGCTTGGTCTGCTGCTGGTCGAGGGTGCGTCGGACGTCCGGTGGACGTCGGTCGTCCGGGCGTTGTAGAGTGTCGGACGTCCGGAGGCATGTCAGACATCCGACCATTGTAGGCTCTGCAGCTCCGTCTTCTCTTCCATGTTTCCCTCGCAGATGGTGCAGTTGTTCCTTGGCGCTTGCACTCCTCCTTGTTGTTCATAGCGTTCCCACAATACCTATGTATGCACACGAGTGGAGTGTGAAGTAGTATACCATCCTCGAAGGGGTCAAGTGAACATGTGTAAAGGAGAAGATTCACCTTTATGTATGAGAAGTAGAGGTCGCACGTGTCACTTGCCAAACGGATTCTTGACATGGTGATGCCCATAGGATGCTCCGCATCAGTCAAGCAGGCAGATTGTTTTCACACATGGAGAGGAAAATATTTGGAGACAAACGGGCTTCCTATAGGTATGGGGAACGGTGCATAAGTCATCTTACATGCAATGAACTGACCATTGCATGTAGGGCTAGGTATAGTCTCAAGTCATTAAAAACATACACACCCCACACATGTACAGATTTCAAGGTGCATTAAATTATTGCATGCGATGATTAAGGCTGGTCATAGTTGTGGTATCTTAGTTGGTATCATGCACACGGGAATAGAAAACAGCTGATGTGGCAAAGAATTAAAGAACAGAGGGGGGTTAGAGTAACATAGTGTCGGTGCAACAAACCCTGGGTCTGTTGCCCAGACTGTGCATAGGCCTAAAAAAGCAAGATTGCAACAACCAAGACAAAGCCGAGCATAAGAGGTCAGCTCTTTGAGAAATCAAAGTGCAGAACAAGAGGACCAAGTCAAGCCAAAGGAAGCAAGATACCATTAAGGGAAAACTACCTTGCCGGGCAGGTGAGCCTGGCGAGGTTTAGGTGGCCCCAAGAGTAAGCATCAAGACCGTCCCGGTAGGTCTGCCAGGCACAACAAAGACAAACCACCCCGCCAAGGCTCCACCGCTCCACCTCACAACGACACAAGTCCTTGATAGGTGCGGTGTCAAGCCCCCAAGTAACTAAGTGGTTGTTTTCTACCACATGGCAGCCACTTCCTATGAAAAACACCTCCAAATGATACTCGTCCAGTGACGTGTCGAGCAGACAGACAAGAAGGTGGCAAAACAACCCGGGAACACTTGCCAGGCATTCCATGATGTGACGCTAAGCGACGCATTTATGCTCTGCCATTCCTGCAGAGTTAGGTATGATAGCACTGTTCGCTATCTAATCAGTGCATAATGACTGATTTGCCATTGTGGTGTTGATCTATAAAAGGAGGCCCATGGCAACCGTAGAAAGGATTCAGACCCCTGTGTACTCATACGTGCGTAGCTGCTCCTGCCTCGAGGCAACCCTGCCGGGCAAGAGCACTACGTTCTCCACCATAGTCCACCATCAATCCACCAAAGCAGGAGTAGGGTTTTACACCTCGCGGCGGCCCGAACCTAGGTAAAAAATGCCCATGTGATCTCTGCCGTGTTGCGCGACGTTCTCCGCTCTTTGTACAACGTGCCCATTCCCCCTACTGAACCAAAAGGGGCTCCTGGCCCCATAGGTGGTTGTGGTTTCCCATGACATCTTTGGCATGCCAGGTAGGGGAAGTGCTCTTGCGGGAACCCGAGAAGCGTACGTAGCGAGTCATCTTCATCGTCATTTTCTTCATCGACGGCTCCATCGACCATGGCGCACAAGAAGAAGCATGTTGCCATAGCTCACCCGTCCACCTCGAAGGCCCTATCATGCGTGGCCGCCGACACCTCGGGGGCTACGAGGACACATGGGGGTGTGGACGCTGCAGGGAACATGGTCGACACTGGCGGCGGCTTCACCACCTCCCCTGCGGATGAAACAGGAGCAGGAGGCATTGGGAAGGACAGCGTCAGCAGCACCCCAGCAGCGACACTCCACGAGGTATGGGTAGAAAGATTATTCCGTCACTACCCCTGCACTCGGCCGAAGGGCACAGCCGTAGCGGTGGCACTTGTTCTGGGGCGAATCACAACTCTCCGGCCACTCCCATTGCGGGCGTGACCGCAGGGCATGCACCACCCCCGGAGCGAGCTAACCTAGCCGTTGTGCCCAACGGAGCCGCTGGTCCTCAAGCACCTCCACCTCGTCACCACGCCATCCAAGCGGCTGGCTCGCAACGACGAGAGCATGGCATGGTCGCTACCGGCACCGTCAGGAGTCAAGCGATGTTGCGGTCTACATCATCGTCACCCAAGCCAAGCACCACCTCGGAGGCCATGGCGCGGGCCCAACTGTTGTTGAGATTTTCGTCGACGGCCGATCAGATGGATGAGTGGCAAGACACCATCCAAAGCCTGATTTGTTTTTTGAGGTGGGAGGATCATAGCGAGCTGGCCCGCCAAGGCCTCCCCAGGCAACGACAACGGCCCGCGCTGCTGGCCGTACCGAAGGGGCCACCCCCATGGTGCAGTCCCCTGCACGGCAGCCAACGCGGGAGACACGCAACCAAGAACCCGACGATGTCTCGATGGCCTTGTCAGACCCTCGAGCGCGTCAAGGCCAACGGCAGGTCCCGGAGGACAGGCAGAGGAAAGGTGCGGGTGCCACCATCGAGCAACGCCGTCACACCCTCCGCCGGTCTGATGGGCGCGGTGGCCCCAATGTCGACGAGCTTGTGCTCGGCGAAGGCGGGTACCTGCCTTTCAAGGCTGGGTGCCCTACCTTCACCCGAGAGTTGCGGCAAGTCCGTTGGCCGTCTGCCCGCACGTTCAAGCCAGTGATACCAGAGAAGTACGATGGGAGGCTGAACCCGGTAGAGTTCTTGAGCATCTACACCATTGTTGTTCAAGCTGTTGGAGGAAGAGATGAGAAGGCGTTCGCCAATTACTTCCCTCTGGCACTCAAGCCAAATGTGAGGTCTTAGCTGATGCATCTGCCAGAGAATTCCATTTCAACCTGAGCTGAGCTATGCCACGAGTTCATTGACGCTTCACGGGTGGCCATCAAGAACCAAGGCGGTCTAGTGACTTGTAGCTTCTCCCATAGAAAGAAGGAGAGACTCTGCGGAAGTACATGCAGAGGTTTAGCCGAGTCAACAGAAATATTCCAGACATCCACCTAGCGGTTGTGATAGCTGCTTTCGAGTCCGACGTGCGCAATCGATGGATACGTGCCAAGATGAACGTTTGATTTCCCAAGACTGTGAAGGAGTTTTACACTCTAGTGGATAAGTGTGCTCAGGTGGAGGAGGGGAGGCGGCTCCCCGAAGAAGAGGATGGCATCAACGTTGACTCAGAGGACGATGGCGAGGCCACCAGTCAGAAGAAGAAGAACAAGAAGCACAATAAAAGGCGCAAGGATAAGGCAGTGATGACAGTTGAGGGATCGGGCACGCTTAATACCAGCAAGAAGGCCAAGACTGAGGTACCCGGCAAGGAAGATGTTGCGTGCACTGATTGCCGGGAGGCCGCGGCTGCCAAGAAGGTCGGGAAAGGTGATGGCCCGTACTGCAAAATCCATCGGACCAAGGGCCATGATCTCCAAGAATGTCATCAGGTTGAGCAGCTCGTCAAGAAGCAGAAGGATGAATATGATAAGCATGATTATAAGGAAAGAGGTTAGAATGGCGCTGACGGGAAGGGTCAGCGCGGTGAAGCGGGTCGTCCCAGCAAGGCTCCTCGGAACCAAGGGAAACCCTCCAGGGGTCGTGAGAAGGAGGGTTGCAATAATGAGAGCGATGGAGGAGATGGAGAGGAAACCAGCGAGCAGGAATTCCAGAAAGCCATTGCATTGACAGAGGTGCATCTCTGCACTCCTCTCACCGCCAACTTAAACAGTGGGTGCATGAAGTCAATGTCGTGGAGCCAACGGCAGATTCTCGGAGGCTGATCAAGTGGTCCCGCACACCCATCATATTCGATGAAGAGGACCACCCTAACCGCACCACTGCGGTAGGGTGCTTGCCGTTGTTGGTCTCACCAACAATCCGTAACCTCAAAGTCACAAAGATGTTGGTTGACGGCAAGGCCGGGTTGAATCTGATTTCTCCGAAGGTCATCAGCAAACTTCAGATAACAGAGGAAGAGCTTGAGGTTACTAGCACGTTTCAAGGAGTCAACCCCAGCAGGAGCCGTCCTAAAGGGAAGGTTGTGTTGCTAGTAACATTCGAGGGAGAGTTGAATTACCGGACTGAGAAGGTTGTGTTTGATGTGGTCAACCTCCCCTGCCATACAATGGAATCCTTGGTCACCCAGCCCTGGCCAAATTCATGGTGGCATCCCACTATGCTTACAACACCTTGAAGATGTCGGGGCCGGTTGGCGTCATTTCCATTCCATCGGACGAGAAGGACACAATCATTCGTGTAGACAAGATGTACCAGGACGCAGTTGCGGCAGAGGCCGCGGATGCCACCGTTCCCTCCAAGGAAAACAAGAAAAAGAAGAAAGCTAATAAGGGATCCGGTGAGGAATCCGGGAAGCGCGCCTCTTAGGAGTGCGCTACGCCTGTTGATGACTTGCCGAAGAGTTCCAATAGCAAGAGATCCAAAGCTGTTGTGCCTGCTATGAAGAAGGTCCAGGCAGGGCTGGCTGGCACTGATGGTACCTTTACTATCAGTGCCACCCTTGACGACAAATAGGAAAGCACGCTCGTTGCCTTCCTACGGGGGAATGTCGATGTGTTTGCATGGCAACCATCTGACATCCCCAGTGTTCCCAGGGAGGTAATTGAGCACCACCTTGCTGTCTGCCCACATGCCTGACCCATCAAGCAGAAGGTCCAAAAGCAAGCTTTGGAGTGGCAGCAGTTCATTGCCAAGGAAATTAAGAAACATGGGGCAGCTGGTTTGGTCAGAGGAGTACTGCATCCAACGTGGCTAGCAAACCTAGTGGTAGTGCGCCAGGCTAATGGAAAATGGAGGTTGTGCATAGATTTCACTAATCTAAACAAGGCCTGCCCGAAGGACCCATTTCCCTTCTCGCGCATCTATCAGATCATGGATTCCACCTCCGGGCGCGACCTGCTTTCTTTTCTGGATGCCTACTCTGGGTACCATGAGACCTTTATGTCCAAGGAAGACGAAGAGAAGATAGTGTTCATCACTCCATGTGGCACTTACTGCTTCCTACGTATGCCCTTCGAATTGAAGAGTGCCGGATTCACCTTTGCAAGGGCAGTCCGGATTGGTTTTGAGGCACAGCTACACGGAAACATTGAAGAAGCGGCAACCACGGCCAGTGTCCCCTCCGAGGAGGGAAGTGAGCAGACCCCAGTAGGGTCAAATGTAGATCAAGACAGAGAAGAGCAAGGCAGTGGAGACAACCCCAAGGTTGTGGCAAGGAAGAAAGTGGTGCAGTGCCCAGTGTACTTCGTCAGTTCCATGTTGAAAGGGGCTAGGTCGAGGTACTCTGGCGTGCAAAAGTTGATTTTTGGCCTCATCATGGCCTCAAGGAAACTGCGCCACTACTTCCAAGCCCATCAGATCACTGTTATCACCCGCTTCCCTCTACAACGGATACTCAGAAACCCTGACGCCACCAGCAGGATAGTGGAATGGGCCTTGGAATTATTCAACTTCGGTTTGAAGTTTGAGAGCACATCAACTATCCAGAGCAGAGCATTGGCGGAGTTTATTGCAGAGTGGACGCCCACCCTGATGAAGAAGTGCTAGAGACAGTTATTACCGGCAAGGAAGCGCCCCAAGAATGGGTCATGTATTTCGATGGTGTCTTCTCCCTACAAGGTGCAGGGGTTGGCATGCTTCTTGTTTCTCCCACTGGGGAGCACCTTAAGTACGTCGTCCAGATGCATTTTCCCTGGGAGAAGGCTACCAACAATACTCTAGAGTATGAACGGCTCCTTGTCGGGCTCAGGATTGCCACAGACCTGAGAATCAAGAAGCTGATCATCCACGGAGACTCATAGCTCGTGGTGAGACAAGTGAACAAGGATTGCCAAAGTACATTGATAGAGGCATATGTTGAGGAAGTGAGAAAGTTGGAGGAGCGCTTTGACGGGTTGCCAACAGAGCATGTACCTCATGCGGAAAACAACATTGTTGGTCATCTGTCAAAGTGTGTTGCACAAAAACTCCCTGTGGAACCAGGAACTTTTGTTCTCCATCTGACTCAGTCCTCCGTATCCCTGGCAACAATGGCTAGGAAAAGGAGGAAACTGGACTCTGGCAGGCCTCTCCCGGTAGAACCTCTCGAGGATCCCGGCAGAGAGCTTGGCGGAAACAACTCTCCTTCGGTTGCTGAGTTGCCTCCTCCCGCCAGACCACCGGTCCCCGCGGTCAAAGAGTGCACTCCCACGAAGGAGGAGGTGCCGCTAGTCCTCGTTACCGAGCCCCAGGCTCCACCTTGGGCATGGCACATAGTCCATTTCCTCCAAACTAGAGAACTTACCGAGGAGCAAAAAGAGGCTGAAAGAGTAGCCCGGAGGGCCAGTATGTATCAGTTCATGGATGAGTTGGTCAACAAATGTGAAGCCTGTTAGTTCCATTCCAAGAATATCCACCTGCCTGCCAAAGCTCTTCACACAACCCCTTTGTCATGATTGTTTTTGGTCTGGGGGCTCAACATCTTGGGCCCTTCCCCCTTGCTGGCGGGGCTTTGAATTCTTGTTTGTTGCAATCGACAAGTTTACAAAGTGGCCAGAAGTAGAGCCCATGAGAAAGGTGACTGCTCAGTCAGCTATCAAGTTCTTGAAAGGATTGGTGTGCCACTTTGGAGTCTCTACTCATATCATCACTGACAACGGCACCCAATTCACGAGTCGCGCCTTCATGGGATACATTCATGCCCTTGGAAGCAGGATCTCGTTCGCCTCTATTGCCCACCCAAAGAGCAACGGGCAAGCTGAGAGGGCGAATGTTGAAGTGTTGCAGGGACTCAAGATGAGAACATTTGAGAAGCTGCAGAAGTGTGGTAGGCGGTGGATCGACAAGCTGCGGGTGGTTCTTTGGTCCCTCAGAATGACACCAAATAGAGCTACCGGGCAGACTCCCTTCTCCCTGGTCTATGGGGCAGAAGAAGTTATCCCCATGGAACTCATTTACAGGTCACCTCGAGTGCTTGTCTATGATGATGTAGCGCAGGAACAGCACTGGCGTGACGATGTTGTGCTTCTCGAGGAGAACCATCTCTGGGCTGCTACGCGTGTCGCATGCTATCAGCAAGCCCCGCGCCGCTATCACATCTGCAGGGTTCATGCCCAGTGCTTTGAGGAAGGCGACCTTGTCCTTAGGCGCGTTCAGTCCGCCAAGGGTACAAACAAGTTGACACCAAAGTGGGAAGGCCCTTACCAGGTAGTACGAGTCACCAGACCTGGCACAATCCGTCTGGAGATGGGAGATGGCATTAAATTGCAAAACTCATGGAACATTGAGCATCTCTGTAAGTTCTACCCGTAAGGCATGGCTGTCGGGCCCTGTCCGGCAGCCACCCTTTTGTACAGGCCTTGCCTCAGTTACATGTAACCTCTTGTAAAAAGCCAAGCGCAGACCATGAGCAACAAAGTAATAAATGAAGCGTTGGGGGCCCCCAACAAAATTACATGCACGCATAAGCATATCATGAGCATTGCATGTTCATATAGATGAGATCGCATGTGGTATCATTTTCATTTGCATAAAACTGCAGGCTCCTGCCGTGGACTTGGTCCCAAGAAGGAGAAGAGAAGACGAGCCCAAGTTGTGATTCCCGACAACCCAAACAGATAAGTTCTATCTTTTATCCACACGTGTTCTCTAGACAATACTTGTGCATAGGAAAACCTCGCTGCCTTAGAAACTTAGGTGCTCCCATCCCTTGACTTGAACGTTCCTTTGGTTAGGATGGTCGCAGTGGCCTCTGACGAAAGGGTTTGGTGGTGGGCTGGTCCCTCTTTACAATTTGTGCTTGGAAAGCCTCACCCCGTGGCAAAATATTGAGGGTACCGGCAGGGTAGCATTCCGATAGGAAACTTGTTTACTTAAATGTATAGAGGCATCCCACCTCTGCATGGACATGTCGCATGCACAAGTACCGGGCAAGGTTTATCTTTTTCATTAATATGCTGATCAATGAGTACAAATCTTACATAGCACAAACATGTATAAAAGAGATTACATAATCTGAACTGAAATTTGGCAAATGCCTACAAGTTTTAGATTGAAAAAAAAAGATAAGTGCTCAGTGATGCCCTTTCTTGTCTCTCTCCTCCCAGGCACTATGATGGGAGGTGAAGAGGGCAAAAGGGGCACCTGGGTAGAAGCCTCACCTGACCCTGTCGGGCTCCAGGAGAGGTAGCCCGACAGAAGCAGGATAGCACGGACGAAGGTGATGGTGAAGAGATCGGCGAGGATGACCCGTCGACCACCACTACCAAGGCCAGCAGGACGCGGCAGGGAGAGCGGAGCTGCATCTTGCGAGGAAGCCTGCCAAGGTCTAGCTGGAGGGCTACTGGCGGAGCCAGGAGGGGCACCATACCCACCCCTGCATCCAATTCCCCAGCAAATCGCCTTGCCAGGAAAGGGGTGCACGTGCAGATAACGGTGTCACCGCCTGACAATGATGGTGCAGCTGGTGTTTAGCCGGAGTCGGGGTCCTCCGGTCGGTACCGTCATCATTGCCGTCACTGTCCTCCTCGTCGCTATCGCTCGAGGAGGAGCTTTCATCATTGGTCGAGATTTCCGCGCAGCACCCTAAGCAAGCACCCGAGCTCCCAAAAAACTTGACGGAAAGGAAATCGGCGTCCATTAACTTAAAATGGAGGGCGTGCCCTACTGACAAGCTATGGGTGCGGGCTAAGGTCTTCCAGCCATGACGGAAGTACATGACGTGAGGGGTGGGGAAATCCACATCCACCCGTATGCTGCCATTCCCGCAGCCCCTCATGTGCAGTTTTAGCGCGTGCGACTGTTCGAGCTCCATTGCCCTTGCGAATGGAGTAGGGAGATGAAGGCGGCCGAGCGGGGGCTCATATAGCCTGATGACGAACTCCAGAGGCTGGTCTCCGACATGGCCTTCCATCAAGGGAGGAGCGGCCGGTGGGGGCACAATCGGAGCATCGCCCCGTCCTCCTCAGCCCTGAGTGCCACGGCGACAACGACCTTGCTCCCTCCCACCTCCTCTCATAGAGGGATCCGTTCCCGCATCTCTGGAGGGGGAGGGAGACGTTGTTGAGCAGAAGTTCTCGTCGCCACTGGAGCAGGGCTGGATCATTGACCCCTCACCGTGATAGGCAAAGACTACTGTAGGAATGAGAGGAAAAGGAAGTGTGGAAAAACGCCTCGCCCCATGTCCCCTTTTATAGGCGGGCGGGACAGGGGGCTGGATTTTTCCACAGGGGCAGCCACCCCATTCGACCACTCTGGCTCCCCCTCGCCATTAACGGCTCGAAGAATCAGGGCCGACCCCCTGCACCAATCCTCGACGCTCAGCTTTCTGCCATGGCGCTCGTCCCCGTGCCCTCTGCATCCGCCACTAACCTTGCACAATGCATGCGACACACGTGGCAGAAACACTTGGAGCGGGGAGGATGGTGGGGTGGCGGTTACCGCCCCATGAATGTGGGACGTGGGTGCTCCGTACATCGTGTCACATTATCTCCTTCGCTCCAATTGGCGTTACGCGATGCACGGGAGAACCGGAAACTGGCCTGGGCACAGGTTAATGAAGAAGAAAGAAGATCTCAAAAGACAAGCCGTTACTCCCCTCTTGCCTGTGCACTGGTTAGGCCCTACCCAGATGATGCTCGGCAGCACGTTCGGACCAGGCCCGGGGGCTTCTGTCGGTGCAACAAACCCAGGGTCTGTTGCCCAGACCGTGCACAGGCCTAAAAAGCAAGATTAGAACGACCAAGACAAGGCAGAGCACAAGAGGTCGGCTCTTTGAGAAATCAGAGTGCAGAAAAAGAGGATCAAATCAAGCCAAAGGAAGCAAGATACCATTAAGGGGAAACCTCCCTTGCCGGCCAGGCGAGCCTGGCAAGGTCGAGGTGGCCCCAAGAGTAAGCATCAAGACCATCCCGGCAGGCCTGCCGGGCACAACGAAGACAAACCACATGGCCAAGGCTCCACCACACCACCTCACAGCGATGCAAGTCCTCGATCGGTGCAGTGTCGAGCCCCCAAGTGACTAGGTGGCTGTTTTCTGCCACATGGTAGTCACTTCCTATGGAAAACACCTCCAAATGACACTCATTCAGCAACGTGTTGAGCAGACAGGCAAGAAGGTGGCAGAATAGCCCGGCAAGGCTTGTCGGGCATTCCATGATGTGACGCTAAGCGACGCATTTAATGTTCTCTGCCCTGCCTGTAGAGTTAGGTATGATAGCACTGTTCGCTATCTAATCAGTGCATAATGACTAATTTGCCACATTGGTCACCCCTTAATCTATAAAAGGAGGCCCATTTCAACCATAGAAAGCATTCGGACCCCTGTGTACTCATACGCGCGTAGCTGCTCCCGCCCTGAGGCAACCCTGTCGGGAAAGTGCACTACGTTCTCCACCATAGTCCACCATCATTCTACCAAAGCAGGAGTAGGGTTTTACGCCTCACGGCGGCCCGAACCTAGGTAAAACTGCCTGTGTGATCTCTGTCATGCTACGCAACGTTCTCCTCTCTTTTTGCAACGTGCCCATTCCCCCTGCCAAACCAAAAGGGGCTCATGGCCCCATAGGTGGCAGTGGTTTCCCACGACACATAGGTAGATATCGTATCATGTTAAATACTATGCTACTTTGTGTCATGCAAGGCACTATAAAGGTAGTCCCGTATCATACACTGGTATCATGCACATGATACTAGTATATGATACTTTCCACTATGACTAGCCTAAAGAGAATATTGACTAATGCATGTAAAAATCTTTGTCATTTACTAGTGTTCATGCATGCATGCAATGCGATAATGCATTGCTAAACACATTTTTTGTGAAGAACGAGAGCATTGATTGAGTACTTTTGCAGACTACAAAAACTATTCCATCGCCTCTATCTTGGTAAGAGTAGGTGAAAATTTTGAATCGAGCCCTTTGAACTAGAAGGGAGGTAGTAGTACTCTAATAGATAACCTTGTTGTGATGACTAGATAGGACATGGCACGCACCTGGACGGAGGAACTAGTCTGCATTGTGCATATAAGTTTTGTCTGAAGTCGATGTACCTCTACTTTGACCAAACTTATAGGAAAATATATCAACATTCAAAATGTCAAATCAATATTTTTATACTCATTATGAAATATAGTTTCATAAAATATATATATTTGCTATTGTAGATATTGATATTTTTAGTATAAATTTGGTCAAACTTTGCAAATTTTGACTTGACACAAATCTTACACGGAGTAAAAAGGACCAGAGGGAGTATCATGCATGCAGAGTAGGCAAAAAATTGCTCATTTATAGCCATCCGAAGTCTCAAAGGGCGCGATTGCGCGAGGGAGGCTAACGTCGTGGGAGGCACGACAGTTGACAGAATTAAGTGAAGTTACATGCATGCGCCGACATGGCATGCGAACACACAGAAGCTATACCGTCAGGCCTATGATGTGGGTCTAGTAGACATGACATCTAGTGGGTCCCGCATAGTACTCGAAAACTCTTTGGGGGCATGCAGTTGTTTATCCACCGGGCAAGCCACCACCCCACGTCGTTCGCACGCCCTACTCGTCCCCGTCTTCTACCTTACAACAGCTCGCTCCCAGTTGTCCCGTCTTTTCACATTACACCAGTTCCACTTCTCCTAACCTGCCTCCAAAATCCATGGCCTCCCAAATCTCCATGATCAGCGGTGAGTACAAGGTTAGAACCATCATTGGCGATGAGTTCATCGTCATCTACACCCATAGATCCACAACGGTGGAAGCATGCCTTGGTCGCTTCCTACACATTTTCAAAAGTTCAAAGGATGAGTGGGTCGCTGTGCTAGACGTTGAGTACACCACAGTCCTGGAAAAGGAGAAGCTTCTAAAGGTGGCAGAGATGACGAAGCCCACCATGATCCAGGTTTGCGTACGTAACGTGTGCTTGGTCTACCACATATGCCATGCCGACGTTAGGTGCCAGGATTTTGAGTTCTTCCTCAAGGACAAAAGAGTGAAATTCATTACTATAGACTTTATGAATGATAGAAGAGTCCTGGATCAGATAGGCCTTGTTGTAGGCCAGCCCTTCGATCTCCAGAAGGAAAGCCCAGTGTTCTTCTATCAGCCTTCAATGCCGACTCTAGCAACAGCCATGATTGATCCTTCATGCGCTCAATTGAAGAAACCTCACCCAGAGTTTCATCATGCATGGGAGTCAAAGACAATAGATGAAGATCACATCGTGTACGCAGCAACGAATGCCTACTTTTGTTTAAATATCTACAAGGGTTGGATGAAGAAAGTAGAGCCCAGTGTTTGATTCAAGCAAAGAAGTGTCAGCGAAGAGGAAGAGGGACGAGGACGAAGTCGAGGACGTGGACTCGGACTGCGAGAAAGGTGGCAGTGTCGTTGCTCATGCTGGTTCTACTATAGTGTCAAGCGGACTAGTTGCTTATTTTTATTTCAGGGGTGTGTTGAACTGAGCCCCCAGCAGAACTATGTTATGTCCTTTCTCATTATTTGAACTCTTTGGTACGTACAGTAGTACTAGTATGTCTTACTATTGTTCTTCTTGTAGTTAGTACTACTACTCGTATCTTCATGTTCCCATTGTACTTAATACGTACTAGTAGTATAATTTGGGTCAGTCGATTTGTGAAAGAAGTTCAACGGAGCGAAGGAAGAATACGGCAGAGAAGCTACCCCAGTATCTATATTAGGGTGGCAGGGTGCCCATGATCTATCTTATGAGTGTTGGGTGTGGAATGCAGTTCGCCGGAAAAAATGGATCGTGCCCGGGGTTAAACGGATGGCGGGGGTGGGGAGCATGGCGGTGGCAGGTGGTTCAGGGGAGGGCAGGGCAGCAGTGGCAGGCGGTTAGTCTTGTGGCGGGCTGGCGGCTTGATGCCTGAGAGAGAAGATGAACAATGCATCATTTTCGGAGGTTGAAGAAGCCCTTCTAGCCGTCCATGTTGCATCCAACGGCTCACAAGAGTCGACTGACCAAAATTGTTCCTTAAAATTGCAGGATCCACGTGGCATTCAAGTTCTCGGAGGTAGATTCCACGTCTGCACCCATTTTGCAGGCTCGGCGCGGGCGCGAACGGCTTCCGCCGCGACAGCCATCATGCGCGCCTCCTTCGTGCGAGCAGAGACGACAATGACACACAAGCTCCTCCTCGTCGATGTGTTGGAGCACGCGCTCGTCCTCCTCTTCATACGCTGCGGGCATAAACATGGCTCCACCTGCTCGCATGCTTGGCAGCGCGACGGCATCGCGAGGAGGGACTGCAGACGATGTGAGCGGGTGAGCCTTCGCCTTCATGGCATAGGGATGGTGTGGACACGGCGGTGATGGGCGAGAAATGGTCGACCGGAGTAGGCGAGTGCCGGCATGCACAACAACGACGGCAGCATATTGATGAATGCGCGTATGAGAGCTTAGTTTAGTTTTATATAGGGTTGGTCAAACTTAAAAGAACACCATACTAGTACACATAAACATTAGACTGAGGCAGCGCTTATACTACCACATTAGTTAGCACATCGTCGATACAAAATCCTGTGCAAGCGCATGCACCACGACCGCGCGATCGATCGAATGGTGCGTCACCGTGTCGCGCTCGAAGACATCCACCTAACCTTTTTGTGTGTGTGAAAACAATCCCCAAATATTACTCTACTTTTTTTCCTGGAAAAGTTCTTCACGCCAATATTTCCATATATTTGAATTTAGCTTCAGTTCATGCTTATTTGGATTTGGATGTTTTAGGTGCACCCCTAGACATTTTTTTAATATTGATTCTCTGTGTGTGACTGAGAGAGAACGCGTGTATATGTCCATATGTGTGTTGTAGCAGAAGGGAAATGTGGAGACGGTGTGCGTGTGATAGAGACATAGAGAGGTGTGAATGTGCAAAGATCATGCATGAGTGAGACATAGAGAGAAGCCGATATGTTGTGTATACATGAGAGAACAGTCTTCCATTTGTACTTGTGTGTGTGTGCGAGAGAGAGAGAGCGAGAGAGAGAGAGAGAGAGAGAGAGAGGAGCATCCATAACACAACAACCATCTCTCTCGATTCGTCCGTCCCTCGCACGATCGCATGTAACACATGCATCAACGCACACATTTTGACACCCTCACCCAGCCCCTGCCCACCTCAAGGCCCGCACATCGCTCTCTATCTCGCACGCACAATCTCTTCGTGAAAACTCTATTTAGCATGTAGCTTTCCGCCACGTACACACACATTCTCTCCATAGGTTTGATTTCTCTCAATATATGACACACACACACACACACACACACACACACACACACACACACACACACTGCACACACACTCCCCCCTCCCCCAAGCACACAATTCATCCCCATCCAAGGTTATATGGCCACCACTCTCGCTTGTGCTTCTCTGCACCCTAGCATGCACACCACCTCAATCTTCAAAGAGGGCATTGAGGAGATCGAGGACAACGACCACACTGCACTAGAGAATGCGAGGCCATTTGGAAGCAGGATGATGTGACGACGGCTGACTGACTCCTCCCCCCTCTCTCTCCCGCACAAAATTATCGATCCCTCAACCACGAGATCCTTCCCCTCTCGTCCATGTTTTTCCAGCTCTCTCATCAAACCCATTGTCTCTTCTCCTTCCACATGTACAAAATCCGGATGCACACGCATCTCACGTATATTACATGTCTCCATCTTTCTCACAGACCTAACTTCTTCCTCTCTCTCTCTCTCTCTCTCTCTCTCTCTCTCTCTCTCGTGAGGTTTGTCTCCTACTCTCTCGCCCACATACATACAATCTTTCCAGCCCTATTTGCTCCATCTTTACAAGCTCTCTCTACATGTTTCATTCACATATTGGGATGTGTTCAAAATATTGCTTTATAATGGATCATGTAGAGTTATGGTTGGTTTTGTTGCATCCTACAAAGTAATAACTATGAAATGCATTTAGATTTTCATTTGATTGGAATTATGTGAGTTTGAACATATTGTGAAGTACTATAGACCTGGTATACATATTGGAATTCAATAATGATTCTAACTATTGAATTGTATAAACCATTACATTCGAAGTCAGTAGCTTAATATATTTATTTCACGATTACAACAAATGATTAATTCCACTACAAACTAAGAAAACAAATGTGTACTCCCTCTGTTTTTATTGAAGTCCGCATATTAGAATTGGTAAAAGTCAAGTTTTGTAAACTCTCACAAAGTTTATAACAAAAAATATTAACATATACAATAACAAATAAATACCATTAGATTCATTATTGGATACACTTCCAAACCATACATATTTGTTATGGTAAATGTTTATATTTTTCTACAAACTTGGTCAAACTTTAGGAAGTTTGACTTCAGTCAAACCTAATATGCAGATTTAGTAAAAAAAGAGGGAGTACTAGTAGTTACTAGTACTACTCGCTAGTTGCTTAGCCCAATCACCCAACATGCCAGACGGGGAGTTCAGTGTTACAAAATTTTGAGGTCGGTGGGAAAATCTCCTGCGACCCTGATTCGAGCAGTGCGAAGTTACCATCATAGCCTTCGGAACAGGCCTACTAATGCTGGTGGGTAGGGGGCTGTTTTGGTAACTCCCAGTTCACCCTACCCAGCCAACCCCACCCCGGCACCCAGAGTAGTACACCTGAATACTCCCCATTTTCTATCCCCACCACAAAATAGACTTCTCCATGGCACCGCGGCCTTGGTGCTCCTCCCCTTCTACATCGGCACACTCATCCACCGCAACGGATTTGCCTCATCGACGATGTCGTACGCCGCACTGGAGCCGGTCCACCATCTTCGTCATACACGGAGCCTCTTCCCTGGCACCGTCTTCCACGGTATCGGATCTGCTTCCCAGAAGTCGATGCCAAGCGCAGAAGCACCACCGTTATGGACAATGAACTGACTCCTGTTGCGGACCATGATGCACAGATGCCGCCGTGACCATCGTACTCCTCCTCGATTGGTAATGTGTATATTGAATCTCTCCAATTTTGTTCATACCTACCCTTCAAATTTCCTGGCTGCTATTGTTTTGGTAAAAGTAATTGGTTATAACTTGCATTTTCCAACAGAATATCACCTTGTAATTGTGCGTCGCTCATGTATTGTGCTGTTCTTGGGTAGGTTCTTCATCTACAACCAGTAGTGTGGCAAATGATGGAAAGTTTTCTAGAACTAGCAAGATGCCCATGCGTTGCAGGGAACATCAAGATGCATTTGTATGAGTAGTTTATCTTGTGGGAGAAAAGGATGAATGAGGGAAGGCCTTATTTGCAAATGTGGAGAGGGGTGTGGGTATCTTTTTGCAAAATTGCAATAGTTTCCTTCCTATCCGTCAGATATAAATAGGACGGCCTATATTACAAGATGGTAGGCACACCATCATCACCGACTCTGTTTTTTATAAGAGAAGAGATAAATATAAATATAAAACAAATGTAATATATATATATAGATAAGAGTAGAGAAGAGAGTAGAGATAGCAGGGACGTCGGGAAAGGATCGCGCACGGGCGGGAAAAAGCGGTCGGGCGCGCGCTAGTTTTGGCGCCCGGCGTCCGGCGCGTTTTATAAAATCAGCGCCCTCCCGCACCCTCCCACTACTCTCTGCCTCGCCACCGCTCTCTCCCTGCTCTTTCTTGCCTCGCTGTTGCTGCCGGATTATGGGTTCCGCAAACCCTTGAGAGGTTCGAACTCTGGGGTGCGTGCGGAGATCTCAACCTACCCATCCAGCCTACTCGCGATCCTCCTAAGCCTAGCGCGACAAGCTCGAAGAGACAAAGAGACACAGTGGTTTATCCTGGTTCGGGCCACCTTGCGGTGTAATACCCTACTCCAGCGTTTTGGTGGATTGCCTCGGAGGGCTGAGGATGAACTAGTATAGTGGATCAACTGGCCTCAGGAGGTGAGGTTTCTTGAGCTCGATAGAGCTGAGGGGATGTGAACCAGATCAAATGCCCCTCTATGGTGGTGGCTAAGTCCTATTTATAGTGGCCTTGGTCCTCTTCCCAAATGTAGGCGGGAAGGGATCCCACAATGATCGGATTTGAAAGGGGACAAGCAGTACAGCTTATCCTGACAAAAGTAGTCTTTGCCTGCGAAAAGCCTCTAGTCGTGACGCTGCGGTGGGCTCGTCGATGACCTCCGTCCTGCTGTCCTGGTGGTCTTGGTCTTGTTGCACCGGAATGGAAATGTTTGGCTGATTCCTCAGGACTCCGCGCCTGTGGCTTGCCTCCTTTGCACCGAAGAGGAAACCTACGCTCTGCGCCCGCCTGGCCTTGGTCGTCATGGCTCACTTTAGCTAAGCCTCGTGAGGTGTACCTTGCATAGAATGCTCCGCCCCTCAAGAGCTAGCCTGAGGAGGCCGATCCCCTCGAGGGTCTCGGCATAGCCTGCCTCGCGAGGCTTGGCCCCTCGCGAGGGTCTTGAGCTGTTGATGTTGAAGCTGGGTCATACCAGGCCGTCGATGGAGCCACATGGTGGGCCGCAGGCAGGCAGGGCTGGATACCCCCATATCCAGGACGCCGACAGTAGCCCTTGGGCCCAAGGCGCGCTCGGACTTGGCTTCCCAGCGAAGCCAAAGGGCAAGTGCGGAGCGCCACGGGCCCTAACCGCCTGCAACCTTGATGACATGTGGCGATTGATGGGATGTGGGCATCTCCACTTCCCCATGCCACCTTGATATCTGCCAGGCCTAGTGGTCGTCCGTTGTCAGAGCAGCTCTCCCTTTGCAGATTATCGTGCTTGGCCCTCGTTTCTTCCTTTCTTGTCTTGCCGCTCTGTGCATAGATCTAGCGATGGCGCCTTGCCCCTCCTTTGGCGCTCTTCATGGCCCCCAGCCGAGGAAAAGGAAAGGGAAGCCGCACGCCCCGGTCGGTCCTCCCCCGGCCTTGGAGCCAGCCCTCGAGCAGTTGACAGCGATCAACCAGGAGGGGTTGGACAAGGATCGCCATGCGTTTGCGGCCGATTCCAATGAGTGGAGGGCGACAGCCGTCTGTCTTGCGTCTTGGCGAGTGAGTGAGATGAGTGCCACCAAGATCCCCATCTATCTCCATGCTCTTCTCACGGGGCTGATTCCTCCCTTCTCCCGCTTCTTCAATGCTGTAATTTCGCATTACCAGATCCATATGCTGCACCTGGACCCCGCTCTGTTATCCTTCTCGCCGTCTTCGCCTTCCTCTGCGAGGCCATGGTCGGCATTACTCCTTTCGTGGCCCTGTTTTGCCATTTCTTCTTGCTTCGGTTGGTCGACGCTCGCCAATGCTCTGGGTGCGTGACCTTCGAAGCTGTGGCCGCAACTGCCAGTTCGGGAATCGACTTCGAGCTCTCCCCTGCTGTGAAGGGATCCCGGAAGCAATGGCTGCTAATGGATGTCGGTGTGTTCCGCCCCCTGCTCTTGACTCCTGGGGCGCCGGCCTCGTCTAGCTCCGGTTGGGGCCACGAGAAGCTCTCCGACCGGGGCCTTGCTTTCATCTGGAAGAGGTTGGCGAGGTTACAGGAACTGGAAGTGACGGTGCCGATGGTGGTGAAGGAATTCGTCAGGCAGCACATCGCTCCCCTCTAGCGTCATTCTCGTCCAATGTGGGACCTTGCAGGCGTCAAGGATCTGATGAGGATGCAGAGGCCATCACTGGCTGATGGGACCTTAAGCATGGTACTCAAGCTCCTGACGGGCGAACCCGAGCCTGCTAACCTTCCAGGGGTAGCTGCCTTCTCTATCAGTGCTCGAATAAGGTGGCCTTCACAGGGCAGATGCCTCTATTCGACGAGTGGGGGTTGCTTCCGGAGGGCCTTGAGGGGCCCCGTGAGAACCCCGTCTTCGTGGCTCCCCTTCTACTCGACCCTGCCACATGCGCCCCAAGTGTGGAAGCAGTGGAGTGCTTGCGGCCTGCAGCTGTTGAGGGCTCCTCCGGAGGCTTAGTGCCGACGAGGGCCCAAGAGATCGGGGCTCCTGAGACCCTGAAGGGGGTCACCGCGGAGCTGGCATGACCCCAAGCTCTGGAGGCGGAGGCCCCTGATGTTCGGGGCGATGGCTTCGAAGTGGCTGCCGACAGCGAGGAGCCCACCAATGGCTCTGGAGCCATAAACCAGAAGATCCCGCCGGGCGCCCCTGCCCCTGGGGTCTCTGCCCCAGCTGCCCCGCCAAACGCTCCTCCTCCCAAGGATCATCCATCGGGGTCCGGTCGGCCCTGCCTGAGCCTTGAATCGCTCTTGAAGAGGAAGAGGTCTCCGTGCTGCAGCGACGGCACATGTCGGCCACTGAAGCCGAGGAGATACGTGGCTACCGATGAGTAAGTACCTTTGCTCTTGATTCCTTGCGTGTTGCGTTTTCTCCTAACCAAGGCCTTGCAGGGCTCCCACGAAGGCGAAACCTCGGGAGGCGGGCGCCTCTAAGGATCCCAGCTTGACGCCCGCCCACAGCCTCCGGCGCCCTGGTCCTGTGCAAGGTGTGGGGCCGACTCCAGCTGCCACGACGCTTCGAGGGTGCCCCGGAACTGGGCTCCCTGCTCCCTCTCCCCGTGACTCAGCCTGTGAGACGGGGGATGCACCGGTGATCCGTCCTCTTGTCATTGCTAGTAGGGGGTGCCCCTTGGGCGGCCTTCGTCTTCAGGTTGTGGGGCTACACCAGCCAGCCCCCGGCCGGCGGCAGGCAGGGCGCCCAGCGCCTCCCTGACAGCCTTCAGAGCCGACGAGGGCCTTGGTGACGTGCTTGCGCTTGCTCATGGGCGCAGTGCCATGCAATTCGAGCTCTTCGGTGAGACGATGCGTGCGATGATCCATCTTGGCGAGGAGCTCACCAATGTCGACACCGGGCTTGAGGCGGAAAGCCGCCGCCTGGCGCATGAGTGGCAGTAGCTGAAGGTTGCCATTAACCTCGGGAGACTTCAGCGCGACGAAGCCGATGCGCTTGCGACATCCTCGCTCGCAACTTCTTGCGAGGCTTGTGCCCGTGCCATGGAGGAGGCCGAGGCCGCCAAGCACTATCGCGAGGCGGACGAGGAGCGGGAGCGGGAGCTTCTGTCTTCAAATGCGGCCCTTGAGTGAGAAGTCGAGGAGCGCCGCATCCTTCTGGTTTCCTCACCAGACGAGGCGGCCCTTGCCGAGGCGGAGCTCCTGAGGCGCCACGAAGACTTGACGTTGGAGGCCGTGGAGCACAGTTTGGCGCTGGAGAGGTTGGAGGTGAGGGAGCGTCAGACTGCCACGGCTGAGGATGCCGTCGCCGCCCGAGAAGCCCAGATCCAGCTGGAGGTGGAGGAGAGCGTGGAGAAGGTGCGTGCTAACTTGGCTGAGGGGCACCGCCTGGATTTGGAGCTGCTCAAGGCCGGCCTTGAAGGCAGGAGGTCCGCCCTGAAGGTGAAGCTACAATCTATGGAGCACCATGAGAGCGCCGCTCAAGAAGCCTTGACTTCTTTCAAATCTGCCTTGGTCTCTGCCCGCGCCGAACTCTCTTCACTTCTACAACAGATCAAGGATACCACATCCCTGGCGGAGAGGACTGCGAGTGAAGCGGATCATAGTCGGACGCTGCAATGTGAGCATGCTTCGATGCTCCAGGGTCGCAGACTCAGAGCCAACTCCGCCTTGGGCACCATCTGCGACGAGAGCGCTCCTCATCCGCACGAGAACGATTACGCTAGCCACCTCAACTTCTTCACCAACATCGTGACCCGCCTGGAGAATCAGGCTGCAAGGACTTGCGAGCTTGTAGCGGAGAAGAGCTAGGGTCTTCTTGGGCACACATTCTCACGTGTCTTCAGCCACCTCCTCAACCGCGATCCTCACTTTGACTTCGATGTTGTGTTAGCCCCCGTGCCCCCGGTTGTTCAGGACAACCTGGCCGGGTGGGTGGATGACAATGTGGACGCCTTGGTAGCAGAATTTGCTCCACAGGACGACACGGTCATGATCGTGGCCAAAGAAGCTGGCGCGGGTGGCGATGACGAGGAGGATGGCAGCCCCGACGCAAGCAGCACGGACGGAGGTGATGAAGAAGGTGCGCCCAACTAGGCCCGTGTTTCTTTTCGCTTTGACCTGTACGACAAAAAACTTGAACGCATCCTTGTGAGAGCATTTTGAAAAAGGGGGTGCCCCTTAAGATGTACTCCCTCCGTCCCAAAATAAGTGACTCAAAAGTGAGTCAACTTTGTACTAAAGTTAGTACAAAGTTGAGTCATTTTTGAGTCACTTATTTTGGGACGAAGGGAGTATGAGATTGTGAAATGCTTTTGAAATGGCACCCGGAGAGCGTCTCAGCAGGGCTGCAGACCCCCAAGCAAGGCAGACGTTATGACTTATCTTTGGTTCTACGGGTTTCGGGTGAGCCCTGGTGTCGCGGCGACATTTCTTCTCTTGAGGTTAGCCTGCCGCGGGCTCGCGAGGTTCTGTGCCTCCCGAGGGGCCTGCCGGCCTGTCATAGAGTGCCTTATGAGGAACCAACTGCCAGACCGTGGCGAGGTGGGAGCGCATGGCGGCCGCACCCTTGAGCCCCCGGGGGGGAAACGATCGACGTCAGCGCATGCACCGTACCCAGCCCCCGCTGAAATGAACTCGAAAGATGTCACCTGATATCACTGTAGAGAGGGTGCTGAGGTATGCGCGCTGAAGAAGCTGATCCTCACGAGCCACCAGATCCTTGAGCCTCGGAAGGCTCTGGGGGTCCAGGCGGTTCCTCGAGGACCATCTCCATCTCTGCCAGGACCGCGTGGTGCCTGGCCTCCTGAGCTGCCAGAATGCTCTGCAAATGACGCTGGTGAGTGGCAGCTGTGTTTGGCAGACCGAAAGGCATGCGAATGTAGCTGTGTGGCGGACCCTCACAGCGTCCCACGTGCGAAGGCCAGAGGCGCTCCTGAGATGCGACTCGGCTAAGTCCTGGGTAGTCGATGCAGACACACAGCCCGCCATCCTCATCTGGATGGGGAGCCACGCCATGTAGGCGGTGATCGCCGCGTATGACTCTTGATTCTTGAAGCTCCTGAGTGGCCTTGGTGATGAACTCCTGAGGGTTGGGCCTTCCTTGACCCATGCCTTCCTGAGGGAAGCGTGCTGCAAAGGACGCCTCCAAGTGGTGCCCAAGTGCCTCCCTTGTGATATTGGCAAAGTCTGAGGCCCTACAGAAGAGAGCCCCTAAACCCTGCACGAGGAGGGCGCCGGGCACGCCTTCCTATGCGATGGAGGGAGGCGCCCCTTGCACGGGCGCGGATCCCGATGCGACACCTTTGGAGATGCCAACCTCATGAGGCCTTGAGCTGGGCGATGTCTTCTTCTTCTTGGGAACTGCCTCGGGAGGGTTCTCGCTCCTGCTGTCTGGGTCCTCGATTGATGCAGCTTGGAAGGCGCACTTGAGGGAGCACACCGCATCCTTCTCTTCGTAGGGGACTATGATGATTCCGCCGCTTCCCGGCATCTTGAGGACATTGTAACCATGGTGAGTTACCGCCATGAACTTGGCCAAGGCTGGATACCCGAGGATGGCATTGTATGGCAGGCGAATGTGGGCAACATCAAAGTCGATGAGCTCAGTGCAGTAGTTCTTGCGCTGCCCGAAAGTGACAGGGAGGCGAACATGCCCTATCGGAGTGGTGGAGCCATCAGTGACTCCTGATAAAGGCTTGGTTGGATGAAGTTGATCATACGGCACTTGAAGCTTGTTAAACGTCTCGACAGACAGAATGTTGAGTCCTGCGCCGCCATCGCTGAGGGTCCTGGTAACTTGCGCGTTGCTGATGACTGGGGAGCAGAGCATTGGGAGGATGCCAGCTGTAGCTGCACACTTGAGTTGATCTGCAGAGCTGAATGTGATGGCGCACGTGGACCACCTGAGAGGGCGCGTGGCCTCGAGCTTGGGGAGGACTGCATTCACCTCGCGAGCAAACTGCTTGAAGATGCGCTGAGAGGCTGGGGCCTGGGCTCCGCCCAAGATGCAAGCGATGGCACGTGGCTCCTGAAAGCCCGTGGTGGTCTTCATTTGTATGAGTAGTTTATCTTGTGGGAGAAAAGGATGAACGAGGGAAGGCCTTATCTGCAAATGTGGAGAGGAGTGTGGGTAAATTTTCATAGTTTACTTCCTATCCGTCAAATATAGATCGGCCGACCTATATTGCAAGATGGCAGGCACACCATCATCACGAACTCTGCTTTTCATAAGAGTATAAGTATAAGAGATAAGAGATAAGAAAATCTCATTTTTGCATTAACATTTTACAAGTAAAATTCGTGGACAAAGTTTGACCCAAAATACGATGGGGACTAGTAAACCAGGGTGGAGGTAGTAGTAGTAGTGATGAATTCCATTTTTGCTCCATACCAATTGTTCTAAAAAAATAGTATAACGCGTCATTGAAAATCAGAACTCTTACCCCGATAAAAGAATGTTATTTTAAAGGTGGAAACGCGATCAGTGGCGACTGGCGAGCCACCGCCTCCAGGTCATTCACCTGTGGTCCCCGGACATCAACTCCTATGGAGAAAATTATCACATGAGCTGACTATTCCTACAAAGGTCCGCTCCACCACGTACACGGTACCCGCGCGTGCAGCAATCATGCACCTATGGGTTTATTTGTTTACCGTGCCTCAAGTAACTCTCATGTGTGGGAGATAGCGAGAGACAGACGGTGTGCACATGCCTCTTCTCTTCGTACAACTAGCAAGAGGCCCATGTGTTGCACCGAACATCAAGATGCAATTATATGAGTTGTTTATCTTGTAGGAGACAAAGATGAACAAGGGAATACCTTGTCTGCAAATGTGGAGAGGGGTGCGGGTATCTTTTTGCAAAATTGCCATAGTTTGGTTTCTATCCGTCAGATATAGATCGGACGATCTATATTGCAAGATGGCAGGCACACCATCATCACCAACTCTGTTTTTTTATAAGAGTACTAGCAAGATGCTCGTGCGTTGCACGTAACATCAAGATGCATTGTATGAGTAGTTTATCTTGTGAGAGAAAAGGATGAATGAGGGAAGGCCTTATTTGCAAATGTGGAGAGGGGTGTGGGTATCTTTTTGCAAAAGTATTTTGATACACATATATCACTAAAAGTATCTTATGTTTCATTCAAAATATATTCCTTTGGCTGTTTTGATGAGATAAGGGAGGAATGTGGTAGGTTGCAAGATTAGAGAAGTGGGAGATTGTTGCAAAAACCCCATGTGTGTGTGATAAAGAGGGAGAGAGGAGGAGAAAAGAGTGTGTGTGACGAAGACACGAAGTGCGAGAGGTATTACCATAAAATGAGGTGATAGTGTGCATCTGCACGATCGAGAGGGCGTGTCTCAAGAAGGGGCGAAATGTCTACATAGATACAAGGAGCGAAAATGTGTGGTAGATGGATAAACCTATCTAGAGGCTAGTCGATCAATGTTTGTGAGAGAGATACGAGTCGGGGTGCGAAAGCGAGAGTTTTGTGTGTGTGTGTGAGAGAGAGAGAGAGAGAGAGAGAGATAGTCGGTAGGAGGGTCCAAAGCAGGAGTTGTGTGTGTGTGAGAGAGAGAGAGAGAGAGAGGGAGAGAGAGGGGGGAGAGTTTGTCTCTGGTCGGTAAACAAATGAATAATGTTAGCTTTGGAACGGAAAGGAGACCCCAACAAATGGTGCGTGTGCGGGGGAGGTAATTTTAGTGGTAGGAGTCCTATATAGAAAGATATAGGGTGCATGAGAGAACCCTGAAGAGAAAGGCAAAGTTAAAGACGAGTGAGAGTGCGTGTGTGGCGCTGAAAAAGAAAGCTTAGGTAGCTATAGTAATACCAGAGAATGATAGAGACGTGAGAGATAATGAAAACCGTGTAATCTATGAAGATAGAGAGAGAGTGTGACACTTCTCGAGGGAGACGGCGAGAGACCGTGTTTGCAAAAAAGGGAGAAGCGTGCAGTGAGCGTGCGGGCGAGTTGGAGAAAGCAGAGTGATATCTACATGAAGGAGCACACGAAAGAGACCTAGAGAGAGATGGGCATGAAACAAGATTCAAATATTTAGATGTGTGTATAAAACATGTCAACATAAAAGGGATTCAAAAATTTGAATTCCAGATGATGGTACATGTAATTCATACTCAAACCAAAATTGATCTATCAAACATGCATACTAATTTGAATTTGTGTATGTGTATGTTATTTAATATATTTATATTACCGATCCATACATTTGAGCTAAACATAATTTGGTTTAAAAATTTTGAATTCAAAGTTGAACATATTTTGGTTTAAAAAATTTGAATTCAACCCTATGATTTTGAGATCATTGCATTTGTAAATCATATTTTATATATAAAGGAGCTGAATTATTTGTTGTGCTTTGGAAAGTATATATAAAAATGATGTATATAGATTTGTATTCGAATACAAAATGGATCCTGCCCAAAAAAAATACAAACTGGATTCGAATTGAGTTGGCACGGTAAACGTGCACTCTTTCTCTGCAAAAATTAGAACGAAGTGGGGAAACTCGCAGTAACCGCCCGAAACCAAAATCTGCGAGATAGAAATTACTGCCTATCCCTGACACGCAAAGCTTATCGACTCGATTTCTATAGGTTTCGATAGGGATAGGCTTGTAATTTCACTCAAACATGACATAACCACCTCCGCCTCTCACCTCCCCAGATTCATACACGGTGGGCGCCAAAACACAGTTTCTCCTCGGCCAAAATCGCCTCTCACCTCCCTCCCTGATACACGGTGGGAGCCAAAACAAACTCTCCTCAGCCGAAATATCCGTCGGCAAATATTAGGTGTATGCGAGATTACCGTCCTATCCCCAGCTGACTAATATTGTTGTGATGTAGGAAATTTTAAACGGGGGCTAAGTTTGTAAGACAAGTGCGCCCTCAAGACATGGTTACCTTACCTCTCTCCCTCCATTTCCCCATGTGTACTCTGTGGGCGCCAAAACACCCTCTCCACTGCAGTCTCCTCCGTCTGCCACCCCATCCATCACCCTCCTCATCCACCATGCCGGAGTTGTCGTCCATTACAAGAGATCGACCTCTCTCATCCACGGCTTTGGACCAGGATCCTTTGATATGTCTCCAACGTATCTATAATTTTTTTATTGTTCAATGATGTTATATTATCATTCTTGGATGTTTTACAATCATTTTATAGTCATTTTATATAATTTTTGGTACTAACCTATTGACATAGTGCCTAGTGCCAGTTGTTGTTGTCTGCATGTTTTTTAAAACAACAACAACAACAAAGCCTTTAGTCCCAAGCAAGTTGGGGTAGGCTAGAGGTGAAACCCATAAGCTCTCGCAACCAACTCATGGCTCTGGCACATGGATAGCAAGCTTCCATGCACCCCTGTCCATAGCTAGCTCTTCGGTGATACCCCAATCCTTCAGGTCTCTCTTAACGGACTCCTCCCATGTCAAATTCGGTCTACCCCGCCCTCTCTTGACATTCTCCGCACGCTTTAGCCATCCGCTATGCACTGGAGCTTCTGGAGGCCTGCGCTGGATATGCCCAAACCATCTCAGACGATGTTGGACAAGCTTCTCTTCAATTGGTGCTACCCCAACTCTATCTCGTATATCATCATTCCGGACTCGATCCTTCCTCGTGTGGCCACACATCCATCTCAACATACGCATCTCCGCCACACCTAACTGTTGAACATGTCGCCTTTTAGTCGGCCAACACTCAGCGCCATACAACATTGCGGGTCGAACCGCCGTCCTGTAGAACTTGCCTTTTAGCTTTTGTGGCACTCTCTTGTCACAGAGAATGCCAGAAGCTTGGCGCCACTTCATCCATCCGGCTTTGATCCGATGGTTCACATCTTCATCAATACCCCCATCCTCCTGCAGCATTGTCCCCAAATACCGAAAGGTGTCCTTCCAAGGTACCACCTGACCATCAAGGCTAACCTCCTCCTCCTCACACCTAGTAGTACTGAAACCGCACATCATGTACTCGGTTTTAGTCCTACTAAGCCTAAACCCTTTCGATTCCAAGGTTTGTCTCCATAACTCTAACTTCCTATTTACCCCCGCCCGACTATCGTCAACTAGCACCACATCATCCGCAAAGAGCATACACCATGGGATATCTCCTTGTATATCCCTTGTGACCTCATCCATCACCAATGCAAAAAGATAAGGGCTCAAAGCTGACCCCTGATGCAGTCCTATCTTAATCGGGAAGTCATCAGTGTCGACATCACTTGTTCGAACACTTGTCACAACATTATCGTACATGTCCTTGATGAGGGTAATGTACTTTGTTGGGACTTTGTTTTTCTCCAAGGCCCACCACATGACATTCCGCGGTATCTTATCATAGGCCTTCTCCAAGTCAATGAACACCATATGCAAGTCCTTCTTTTGCTCCCTATATCTCTCCATAAGCTGTCGTACCAAGAAAATGGCTTCCATGGTCAACCTCCCAGGCATGAAACCAAACTGGTTTTTGGTCACGCTTGTCATTCTTCTTAAGCGGTGCTCAATGACTCTCTCCCATAGCTTCATTGTATGGCTCATCAGCTTAATTCCACGGTAATTAGTACAACTCTGAACATCCCCTTGTTCTTGAAGATTGGTACTAATATACTCCGTCTCCATTCTTCTGGCATCTTGTTTGCCCGAAAAATGAGATTGAAAAGCCTGGTTAGCCATACTCCTTATCTTCGCTTCTCCTTCCCCTGGACACTCCAAACTCCTCTGAGGCCACCTTACGAAAAATCAATACCAAACGAAGTCCAAACTTAGCGAAACTTTTTGTGGATTTTTTGGGCCAGAAGACATTCAGTGGGCCAGGAACGCACCTGAGGGGAGCTCCAAGGGGAGCACAACCCACCAGGGCATGCCTGGAGGCCCAGGCGCGCCCCTGTGGGTTGTGCCCTCCTCGTTGGCCTCCCACACCGCCTCTTTGCTCTATAAATACCCCAATATTCCATAAACCCTAGGGGAGTCGACGAAAATTAATTCCAGCCGCTGCAGAGTCCAGAAACACCAGATCCAATCTAGACACCATCTCAGAGGGGGGTCATCATGTCCATTAGTGCCTCTCCGATGATGCGTGAGTAGTTCTTTGTAGACCTACGGGTCTGTAGTTAGTAGCTAGATGGCTTCCTCTCTCTCTCTTGATTATCAGTACAATGGTCTCTTGGAGATCCATATGATGTAAGTCTTTTTGAGGTGTGTTTGTTGGGATCCGATGAACTTTGAGTTTATGATCAGATCTATGTTTTTATCCATGAAAGTTATTGAGTCTTCTTTGATCTCTTATATGCATGATTGATTATAGCCTCGTATTTCTTCTCCGATATTTGGGTTTTGTTTGGCCAACTCAATCTATTTATCTTGCAATGGGAAGAGGTGCTTTGTGATGGGTTCGATCTTAAGGTGCTTGATCCCAGTGACAGAAAGGGAAACGACACATATGTATCGTTGTTATTACGGATAACAAGATGGGGTATATTTCTACATAAATAGATCTTGTCTACATCATGTCATCGTTCTTATTGCATTACTCCGTTTTTCCATGAACTTAATACACTAGATGCATGCTGGATAGCGATCGATGTGTGGAGTAATAGTAGTAGATGCAGGCAGGAGTCGGTCTACTAATCTTGGACGTGATGCCTATATAATGATCATTGCCTAGATATCGTCATGAGTATTTGAACTTCTATCAATTGCCCAACAATAATTGTTTTCCCACTATTTGCTATTTTTTCTCGAGTGAAGCCACTAGTGAAACCTACAGCCCCCGGGTCTCTTTTCATCATATTTGTCTTTGCGATCTATTTTCCTTTGCTTTTATTTAGATCTATTAAACCAAAAAATACAAAAATACTTTGCTGCAATTTATTTGTTCCGCGATCTATTTATCCTATCTACTACTTTTATCTCACGTTATTTGCCTATCTTGAGGCGCCGTACCCGAAAGGGATTGACAACCCCTTTAACACGTCGGGTTGCGAGTTTTTGTTATTTGTGTGCAGGTGTTGTTTACGTGGTGTGAGGAGGTTCTCCTACTGGTTCGATAACCTTGGTCACATCACTGAGGGAAATACCTACCATCGCTATACTGCATCATCCCTTCCTCTTTGGGGAAATACCGACGTAGTTCTAGCAGACATCAAAAGGAATTTTTGGCATTGTTGTCGAGGAGGATCTTCAACATAAACCAGGTTCCTAATCACAGATCTCATATCCTTGCAATTTGCATTTGTCATTTGCCTCTCATTTTCCTCTCCCCCACTTCACAAGAAATTGCCTTTTTATTCCCCCTCTTTCTCGTTCGCGTTTTCTCGTCAGATCTGTTTTTGAGTGCAATCTTGTTGTGAAGTCATCATGACTCAAGAGAACACCAAGTTGTATGATTTCTCAAATACCAACAAGAATGATTTTATTAGCACTTCGATTGCTCCTCCCGCCACTAGTGCGGAGTCTCGTGATATTAATACTGCTTTGCTGAATCTTGTTATGAAAGATCAATTTTCTGGTACTCCTAATGAGGATGTCGCGTCCCATCTTAACACATTCGTGGAATTATGTGATATGCAAAAGAAAAAAAGATGTGGACAATGATGTTGTGAAGTTGAAATTATTTCCGTTTTCTTTGCGAGATCGCGCAAAAATTTGGTTTTCTTTGCCTCGCAATAGTATAGATTTTTGGAACAAGTGCAAGGATGCTTTTATTACTAAGTATTTTCCGCCCGCAAAAAATATTTCCCTTAGAACCCAGATCATGAATTTCAAGCAACTTGAAGATGAGCATGTTGCACAATCTTGGGAAAGGATGAAATTGATGCTAAGGAACTGCCCAACTCATGGGTTAAATCTTTGGATGATCATACAAATTTTTTATGCGGGATTGAATTTTGTTTCTCGTAATCTTTTAGATTCCACCGCGGGGGTACTTTTATGGAAATTACTTTGGGTGAAGCTACTAAATTGCTAGACAATATTTTGTCAAATTACTCACAATGGCATACCGAAAGAGCTCCTACTAGTAAATAAAGTCAATTCGGTAGAAGACATAAATTCTTTGAGTGAAAAAGTTGATGCTATTATAAAGTTGGTTGCTAATAAAAGTGCTCCTATTGATTTTAATAATGTGCCTTTGTCTACTTTCATTGAGCAAAATAGTGAAACCATAGATGTGAATTTTGTCTCGCGAAACAATTTCAATAAAAATGCTTATAGAGGTAATTCTAATCCTAGGCCTTTTCCTAGTAATTCCTCTAATAATTATGGTAATTCCTATGGCAATCCTACTTATAATAATAAGAGAAACACCTCTGATCTTGAGAATAATATTAATTAATTTATCAATACTCAAAAAGCTTTCAATACTTCGATAGAAGAAAAGTTGAATAAACTTGATGATTTGTCTAGAAGTATTGATAGAATTTCTCATGATGTAGAAACTCTCAAGATGAAATTTTTTTGCCTAAAGTTTAAGAATCAATTATAGCTCTTTATGTTTCTACGGATGAAAGTAAGAAAAGAACCGTTGTGCTTAGAGCTAAAAGAGAATTTTTAGAAAGAGCGTTTTCCAGTGATTACTTTCATAAAAGTGATGAAGATCTTAAAATGATTGGTGTTTCTTCTATTGATTCTTTGTTTAGTAAAATTAAGATTGATGAAAAGGGGACTGGAGAAGAGTCAAATTTAGTTAGAAGGCGTCCCTATGATTAGGAGGGTGAAAATCTTGTTGAGAAAATTGATAAAAGTGGGTTGGAAGAGGTCAAGACTTTAACTAGTGATGTGCCTACTATTTTGGGTTACAAAGACTATAATTATGATAGTTGCTCTTTGGTTGATTGTATTTCTTTGTTGCAATCCATTATAAATTCACCCCATGCTTATAAACAAAATAAAGCAATTATTAAACATATTGTTGATGCTATGATGAAAGCTTTTGAAGAAAAATTGGAATTAGAAGTTTCAGTTTCTAGAAAACTACATGATGAATGGGAACCTACCACCAAAGTCAAGATTAAAAATTATGAGTGTTTTGCTTTATGTGACTTGGGTGCTAGTGTTTCTACAATTCCGAAATCTTTATGTGATGTGCTTGGTCTTACCAATATTGAGGAATGCTCTTTAAATTTGCACTTGGCGGATTCTACTATTAAAAAGCCTATGGGAAGAATTAATGATGTTCTTATTCTTGCAAATAGGAATTATGTGCCCATAGATTTTTATTGTTCTTGATATTGATCGCAATCCGTCTTGTCCAATTATATTTGGTAGACTTTTTTACGAACTATTAGTGTCGTGATTGATATGAAAGAAGGCAATATTAAATTTCAATTTCCACTAAGGAAGGGTATGGAACACTTCCCTATAATAAGAATTCGGCCACCATATGAATCAACCATGAGGGCATCATATGGATCTAGAACCAAATATGACAAAACTTAGATCCTACCCGTTATGCCTAGCTAGGGCGTAAAGTGATAGCGCCGTTGGGAGGCAACCCAACTTGTATCTTTTTGCTTTTTGGTTTTCTTGCTGTTTTCAACAAATTACCCAAATATACATCTGGTTAGATGTGTTTTTGTGGTTTAAATTAGTGTTTGTGCCAAGCAAGGCCTATGGGATGATTTGGGTGAAAGTTGATTTGATCTTGCTGAAAAACAGAAACTTCTGTGCTCATGAAAAATATTTTTAATTTTTATCTTAAGAGTGATTTTGAGTTGATTCTTTTTAATAAGATTAAAAAAAATTATTCATGTCGCCCTAATTTTACAGAATTTTTGGAGTTACAAAAGTATTCGAAGTAGTCAGATTGCTACGGACTGTTCTTTTTTTGATATATTATGTTTTCTTTGCATTGTGTGCTTGTTTTGATGATTCTATGGCTTTCTTTGATGAGTTTTTGCCATAGAAAAGTTGGAATACAGTATATATAATGAAAAAAATATAATATGAATAGGTTTGCAACAACACTTATAGTAGTGGTTTGCTTTCTTATACTAACGGATCTCATGAAGGTTTTGTTGAGTTTTGTGTGATTGAAGTTTTCAAGTTTTGGGTGACCTTACGATGGATGAAGGAATAAGGATTAGCAAAAGGCTAAGCTTGGGGATGCTCGAGGCACCCCAATATAATATTCAAGAAGTAGCAAGCAACTAAGCTAGGGGATGCCCCCGAGTGGCATCCCCTCTTTCTTCTAACAACCATCGATATTTTACTTGGAACTATATTTTTATTCGTCACATATTATGAGTTTTGCTTGGAGCGTCTTGTATGATATGAGTCTTTGCTTGTTTTGCTTTGTGTTTTAAGTCTTGAATCCTTTCTGGACATACCTTTTTGAGGGAGCCAAAACTTATGCTATGCTTGCTCCCGTGCTTCACTTAAATTTTTAGAGCCTTGGATTTGCTCTAGTGTTTCACTTATATCTTTTTGAGCACGGTGTGCTTTGTTATTTTTGAAAAATTCTCTCATGCTCCACTTAGATTTATTTGGGAGTTAGTAAAATTTTCAGAAACTATCTCTTGCTTCACTTAGATTATTTTGAGAGAAAGAAATATTATGCTCATGTTCTTCACTTATATTTGTTTGAGCTTATCAAAAACAACATATGAAAATAGTCCCAAAGTGATAGATATCCAAGGAGGATATAATAAAAACTTCCATGAAGATCATTGGACAAAATAAACTTGATACTTAGTAATGAATTTTGAGATATGATGATATGATATGTGAGTATGTTGATGTGTAATTGTGCTTTAGTAAGAATATTGATGTTAAGGTTTGTGATTCCCTATGCAAGCACGGAAGTCAATAATTATGTAATGAAATTTATATCCTACTTGTGGTGCATTGTTCGGTGTTACTTATGCTTAATGCTTGGGTACAAGATTTTTCGCTTTTTGGTTGGTCGCTTCTCAATCTTTTTGCTAGCCATCATTTTGCACTAAGTATGATCACTACTTGTGCATCCAAAACCCTTTAAACTAGTTTTGCCATATGAGTCCACTACACCTACCTATATGCGGTATTTCCATGTCATTCTAAGAAAATTTGCATGTGCCTTCTCTAATTTTCAAAATAAATTTCTCTTTTGTGTTCTCTACCGCTCGCGAGGCGGTGAGGGGTGGCCAATATTTTCATGCTAGATGTGTTATTCTCATGATAAGTGTTTATTCACTTGTCATTGCACGGGAGTACGACAAAGGTATTAGGGATGACCAGTCCCGAAATGAAAAATTAATTTACTTTATGTTGTCAAATAATAAATTCCTTGAGAAGTGTTGGTATGGAGGGCACCCGTGGATACGGACAAGCCATGGAAAGTGAAATTAATGGTGGAAAAAGGAATAAACTTTATTTTCTGTTTGGGAACCGCCTATGATGTATCAAGCATGGAAAGTGTTGGGAGCTCTAAGTCATTTTCGTTTGTGGGAAAAGTATGCCTCTCAAAATGTTTTTATCTCTCAATTTGAGCTTGAGCTCGGGCACCTCTACTAATCCCTGCTTCCGTCCGTGAAGGGCCTTTCTTTTACTTATGCAATTTTTATTTTGAATTTGAGTCTCCATCTTCTCTTATAAAGCACCAACTAAGGGGCACTATGATCGTATTTGAGCATTGGGTGTAGCTAATATTCGAGTGTGTTTCATGAATGGATCAATGGTTGCTTGTTTTAGTGTTGATATTTTGAAAGACATGGCTGCTTGTTGGTATGCTTGAGTATTAAAGTCTTCATGTCAAAACTAAACTATTGCTTTGAACCATATAAAAGTCCAAATGTCCATGCTATAAAGAAAACAAATGTGATGAACATGTTAGGCAGCATTCCACATCAAAAATTCTGTTTTTATCATTTACCTACTCAAGGACAAGCAGGAATTAAGCTTGGGGATGCTGATACGTCTCCAACATATCTATAATTTTTTATTGTTCCATGCTATTATATTATCATTCTAGGATGTTTTACAATCATTTTATAGTCATTTTATATCATTTTTTGGTACTAACCTATTGTTGTTGTTGTTTTCTGCATGTTTTGTACATCGCAGGAAATCAATACCAAACGGAGTCCAAACGCAGCGAAACTTTTTGTGGATATTTTTTGGGCCAGAAGACATCCAGTGGGCCAGGAACGCACCTAAGGGGAGCTTTGAGGGGAGCACAACCCACCAGGGCACTCATGGGGGCCCAAGCGTGCCCTGGTGGGTTGTGCCCTCCTCATTGGCCTCCCGCACTGCCTCTTTGCTCTATAAATACCCCAATATTCCAGAAACCCTAGGGGAGTCGACAAAAAATCAATTCTAGCCGCCACAGTGTCCAGAAACACCATATCCAATCTAGACACCATCTCGGAGGGGTTCATCATATCCATTGGTGCCTCTCGACGATGCGTGAGTAGTTCTTTGTAGACCTACGGGTCCGTAGTTAGTAGCTAGCTGGCTTCCTCTCTCTCTCTCTTGATTATCAAAAAAATGGTCTCTTGGAGATCCATATGATGTAAGTCTTTTTGCGGTGTGTTTGTTGGGATCCGATGAACTTTGACTTTATGATTAGATCTATGTTTTTATCCATGAAAGTTATTTGAGTCTTCTTTGACCTCTTATATGCATGATTGATTATAGCCTCGTATTTCTTCTCTGATATTTGGGTTTTGTTTGGCCAACTTGATCTATTTATCTTGCAATGGGAAGAGGTGCTTTGTCATGGGTTCGATCTTACGATGCTTGATCCCAGTGACAGAAAGGGAAATGACGCGTATGTATCGTTGCTATTAAGGATAACAAGATGGGTCTATTTCTACATAAATAGATCTTGTCTACAACATGTCATACTTCTTATTGCATTACTCTGTTTTTCCATGAAGTTAATACACTAGATGCATGCTGGATAGCGGTCGATGTGTGGAGCAATAGTAGTAGATGTAGGCAGGAGTCGGTCTACAAATCTTGGACATGGTGCCTATATAATGATCATTGCCTTGATATCATCATGAGTATTTGAAGTTCTATCAATTGCCCAACAGTAATTGTTTTCCCACCGTTTGTTGTTTTTCTCGAGAGAAGCCACTGGTGAAACCTACGGCCCCTGGGTCTCTTTTCATCATATTTGCCTTTGCGATCTATTTTCCTTTGCTTTTATTTTCAGATCTATTAAACCAAAAAATACAAAAATACTTTGCTGCAATTTATTTATTCCATGATCTATTTATCCTATCTACCACTTTTATCTCACGTTATTTGCCTATCTTGAGGCGCCGGACCCGAAAGGGATTGACAAACCCTTTAACATGTCGGGTTGCGAGTGTTTGTTATTTGTGTGTAGGTGTTGTTTATGTGGTGTGAGGAGGTTCTCCTACTGGTTCGATAACCTTGGCCTCATCACTGAGGGAAATACCTAGCATCGCTATACTACATCATCCCTTCCTCTTTGGGGAAATATCGACATAGTTCTAGCAGACATCATCCTTGCATCGCGTCCTCTCGCTTTATCCGCGTCGTTGTCCACCTTGCCGAGGCCGCTCGTACGACCGTCTCATCCATCACGCCGGGATATTTCCCTCGCCTCCACCGTCTGCCCTCCTAGATATGCTTCCACGCTGCCGACAGCTATCGCTACCGCATCACCCTCAACGCCTCAGCAGATGCTTACACGGCGCCACACCAGAGGCGGTACTCTTTTGTATCTGCTCAGGTTATTTATCTCAGCAAGAAAATAGATCGCCACTGCTTTACTGTGATTTCTTGTCCATCACTTAGAATCTTACTTGTTAGTTGAAACCAAACATTGGTTGCAAAATTGCCTTTGTCCGGTTTGCACCTTCAGATCCGCCATGGCACGCGCACCACTATACTCGCAATGCTTATGGTTTTCCCCTTTTATATTCCATGTTGGCTTAAATGACAGTTGGCTGAATTTCAAATTGGGGTCAGTCCATTTTTGGCAGTTCGCCGTAGGGAAGGAAGGGGCTCGCTGGAGGGCTGCCCCATTATCTATCTTAGGGTTTCAGGTGGGGACAATGGTTGTGGGGGGCTGTCGTCGGGCTATAGTGGGGCCTCGCCAGAGGCAAAACTCGATGCGGGTGGGGTGGGGTTAGCTAGAGGGATGGCCGGGGGCGGCGGAAGACCGGAGGTGGTGGGCGGTTCAAGGGGGGCAGGGGCGGTGGTACGGCCAGCGGCCCGTGTGATGGTCTTTAGGGGAAGAATAAGAGGCGAGGAAGAAGAAGGCTTAGGAGACGTAGGATCTTCATCCAACCGCCTGAAATGGTCAACTGACCCGAGTGACGAAAGTCAGGCGACTTGCATGTAGACATTCCCATATATTCAGTACCATCATCGTAGGTGCTTCGAGACATATGTGCAAGAAGTGCTCCTCAACCCATCAGCCTAAACAGCATGCCACTCATAATTCCAAACTTAGTTGCTCAAATACGAATCTGATATGATGCTGACATGTACTAAAATAGAGAATGTTTAATTGGTCAGCTAATGTTCCTACTTTACTTTCAAAAAGCACATGCACCACATATCGAGGGACGGCAGGGAGTTTCATTCTTTATGCGCTCTGGTTCATCATGTGTGGCCAACCAACATTTTATTATCCAAAATCTGCTTGCTCTTCTTTAGCATGCTCCTCTTCTGTTCTTCTTTTGTAAGTACTCTCTCCGTACCTAAATATAAGTCTTTGTAGAGATTCCTCCATGGACGACATACGAAGCAAAATGAGTGAATCTACACTCTAAAATGTATCTATACACATCCGCATGTGATCCATAGTGGAATCTCTACAAAGACTTGTATTTAGGAACAGAGGGAGTATAATAGTTCTACAGTATGTTCTTTGTAGTGAACAGGAGCAGGGACATTTGCAGTGTACAGGTCTATTCGATCGCTTGTCATGGATGCTTTCAACTCTTCGTGTTGGTCTTCATGCCGATTGTCATGGACACTTTCAACTCTTCGTATTCGGTTGTATGTGTCTCCTTTGACAGTTACACAGATAGTAACAGTATTGCGCCTTCAGTTGTAGAGAGCTGGTATCTGAAGACTTTCTAGCTGTACCGGCAATACTAGCACATATTTTCCAGCAAGTCCCACTCTCCTGGTTTTACTCTTGATGCTTAGGGTTTTCCCGTTATATCTACACTATGATCTACGTAGGTGCTTTGTGTCCTACTAGCAGCAGTCCACCCTTTAAAGCTAAATAACACACCAACTTGTTCCATTACGAATGTGACATGATATTCATATTAGTTAACAGACATACATTTAATTGGTCAGCTAATGCTACCACTTGAGTTTCCAAATGCCTGTGGCAACATAGAGATAGACATCATGGAATTGCATTTCTTTGAATGCTCTGATTCATCACGGGTGGACAACCAACACTGTATAGAAAGAAACAAAATCTCCATAATATGCTTCCTCTTGTATTATTTAACATGTTCTTCTTCTAATCTTCTTTAATAAGTACAGTATGTTCCTCGTCAAGAAGGCAAGTAGGGACATCTGCAGTCGATAGGTCTATTTGGCCGCTTCTGCAAGTTGCTTTCGGCAATTCGAGTTGGTCTGCCATAATATCCAGGAAATGCTGGGAGCTGTGTGGTCTTTGAGAGACTAGATTGATAGTAATAGTAGTGCGCCTTTAGGTGAATAGAGCTGGCCTGTACTGTGATCAATAGGCTTTCGATTAGTAGCGGCAATACAACCCCAAATTTTCCAGCCAGTTCCACTTCCCCGATTTATTTATGATGCTTATGGTGTCCCCCTTTTATCGACACTACAATCTATGTAGTGGCTTTGTGTCATAACAGCAGCACTCCATCCTTCAAGCGAAACTACATGCCACTCATATTTCCAAAGCTTACATTTAATTGGTCAGCTAATGTTACTACATGAGTTTTGAAATGCATGTGCGCCACATATAGAGACATGTTGGAATATTATTTCTCTGTGCACTCTCGTTGTCATGGTTTCGCAATAAACTTTCAATACAGTATAGTATGAACCTATCATCTGCAAACTATCCATACTTATGGATCTCCCAACAGGGAGCCTGTTTTTTATGTAGTTGTGCCCAATTATATTATCGTATGCACCAAATTACAGCACACAAGGGCTCTCTCATCCAAATCCAGTGATAGCACACAAGGGTTTACAAGGAGCCCCTATTATATTAGGATATCCTCTGCATTACAAAGATAATCTCACTACTATTTATGTTGTCATGGTTCTCAGATATTGAACAAAATCGCAATGTATATGAGAATGCGCACATCAGAAGATTATCGTGGAACAGTGCAATGACTAACAAACATGGCATCAAGGCATCGAGTTCCATTCTGGATGGAATGAAGCTCACACTCTCTGCACCTACATATTCATGTTCAGAATATGATCCTAATGACTATTCTGAGCTCAAGGAGTCAAAGGCAAATGGCCAATCCTGTTCACCCTACAAGGTGCCTGTTCTAATTTGGCAAGGTTTTATTGGTTGCACGTAACTTGCATAAGCTGTCTTGCGTTTCTTCTGCTTCTTTGCATCGCCGTCTGCTTAGTTTACTCATCATATATGTGAAGTTGCCATGCCCACCCATTATCAATACGCATTCCATTTGTCATCATACCATGTTTTTCCATTCAAATGTTGTTCTTGTGTGTCAGACATCCAAAAGGAAGAGAATGATTGCAGAACCTGAAGGAGTAGTAGCAAAGTCCTTGAAAAAGGTGGTGGTACTGCACAAATCAGATAGCACCCCACTTATATTGGTGATAGAACCAACACCACAAAACCTAGGATATCACAACTATGATGCTCGCTGCTTTGGTCTTGTTAGTACATGTTGTCTTGTATCGGTGTATTTACATTCATACCTGGTTAAGCTCTTTATTTACACTTTGTCCAAGACAACAGTGAACTTTAGGATGGTAAGTAATGTGTTGCCTTTCCCCCTGCCCACAACAAGTTACTCTATTAGACCTCAGTATCTGAAATTTTTCTCTTTTCAGTGGTTCCTGAAGCTATTTATTGATGATTACCTTGCAAACTACATGACCGAAGTGGAGGCAACTAAGGTTAAAGTATATAATTCATGCTACCATGATAATGCTCTAGAAGTCTTTGTGAAGGCGATCAAGGATGGGCGGGCGATCGTCACAAGGGGTTGGACAAAAGTTGTTCATACCTATGGCATGCAGGAGGACACATTATGGGCATTTCGCTTCTTCCAACACCATCGGCAGCCAAAATGATTTACACTTGTCTCTTCACCTTTACCGCCTCTAAATATTATGGTTCATCATAGTTAATTGTTGTCTAATCTTGTAATTACTAAACATATTGTACTAACAGTTTTATTTATGGATTCGTTGTTGAACCATTGTGCTGAGAATTTGAATTCCACATTTCATATTTCAAAATTTCCAATTCAAATAATAAATTACAGGGAAAAATAAAATTATACATGAGCGAATCGGTTTGCAAGAAAACAGCGTGTGCGATGAAATATAGAGAACAAACGGTTCTTTGACGTGAAACATTTGCGATGCCCGACGGATGCACACACGATTTCGTCTTATATGTGTGTGCTATTCATGGTAATATGGCAAACGTTTCAAACATGTGTGTGTGTGTGATAGGAATACCTATCGCACACAGTTATGAAAATGGACACGTTGGCGTTAGTAGAGGCACCGCGCACATTTTTCGTTCTTGAACTGTGTGCGATAACGTACCTATCGCAAACATATTGGTAGATTAAATGTTGATGTCCACCTTTTTCACATGACTATAGCGTCGTAATCGTTTGGGATGTCTCTCGAATCAAAAACGTAACATCGAGATGTAACATGTGGGACTGGGGCGACTTCTCATACGTTTATTCAATGGCGATCGTCAGTAGCCGCTCGCCTATCCCCGATGGTTTCTGGGTCATGTGGGAAGGACCCCCCTATCATAGTCACTCACTTGGCAACAGTTCAAAATGTCGTCGCGGAAAGGGGTTAAAAACCGTTTGTATAACACCTTATAGTACTAGTGATTGGAGTGTTGCACTTTCAATACCTACATGGGTTAGTCCCACAAGAAACATACAAGGATGTCCATAGACATAGAGTGAATTGCACATATGATGATGTCCATGAAAGCATTAGGTTACCTTGTCCCTTATCTTACCAAAAAGAGGGCTTGTGACTCCATGAACTAGTGCAAGATATGAAAGTTGATTGCACAAATCCTTGCCATAATGAATATGAGTGAAGTATGTTTTTGGAGTCACCCTCAAGAGCACTCTAGTTCTTCTTCTTTGGGAACCCACATCAACTTGATGGGAATCCTTGGAGTTGTAGTTGTAATTGATGAGTAGAGCTTTACATAGTCTTGGGAACCCACTTGACCATGGCTTTAGGAGCTTCTTCAAATGAGTCAATCTCTTCTTGAAGCTTGTCCTTGCCTTTTAGCTTGTGGTCTTGTGGTGGAAGATCATCTTGAGCTTGTGTTCCCTCAAAAGAAGTGGGTGCATACTTCTCTCCTTGAGGAACAAACTTTGTCTTGGGGTATTGATATTCTTCCCATTCAACTCCATTGGCATTGAACTTTCGTTCAAAACCAACACCTTGATTCTTCCAGTGCCTTCCTTTCTTGCGTACAATTTCCTCAAATTGCTTACTCCCGACAAGGCTCTTGTAAACACCTTTCTCTATAATTCCCTTCAATAAGCTTTTTTGTTGCTTAAGTGTAACTTGGCTCATAGAATCATTGGTGGAATCAAGAGAACCACTAGAAGTAATATATTGGATTTAGCATTGTTATTGTTACTACTAGAAGAAGAATCACTACAAAAAAATACACTTCCGTGATGATACGTGTTTGTCACAGTAGGTCGCGTTCTTTGTCATGCATGTACATCCATGACGATTTTATGACAGAATCAAGATAGTCATACTTATGCTGTCATAGAAGTGTTCCATGACATTACCAAAATTATCATCACGGAAGTGACCACTTCCATGACGATAAATCATGCGTCACAGAAGTGCTTTCGTCAAGGGTGACCGACACGTGGCATCCACCGTAAAGGAACGCCGTTAAGCTATCGGGTCCGGTTTTGGATCCGATAACCCGTTAACAGCCGGGACCAATGGGAAATTTCCACGTGTAAAATTCTGATTGGCCGGAGGGAACACCTGTCAGCTCGTCAGTGGGCCAGATGTCGCATGTCCATTAGAGGAGACATGCCTATGATACGTCGACATGTGGCTGGGCCCAACAGAGGCCCATATAGGTTAAAAAGGCCGGCCCAGTCAAAGGCCCGTAGTACTTACTCAGGTACTAGTGGGCCAACCCAATAACGACCTTCTTAATAAAGGCCCATTTACGGCCCGAAGCCAGATCTGGCCCATTAATTGTCCGCCGAATATTTGGGCCCATTTACGGCCCGAAGCCAGATCTGGCCCGTTAATTGTTCGCCGAATATTTGGGCCCAATTATAGCCCAGTAACTTTCGGCCTGTTAGAGGCCCAATGTAGACATGGGCCCATTTCAGCCCGGTGTGACTTTCGGCCTGGGAATGGCCCATGCTGCCCATGGGCCATATATGGTCTGACGGGACATCGGGCCCACTAACGGCCCATGATAAAGGTGGCAACAGTTAAGCCCAACGTGACTTTGGGCCTGTTAAAGGCCTGTCGCATAATTCGGCCCGTTGATGCCTGTACTAAGCTTTCGGCCTCTTAAAGACCCATGATATCAGTGGGCCAACTAAGGCCTAAGATATGTTTCGGTCTGGTAACGACCCGTGAGCTAACTGGGCCCAAAAAGGCCAGGTCTACAATTCAGCCTGCTGAAGGCCCGTCAACGACTAGTGAAAATTGAGGCCCAACATGCATTTTGGCCTGCTAAAGGCCCATGGTTTCATCTGGGTCGTAACAGGCCAGTACAATATTCAGCTTGTTAATGGACCAACGCTACCCGGGCCAAACTAAGCACTGGGTCCACAAAAGGCCCAACTAATATATAGGTCGGTGTAAGTTGTGGGCCTGGCGCAAAGTGTGAAGGCCCCAATCATTCGAGCCCAAGAAAGACGCAGGCCGGCCCAATTGTGGCCCGCTAAAAACCAGGCCCGTTAGAGTCGAATGTTTCGGCCCGGTCGAGTACATCTATTTTTTTCAGATAGCGAATGATGGCAGTAACTAGTAGGAATTAAGAACAAACCTACTCTATACAATAAAGAAATTAAGGCATAGTAACTAAGAATAAACCTACACTATACAATAAAGGATTTAAGGTATATTACATCCACTGGGCATCGAAGTTCGCCACCAGTGATCATAAAGCGCAATGAATAAGCAGATTACAAAAGTTGGGCACCATTGCACCATAACAAAAAAATACTGAACCGAGACCACTTCCAAGACAGTTCAAGAAAGGTTAGCCTTGCGGGAGAACTGCTGCACAAGCTGCTGAGCAAGGCTGTGAGACCAGCCTAGCATGCCGGTCATAGCTTCCAGGTGTAGATGTTTAGCAATGAGGTTCTCATTGGTGTTCTCCGCAATCTTTCTTAGAGATAGGACTTCTAGTCAAAGTTGAGTTGTAGAATGCCTTTCTCTGAAGAAGTCAAACTGATTCGGACAATGAATTATGTGAGCTTGTCTGACTTCTAGTCTCAAGTAACTTGAACACTGCATCAAGACAAGACTTTGGGGTTGTCTCGCTATCTTCAAGATGTTTTGCCTTCTTTGCTGCAATATATGTTGGGTTTACCTCACAGCCTTCAGCAGACTTGTGCATGCCATCAGGCATATCACCCTGAAACAAAGCAGAGACATCACAGGTTTTGCACGTGTATAAACAAAGATGATAACTGTGTTGTCAATTCCATCCAATTTCAAATTAGAAAATAAAGAGTAAGTTCAAAATATCAATAGCATAATTTGGCATTGTTCATAATGCGGGGAGCTTCACCACACTACCGGATTACCATGTGAACATAACAAGCATAGATGAAGGGCAAATAAAATCATTGTATCTATTTTGGTTAATGTGCATGGCATGTTGTTCATATCATCAACCACATCAGTAAGATAAAACAGGAGATGACAAGGTGCAAACGTGGGCTGCTTCACCACACACTGGATTATAGATCCACAAAAACAAGCATACATATAGGGAGTATTGAGTAATGTGCATGGTATGAATAAGGAATTTGGTTTTACAAGTAAAACTTAGAACTTACGGTTCTTGCGAACATGCCTTTTGGTAGAAACAACAAACTAAACAGCAGTAAATGATATGGAGTATGAGCAAATTAAACAACAGTTGAGGATAAAGGCTTTAGAAGGACTGACTTACATTAACAGTTAACACCGGCTTTATAATGCCCTTCTCCATGTCAAGGGAAGGATAACTCAAGAATTTCAGCACAGAATCTTCTTCATAAGCATTGCATGTACTCTACATTTTGTAGAGAGTAATTCTAGATATGATAATACTAGAAGGGATAGAGGATAATGAAGATAAGATGCAGATTGATGCTACATAATCATATAACAATCCCTGGAAATACAAGCGTTACAGGACAAAATGTACCGACAAGAGCAATGGGCTACACTTCTGCACTGGCATTGTCTGTGGATTCTACTTGTTGGTAAAATTAAATATAGATCTGATCTTTTTTAGTAAATGGTGGGCGAGGGAGATAAGATGCAGAATGCTACACAATGAACCAATCCCTCTTCCCATAATACAAGAGTGTTTTGAACACTGGTGTACTGTACAAAACATTCTTATATTATGGGACGGAGGGAGTAGCTGTTAATGTAAGTACAGTGATAGACGATGTTCAGTCCTTACAAGAGGACTGCAGAGCTAAACCTCTTAAAAAGCATTGGGTTGATTATAAATTTATGTAAGAGTCCATACAGATCTTATAATGTCCACCAAATGGAGGATAACGAGGCTAACATGTGCAGTGATGCTACATAATCAAACAGCTATGAAAGTAAGTATGGTCATACAGGGCAAGAGGTACTCACAAGAGCTATACAGTGTGCAGTATAGTTGCGAGACTCTGTGGTCCCTTGAGAATGAATGTTCTTCTGCTAACAGTTTTCGTACAAGTGAGACGTTAAGGCAAATGCAGAAATGTAGTTCAAATTGTGATGTGATATCATAGACAGTACCTTGCGCTGCAGCCGAGACCAATGTGTAACAAGATTATTCAAGTCACCGTCGGATAAATGTAGCACCGGAGACTTTATAGAAATTTTGTTTAGAGGCTTGCCATCAAAGTGCGCTTGCCTTAGGTAGGAATGGTACTTCGTCAATGAGTGCTTGAAAAGCGCAACCAACCCTTGCTCGTCTTCACAATCCAGTTTGCACCTCGCCTATTTAAAAGAATGAAATCTTGTGTCTTCTGTCAGCAGAAACATATGTAGTAATGACCATGAATAACATTAGTACATTACTTACACGTAAGTTGTGGAGGAAGACTAGAAATTGTTCTGTGTCTGCGGTATAATCTATCCATGAAGGAAAGATGCGCACAAAGTTCCTGATAACAATATAAGCTTCGTCTTCTAAACTGGGAAGAAATGGAACAGGGGTCCTATTTGCTGCAATTGGGGCTCTCTCTGGTTCGAAAGGGGATTTGGCAACTGGATTTGGTGTACTCTTTGCTAGAATGGGGGTTTTGCGTCGTAGAGCTGGTGCTATGTCAACTGGCATAATCATACAATTTGCTACAGTTGGGGTCTACTGAGTTGGGGCATCAGAAATGACCAGTGTAGTAGGGCTAGAGTCTGCTAGAGTTGGGGTGTTTTGTGGGTCAAGTGATATTGCAACTACACCTAATAGGCTATTTGATTTATCATGTGCCACTACCTTTTCCAAATACTTTTCCTGTGCTCCTCCATGATCAGCAATCGCCCTCTTCCTTTTGAACGTCTGATACACAAGAACAACATTTGAATGGATAAATATAGTATGATGACAGATGGAATATGTACTGAAAATGGATAGGCAGGGCGTATTCACATACAGGATGTGTAAACTAAGCTAATGGCAGTTCAACAAAGTAGAAGCAATGCAAAGCATCAGTTGCAAGATATGTGCGACCAATGTAACCTTGGAAAGTTAGAGCAAGCACCTTGATGGGTGAATAAGATAGGGCATCTTCCTATGACTCCTCCACTAGGGAGCTACATTGACTTAGGTCTCCCTCTAGCTCAAAATGATTGTCAGGATCATATTCTGAGCATGAATCTGTAGGTGGACAGCATTTGCATTGCATTGCATCCAGACTTGATTTCAGTCCCTTAATGCCAAGTTTGACAGCCATGGCATTGCTCTGCTTTATTCTTTTCATGCGCGCAAGCTCATAATCATTATAATGCTGTTCAGAATCTGAGATTCATGAAAACATAAAAAGTAGTCAGATTATCTATGGAATGCATTGCGGATTCAACTCGAAGAGTGTCTCCCTATAAACCCCTGCATATGCAAAGTTCACTCCCAAGCGTGCTAACCAGACCACGCACAGAAATACAAACCCCTTATGTCTCTATAACAGGTAGACACACATTTCAAAACTGAAGTAGGAACATTAGAATCATATGAAATTCTTATTTGAACAAATAAACTAAGGAATTATGAGTGGCATAATGCTTAACTTCAAGGGTGGAGTGTTGGTAGTGCGACACAAAGCAAGTAGGCAGATTGTATTCCATGTAAAAGATCAAAACCTATGTAAAAGCTGGAATGACACTTTCTTTCTATACAATGCAGTGTTCGTTGCCCACACATGATGGAAGAGATCACATAGAGAAATACTATTCACTCATGTCTACGTTTCCAGTATTTAGAAACAGGGTGGTCCACCCTAAAAGAATATTGACAACAAATATGACAAGGCAAGCATAGATGTAATGAATCAATCATTTACTTGTGAGCTTACTAGGACAAGTATGCAGAATTGTAACTGCAGTAAGAGACCGTCCAAAATCTTAATCAAGAAGTTTGTCTAGCACTTATTGTTTGCAACTAATCGACGTGAATAATTGGATATTATATCAAATGAGTAAGAAAGACAAGTAAAATTGTCAACAAACCTGGCTTGCAGCAGTAATCTGGGTCAATGTCACTACGACCAACAATCCAAAATGACTAGTGTCTGTTTCGAGGGCCACAATTTGAAAACCCTGTGAACTTTACAGGTACTAAATATTACTGAAATACATCTGAACCATTAAGTGTAGGTAGCACTGAGCACACAACAAACCCTAATGACAGTCCTGCCTAATGAGTAATGAATCAATTAGAAAATGGGTGATGAGGAGTGGCTGTTGAGTGTTGAGGACGTATCTCAGGATAAATCGGGTTGGCTTGGTGGGTGTTGCACGCCTGATCCCTGAACGGACTGGGAAGGTAGGCACGGCGGCGCGCCCGGGTGGCGGTGATGCTATTGGGCGAGCGGCTCCTGACCTCTTGTTAGTCTGGCGTCTCCTCCTACAGTCATGTCGTCTAGAGACGACAAGTCACCGGCAAGGCAGGCGGCTGGGGGCAAGTAGAGATCGGAAGCGCGCAACAGAACAAAGGGGAATCGGGGCTTGGGATGACCCAAAATCCTAGGGTGGGTTAGCCCACCGTGGGCACCCTACAGAGATACACACCCGAGCGGTGAACATGCATTTTCGAAACTAATTTAGGAACATTTAGCTGACCAATTAAACGACTCTATTTTAATAATATCATATTCGTATTTGAACAACTAAGCTTGTTTAGCTTGATGGGTGGAGCAGTGCTATTATGACACGAAGCACGTATTCTGATCGTATAGTGATCATAAAAGGGGGAAACTCTAAGCATATTTTTTCAGCAAAAGAGGGTTTCCCCTCCGATTTCTATTAAAGAAACCACCACGGAAGCAACATGATCAATTAAACCCTAAGCATGATCAATTAAACCGTATTATGATTGTACCATGGCAGATTTGAAGCTGCGAACCGGAGAAATAATATTTAGCATCCATTGTTTGCTTCAAACTAAGAACTAAATTCTAAGAGCTTAAAAGAAAGTAGAGTAACCAAGTTAAGATCTATTTTCTGGTTGAGATCAAAAAGTTAAGGAGATATGAAGTACCACCTCTCTTGCAGCCCCGTGTAGGCATCGGGGGTGCGATGGCTATCGGTGGCGTTGAAGCAGATCTGCGACGGTAGACGGGTGCATCGAGGGATAAGTTCCATTGCGGTGGAAGAGAAGGTCGTGTGAGCGGATCCAGCAAAGAGGATGACGGCGCCGATGAAGCAAGAGGACGTGCTGCAAGGCTATTGGTCCGTCACCGTGGATGGGAAACGTCCATCTCTAGCAGTGGATGACGCGGTCTTGGTAGGCGCTCCGGCATGGTGGAGGACGATGGCGATGGATGTGGTGGAGGACGGTGGCGATGGATGGGGTGGAGGATGGCGGCGATGGATGGGGTGGCGGGCGGAGGCTGGTGTGGGGATGGTGTTCTAGCGTGGACGGTGTATGAATGGGAAAATGGAGGGAGAGGTACGGGGAACCATGTTTTTGCGACGCGCCTGTCCAAAATATGGGAAAGTTACGAACTTAGCCATGTTTAAAATTTGGACATCTCGTCGGTTGGGGATCGGACAGTAATCTCGCATCTCGCCAATATTTGCCCAGAGCGATTTCGGGCGAGGAGAGGGTGGTTGGCGCCCATGGTTGGCGCCCATGGTGTATGAACGGGGCTGACAGGTAGGGCAGTTGTGTCACGTCTGAGTGAAGTTACAAACCTGCCCCTATTGAAAATATTTGCCTACATCGATTCCGGCCGAGTAGAGTTTGTTTTGCCGCCCATCATGTATGAATGGGGAAATGGAGGGAGAAACAGAGGTCTTTCGGACGAGCTTGAATCAAATGTGTTTTGCCGCCCATGTTTGGGCCCACCGTGTCGGAATGGTCTCAGAGGCGGTCATGTCATGTCTAATTGAAGTTACTAACCTACCCCTATTTAAAGCAGTGGAAACCGGGCCGGTGGATTGTCCGTGTAATGGGTAGACAGTAATTTCCATCTCCCAAACACTTGGCTTCGAGCAGCTGACGTGGGAGTGGACATTTTGCCGCTTCTTTCGAATTTTGGGACAATAAGCATCCACGTTTACCCTCGCAACTAAATTCGAATCCATTTTGTATTCCTATATGAATCTTTATAAATCATTCTATTTTTTTATATATCTTCAAAATGATGACAAAGATGTATTCCACTGTCATATATGAATATGGTTTACAAATGCCGATACTCAAATTCAGAAGCTAGAATCCAGTTTAAGGTGAATTCGAATATTGGGAACACTTCATGTCCAACTCGAATGTCACACGCAGCATAATGTGTACTCCCATTTAGATATGTACACAAGCGATGTATCAAGATTCAAATACCGAGTCAATCAACCAAGAATGTATAGAACTAACAGACATATAAACACTTATAGAGTATATGGATCAATGATATCAACTAACATACATAAGCCAGGCCGCTGTACTTTTTTTTGCTACAACAACATCCTTTTTTAGCCAAGCTACTACAGCATCTTGGCCCTTTCCGATGCGTGCCACTTATGGTCCATCTATACTACTATTATTGTTGAATGCACATTCAGCCCGATTGGCATATTTGTAGGTATGGCACAGCAATCAAAATGAAATGTCTCCGAGTCTTATCAATTAATACAGACTTGTGCTCAAATAAAATTACAAACCAAAAAACAAAAAACAAAAAACAATTATTACATGATCTCTAAAACAAATGGTTTGATTCATTACATGAACAAACAACACAAAGGTTATTCAACGATGGAAAGAACATTTCACCTATGATTTACCAAGTGGAAATTTAATTTCCTTTTTTCCTTCAGGACCTTAACAATGTGGTCCGTCTCAGCTTGCTTCATTTTGAAATCCACCAAATATTTAATGGTTGTCTTGAGTACTGCTTGTGATTGTGTTGTTTGCTTCCTCAACATGTCAACTTCATCTCTAAGTGCAGAAGCAGAATCTCTTTCTACCACTAGTTTAGCCTCTAGAGCATCAGTAGTTGGCAATTCATAATGCACGATTGAGTCGGTGCCACTGCTGTGGGATGATACAACGTCCATGGGGACCTCGCTCTTTGATCTTGGGCTAACCTGTTTTGCCATTAAAGTTCCGATTGGATTCAGAAAAGTTGAAGTTAGCAAAACATCTCAACTTGGAGTTATAACAGCAAACCAGTTAAACAAACAAGGAATGAAAGAGTTTCAATTGGATGCTGAAAAGTAGTTATTAACATCATTGTAACCCGTTGTTGCAGCAACAAAGCAGTTAAACAAACAAGTAGCTATTTAAGTTCAGGCAAACAGGTAATTCTTAATAGTAAGTATCAAACACATAGATAGGCGCAGTCTATAATAGGATTAACAGGTTGTGGCATTATGTAATCAGTAGCAAACTAAATTAAGCCAAGCAACATAATTGAACAATTTTGCAATAAGTGGCTAACTAAAATTCCGAGAAGCAGGTAACTGAACTTACGCTAGTTCTTTGTACAGGCACACTGCAACTTCTTTTTCGCTTACAAGGTTGTACAATGGAGTCCATGGCATCAATTGCTTGGATACGCAGTCCCAATACTTCTTTCTTCCCACACTGCATTGGTAAGTCGAATGATTAATCTGCTAAGATGGTGCGTCCTTGATATGTTATATGAGGATGTGTAGTCAGACTAGTTGTAGCCACACACATCAGACTGGCTTTTACTGTATATTTCATGCGATTACTTTTGGCATATCGAGATCTAAGCAGTCTACAATAGGATGAAAAGACTGGCATCCTTCACATTATTGGTGAACTCAGTTCATAGAAACAAGTAATGTTTCAACCATTCTGTGGATAAATCAAAAGTGCCACTGGAATATTTTTCACTACCCCAATCATACACGCAAAAAGGGGTGACGCCACCATAGGGGCTGGTATGGGCGGCCGCCTCGGGTGGCTGGAAAGTGTGCACCTAGTTTGAGTCGTCCAGGTTGGCCCAGGCTAGTTTTGTTCATCCCAACGCACGAGCAGGCAATGTAAAAAATAAAGAAAGATATTTTAATTTGGATGGGCCAATAACATAAGTGCAAGGCAGGCCCTATAGCAGGCTCGCATCCCAAACGAGCGCCCCCCATATCGATCGACAGCAGGAAAAATCCCAATTCATTCGCTCCAGCCTCCAGTCTGGTTCACTCCTAACCTAGCCGCCGCTGGACAGACCGACATAGCACTTCCTCGCGCCCTCGTTGGAGGGCGGTCGCCGGGCTTCAAGCGAATGGAAGGACAAGAAGATGAAGATCCAACCCTGGGTGTAGCCTGCGTGGGAGGCAGCGGCGGCAGCACGGGCATGGCATCAAGCTTGCGCAAATGGACAGTCGCAACTTGCAAGAGTAGCATGCGCAACAGGCAGGTACATCATATCCCTGATTATATCTAATTCAACTCTTCAATTTCGGGCCAATAGTTAATCCTAACGATGTTGTAAAACTACTTGTATGTAGGGAATCTATGAGAAAATGAAACCAATTTCTACTTATTTTATAACTCCCCCAATCAATACTGAACTGACTGAATCTGATGTATCTAATCAAGTTTCCGGTGCAAACATACAAGCTCATGTTGTTCTTGAGCCTGAAGTGTCTAATGAACAGACTGCTAATGAAGGATCCGATGCAAACATTTAAATGCTCCTGGTCTAATGAGGGACCTAATGCAAGCATTTTGCAACCTCATTGAAGGATTTAGTGCCTAATGATGATCTGCTATGTTGGGAGAGACATAGAGATTTGCAGGCATTGATGACAAGCATATTATAGTGCATTTTCATAGCTTGAGGAAACATCGAGGCCATCTACCAGAAAGTCCCTGTATCATGACAACATAGCATAAATACTTTTCTAATCTGTTGTTTGAAACTATTGGCATACTTGTGCAAGATAGATATATTGATATGCAGTTTGCGCACTGGTTATAGGTGCAATTACACTTTGATATTTTCCACCAGAGAACGAATAATTCAAGCAGGTACATACCATGTTTGTAGTCCTTGTACACCATGTTGCATTTTGTGTTTTTTGGTGCTTGCATCATTTAGTGTTTATAATCTGAACTACTTTGGATCATTAGCTGGTTTTCAAAGTGCATGTAGCTTCACATTTTTCAAGTTATGTTGATTTCCGGAGTGCAAGTGCCTTTGTATTTTTTTAAGTTAAATGTCACCCCTGGTAACTTGAATTCGTGGATCCGCCACTCCACACAAATCATACACGAATGCCAGTATGAATTAAATGAAATGCAGGGACTTACGCTAGCTCGTTATACAAGCTCACTGCAGCTCTGCTTGCGCTTGGGATGTTCCATGTACAAGTCCATGTTACCACTTGCTTGGATGTGCAGGCCTTGTGCTCCTTGCATACCCCTCTGCATTTTTGACACGGTGAATGGTTGATCAAATAAGAGGAATCAACCTTGATGTTGTACCAGAGGACAGATACTTACAAGGTTATACAGGTGTGCAGGATGTGTACCAGATCCTGTAGCGCCGTCATGCTTCGCTAAAAAATGGATTTGCTTGTTTCAGATGATATCTCCAGAAGAAATAAGAGTTAAAGTCAGAGTTGCATAGGCGTGTAAGCTAAGAGAGCACTGAAAGGATATCCAAACATCGTCGGAACAGTGCACAAGGGAGTGATGTGTGGATACCTAGTTCGGGCCGGCGTTTGGGCATGCTCGCCTAGCTAAAGTGCGGGTCACTTCAGAGCCGTTGAGGGTGATGCGCTGGCGTTGGCTGGCCATGCACGGATGCAGATCTTGAGTGGCAGCGAAGCGCTACGATGCGGTGGACAAGACCGTTGGTGAAGCCCCAACAGCCTCGGGGGGCGGAGGTGCGACGATGTGCTCGGTGAAGTAGCCACGGTGAGCTGTGAGACAGTGTCGGTGAAGCGCACCTGACGCGGTGGAAGTCGGTGTCTGTGAGGCACGTCGGTTGCGGCAGCCGACGTTGTCGGTGGACCACCTGGTGCGGTGGACAAGGGCGTAGATGAGGTAGCTCCGGTGCAGTGGTGAAGCGCGACCGTTGTCTTCGTCATCGTCGTCCAGCACAAAGGTGGGGAAAGAGATGAGACGAGGGGCGATTCGAACTTTGCTTGGGTTGGCGGCGAATTAGGGATTTGAGCAATCTGGGCGCGAAAGGGGACGGTGGAGAAGGGAGATTTTGCAGGGTTGGAATTGGGGCCGCCGGATATTTCAATCTGAAATGTGGAAGCGCGAACTTAATAACTTATTTTGTCGTCGTCCTTTTTTGGGGGGGAGTGTGGGAGGAAGGGAGGGGGGTGGGTGGCTGGGTGCTACGCGTCCGTCCGACACACGCGACCACCACAACACAACGCTACCCCCACTCTTTCGACCTCATGGCAGGCCATGCTCGCTCAATCTCTCTCTCTCTCTCTCTCTCTCTCTCTCTCTCTCTCTCTCTATTCTGCTAATATACCGACGGTATATTAGCAGAATAACTATTCTGCACACCACTTCCGCACTGCACGTTGAACGCAAGTGCACGTCATTCTTTGAACCAAGTCTGTTGCAGCACTCACACTAGTGAACTTCTCGTCGGAAAAAACTGCACGCGTTATTTTTTCGGTACTGTTTTTGCTCTAATTTTTTAACCGTTTATCGGAAGGAGGCGTGTAATATACCGTTGAAAAGCTATGGATTAGGCGCAACTTCGACATGTTGAACACTTTCCGAGATTCCACACGGTTTAAGAGCAGTTTTGAAAATGGTGCGGCCCATGACGAGTGGCAGCGAGCGTTTTTTCGCGATTTCTTCTAAACCGCTCGTTGGAATGAAGCAAACGATACGCCGTTGGATAGATATCATCGAAACACATATTTTTCATATATAAAGTTTTCTCTAATTCCTTACGGTTTAAGAGCAGTTTCAAGTTTACTAAATCGCGGATTTTGTTTTTCAAAAAAAATCAAATTTTTGGTACTGTTTTCGCTCTAGTTTTTTAACCGTTTGTCTAAACAAGGCGTGTAATATATTGCTGAAAATCTATGGACGAGACGCAACTTACGTATGTTGCAATGTTTTTGAGATTCCTTACGGTTTTAAGTTAATTTTGAAAATCATGTGGCGGACGACGAGTGGCAGCTGCTGTTTTTCACGAAATTTTTACAAACCACTGCTTGGAATGATTCAAACGATACGCCGTTGGAAAGGTATCGACGAGGCGCAACTTTTTCATGTAGAACACTCTCTCTAATTCTTTACGGTTTAAGAGCAGTTTTAAATTTACCGAAACGTGGACACTCTGTTTTTCGCGACACCCAAATCTTCGTGTGTACTTCATGAGACATAAGAACGCACTGCTTTCAGGCTAAAAACCACACTGCATCAGACGGGTTACCGAACTTCATTGTGTTTTTTTAGACGTAAATTTTGTCAGGCGAGGAAGTGGTGTGCTTCACATCAGGCATAAGTGAACCGCAACACTATCGAGAGCTGAGCCGCATGAGATTACAAAGTGAGCTTCACATCAGATCGGGCGTAAGTGGACCGCAAAACTATTGAGAGGTGAGCCGCTTGAGATTACAAAGTGAGCTTCACTTCGGGCGTAAGTGGACCGCAAAACTATCGAGAGGTGAGCCACATGACATTACAAAGTGAGCTTCACCTCGAGGGTAAGTGGATCGCAAAACTATCAAGAGGTGAGCCACATGACATTACAAAGTGAGCTTCACCTCGAGGGTAAGTGGACCGCAAAACTATCAAGAGGTGAGCCACATGACATTACAAAGTGAGCTTCACCTCGGGCGTAAGTGGACCACATAACTATCGAGAGGTGAGCCACATGACATTACAAAGTGAGCTTCAAAATTTTTACATACCAGACACTTTTGTTTACCAAGTGAACCACATAGGATTTTACACTTAATCGCATCTAAGCATCATTTTCTATAACAAACTTGGCCTTGCAATTCTGTTACACAGGCTGTACACACAATTCACATAAAAATTATGGGGGAGGATAGCACCACGAGGCTTTCAACGGGACTCTGAAACCGAAACTACACTGCATTGCACTGCGGTACTGCACTGAACACACAAACGCTGTACTTGTTGGGTTGGATGGATGTGCTGCTGCAAAAATAATCAAAAACTACACTCAAACTGCATGATGTGGTGCAGACGCGATGTGGACTCGCCAGAGAGAGTTTGCTCAGCGGAGGTGAGCTGCACGGGGGCGGCAAGCGAGCTGCATGGTGAGAGGCAACCGAGCTGCACAGAGGCTGGCGATGCGGTGGGTCACCGGGAACTGCACGGCTACAACGCAAGTATTGCACAGCCGCGACGCGTGGACTTCCCGGGATCCAGCAACTGCATAGACGTGCCTCCGCCGACGAGGATCCCGCAGGGACGGTAGGACGCCCGTGGGAGCACACTCCCTCGTCCCTCTGCCCACCCCGCGCTGTGACATGCATCCAATCCCACGGGAACGGATCAGGCGATATCCGACTCTCCTCCTACGGCCTCCCGTCCATCGTCGGTGTGCCTGGGAGCCGCGGCGACCTCGCTGTGGGGCCTCGACCGCGCGACCGAGGTGGGGGAGGCGGGGCCACGACCACTGCCGTTGACCTCGCCGTTGATGGAGCACCTCCTCCCCATCCTCCCATCGAAAGGGCGCAGGACAGGGGCGGTCTCGGCGGCGTGGGACAGGGGCACCCACGCGGATCTCACCGGATTCGGCGACGAGCTGCGCGAGCGGGGTGGCTTCTGCGCTGAGGGGTCGGCGGTGGCCAGATCCGGTGGCTGAGGCCGTGCCGGGGGCCGAGGGCGGCCGGATCCTGCCATGTCCGCTAGATGGTGTGGGAGAAAGAGGAGCGTGGCGGGCGGTGTAGATGGTGGTGCCCGTGGGACGCAGCCGGAGGTGGTGGTGGGCGGCGCCACCGGAGAAGAAGGGTTGTGTAACGCCCCGGATTCGATGAGCCAGGTGTCCGCCAGTTATTCGTCGTCGTTGCCATGTCATTTGCTTGCGTGTTGCATTTTGCCATGTCATCATGTGCATTTCATTTTGCATACGTGTTCGTCTCATGCATCCGAGCCTTTTCCCCGTTGTCCGTTTTGCAATCCGGCACTCCTATGCCTTCCGGCGTTTCCCTTTCCGTCTCTCCTTGTGAGCGGGTGTTAAACGTTCTCGGAATGGACCGAGGCTTGTCAAGCGGCCTTGGTATAGCACCGGTAGACCGCCTGTCAAGTTTCATGCCATTTGGAGTCTCCTAGCTCCCTCTACCTATAAAACTAGCCCCTCCCCCGAAATTCGCGGATGATTCCTCCCGAAACCCTAGTTTTCCCCTCCGCGCCGCGCCGGACATGTCCGTCCCGAGCCGGACATGTCCGCTGCCGCTCCCCAGCCAATCGCAGCCCGACGCGTGTCCCGCGCCGCCGTCTCCCGTTCCGCGCGCCGCCGCAGGCCCACGAGCCCAGGCGGGGCCCGCCCGGCCCGCTCGGCGCCCGCCGCCGCCCGTTCGCGCCGCCGCCCAGCCCGGCCGCCGCCGCCAAGCGCCGCCGCGCTGCCCGCGCCGGGC